>NC_140779.1:17778377-18378377 GCF_044657685.1 Stegodyphus dumicola | reverse complement strand
CTCCAGCATCAACATCTTCGTCACAGCACTCGAAAATTATTATTACACATGCATATGTAAGAAATAATATGCAGGGCAAAATTCTCACTTTAATAAGCAGTAATCTCAAAATTCTCCATTTTAATTTAGTTACTTCCCGTTGCTGTCATAAAAAACAGTAACTACATATAATACATCTCTTAAAACTATGTCATAGTATGCGTCTGTTTTTGAAGAACCACATCAGCAATGTTCATAATTTTGAAATGATATCTGAAGATAGAGCAGCAGGTTAGTTCAAAAGCGAAGCAGAGAGAGAAAATGCGACATATGTGAGATGAAAGTTTGGTGAAGATTGATATGAGGGAAGCACTTCCGCAGGGAACCCGGTAAATGTAAACATCGCCAACTTTGGCGATAACAGTTCAAACCTGGTAACCCGTCGGATTTATCCTATTCGCTTGTTCGAAGTTTGCAATCATTTCTCATGCGTTCATTTTGTTGAATTATCACTGTCGTTGTTCACATTTGCAGATTTATATTATTCTTCTCTTATTTATTATTTTTTCTGAATTTTTTAACAACGAATAGACAGAAATATGTTCGTAGATATATGCCGGTTCTCGGTTTGCGATGAAAGGAAGAAAATACGGCGGGAGGGGTAAATGCTAATTTGTAACACGGTTGTTCACGTTGTGTTCTTAATTATTAACAGCTTTAAGAACCATGAGGTTTCCAACCTTTAAAATAATTTCGTAGGCCGCAAAAATGTGCATGTGCATTTTAAATAATTAAGAAATGCTTTTATTTTTATTATTGGTTATTGTCATCTAAAATTATGAGAATAAATCAATTTTTATGGCGCAAAATTTTAACAAAATAATATATTGTTAATGCTTTTCTAACAATAACCTTTCAGAGGATGGCAGGTGTGACATAAATAGATGATTAAATTGAAATAAAAAATATTATTGATTATCTAAGATGACAGAATAGTTCGGCATCACCATGATCAAAATTGGAAAACCACTGCTGGTGTAAGGAATATATTGTTTTCTATGTTAACTGGAGTTTAAGACAAATTTTTTTCGTATGTCACGCTTAAGCGGTTAATTTATATTTTTTAAATGAATTTTTATTTCCGTTATAAATCCTTATATATTGTCTTATGCTTAATATATTCTTTTCTGTGCTAACTTGAATTTAATACAAATTTATTTTCGTATATCATGTTTAACCGGTTAGTTTTACATCTACATGCTTATTATCTGTTAATTTTTACTACCATATGCTTAATATATTGTTTTGTCTGCTAATTTGAATTTACATGCACTAAAAATCACGTTTACAAAATATCATGTTTACGGCTCGGCTCATCCAAAGAATCTCATCGCTCATCCAAAGTCTCAACGGCGAGCTTGGCGAGTAAAAAAAATGCAACGGCGCCAACGGGTTCTCTGCGGATGAAAACCCGATATGAGTTTTAGTTCCGAAATTTTCCTGTTGGCTATTAAATGTTTCGTTTCCCAAATCTGGAATCATTTGAAGTAATTATTGGCTAAAACCAGGTCCGAATTTAGACTTGATGGGGCCCTAAGCTATTTTAAATAAGGGGCCCTTTATAAGTCTGTTATAGTATGTTTAAAATTTTCTTGGGGCCCTAAGCTACAGCTTGTGTTGCTTATACGTAAATCCTGCACTGATATAACGCTAATAATTCTGATATAACGCTAATAACAAAGGCTGTTATCTAAGACCTTTAGATAACAGCCTTTGTTGTTAGCGTTATATCAGAACTGCATAACATGGATTTAGTTGGGAAATAACACAGTTTAGAGATATTTATTATCAGCGGTTACTCTTTTTAGAAGAGAAAGCGAAACTAGTTAAATAAAAATGGCTATTTCAATGCAATTTTTTATCTTATATGTACTATATATATAATTCCGTAATCAGTGAAAGATACAAGTAGTTGCTAATTTGCCCCAAAATATCAAAACTATCATTTATTTAATTTATAAAACAAAGCACCGATAATTGATAAAACTACACATTAATAAATTACCAAAATTATCCAACAAAAACATCTTTGAAATAAATTATAAATGATAAAAAACAAAAAGGGATTGTTTTTTTAAATGCTTGAGAATGTTGCGATCCCAAACACTGCAGCTATAACTATCTCCAGTTAAACATGTTTTAAGCAATTGCAACATACCAAGTGCATATGTAATAACCCCACAACCAGCCATTGGCGAACATTGACGACGAAAATTGCAACAGATATAACTAAAATAAAATAATAAAATTTACTAAGGATGGTTCATATACCCCACTTTTACCTGCAAAAGAATCCACATTACCATTTCTAGAACGTTGTAATCCATGTTATTCAAAATATAAGCAATCAATAAACAATCGGTTGGAAATTTCTATGTTGTTTCGTGACATGGACGCCATTTTCATTCGAATACGTGGCAAAAACTTTACATGTAAACTTTCTGTTCCTAAAAATGTTTTTAATATTTTTATACCACGCCATCTATCGAACCGTAAAAGAAATAAAAACAAAGTGCCTACAATACTGTTAAAAATTAACTTGTTAATCGAATATGTACAATTAAATCTTCAGTACTATTCAGCGGCTCTCTATAATTTGTATAAAAAAGATTATCTTAAATATAGTTGTGCCCAAACTATAATTTATAATTTCTTGCAAGCAATAACACAAAATATAAAAGATAAATTGAATTCCAATTTACAGAAAATTAGTTAAACGGTGGAATGAATTTTATTACACGTTTTAGTAAAAATTATTCGAAAAGACAGAAGCATTTAAATATAAATTCCAATTTTGATATTTGCAAATAGGACAATTATGATACATTCTTTTGGCATGTAGCAAATTTATTTTTCTCTAATATTGTCAATATTTATTTAAATTTGATTCTGAATACTAAAAATTTCACAGTATCATCAGTTTACATCAGTAAAATTGTTTATTTATTACGAAAGCAAAGAATATTAGAAGGTACTTAAATTTTCAAGAAAATAAAAATATGGCGGCGAAAATATTAAAATATTTGTAACACTCACAGTTTCGTTATTTACATTAGGTTCCTGATTACCTGAGGTAAGACAGAAGTAACCAAGAGTAAGTAACTAAAGGGTTATCCTTCTGAGGGGGGAGGTCCATGGTTAACCCAAAATCATCCGACTGCAGTTAAAAATATGCAGGAAAGAAAAATAATCCGCATTTTAATTAATAGAAAATACTATTAATAATTTATCTGCATTTTTTAAGAACTTTAATTTGAAGAATGAGCTCTTTTGGCTATGTAATTAAAGTTAGTTTAATATGATTAGATTATTAACAAGATAAATTAGTTTAATATGGCAAAGTACACGAGGGCTACCTGCCTAAGGGAAGAGATACCTTCATGGCGGGGGGCCCACCAGCGACCGAGCGGTAAAGTCGCTGAACACTGGTAGTTTGGTCCGAGGTTCGAATTCCGCGAAAGGGCTGGCTGCATGGGCGTTTTCGTGGTTTTCCGCATGTGTAACGTGTATACGATCCAGTTTCCCTTAGTCCTCCACGAAGGCATCCCTCCCTTTAGGCAGATAGCCCTAATGTGCTTTGCCATAATTAAATAAACCAAACCAAACCTTCATGACGGACTTTCTGAGGAAGCTGGCTCGTACTTACGTTACACATGGGAAAAAATTTCAAAGCAACTCATGCAGCCAACCTGCTCGTCCGGCGTCTGAATCCAGGTCGATCTTCCAGTATTCAGTGGCCTCAACCATTTAGCCTCTGGTAGAGGGAGTAAAACAAGAACATGTTCCAAAACAGAATAAGAATGTTTTGTTGTATTATTATTTCCGAATTTCGATAGGAATAGAAAACAATAGAATAGAAATCAATAGGAATATTAATAGAAGGAACAGAAGTAAATAGGAATAGATGTATACTTAATTAATATTTTAGAAATGTATTTTTAACGTACAAAAGTACGTAATTTAATTATACATAATATTTCAGTTTATGTACAATTAAATTACTTTTGTAGATAAAAATATTTCCTATGGTACCATCTGCTATCCCTGTAATAATCCGGGAGTTTCCTTCTTTTTATATTTCGAGAAGGAATTTTTTTTTTTTTTTTTTTTTTATTTTAATGGTTAAGGACAGCAACTTTTCTATCGTTCCACAATAAACAAACTTACCTCTTATTACGAAGTTAACATTTCACTCCGATAGATGGCGGCACATGATAGTAGTTTGAAATAAATTGGTAAACAGTCTTAAATTGGCGGCCATCGAATACATTTCCCGTAAATTAATTAGCATCATTATGACATTATTGTAGTAAGAATTTGAAGAAAAATTTAAGATTTTCATGATTCCCAGAAAATCTTTAAACAGATGTGACTAATTTACACTGTGATATAAATCTTATTTAAAGATTTGAAGATACAGATTTCATTAAATTTATTTCATTCTTGTTGAAGAATAAATATCGTAAATTGCGAATCTTAAGAATAATCGCTTATTTGA
Organism: Stegodyphus dumicola; assembly: GCF_044657685.1. Taxonomy (NCBI): domain Eukaryota; kingdom Metazoa; phylum Arthropoda; class Arachnida; order Araneae; family Eresidae; genus Stegodyphus; species Stegodyphus dumicola. The sequence goes on along the minus strand of NC_140779.1, from coordinate 18,373,840 downwards.
GATATTTATAGATGTAAATAGGGGCCCCCCTTGCTGAAAAAATTAATAACTCTAAAAATAAATCAGGATGATCGATGAGCATCTGTAATTCGTAATTCTGTAATTCGATGAGCATGTAGCTAAAATCTGTACTAAGAAATAAATAAATTTATAACTATTTACATAAAAATATATGCATTTTTCCTGTATGCGTCAATTAAAATTTAATAAATAAAAGAAATGTAATAGACTTTCTCTAATAATTCTCAAGTATTGTTCTTCTTGGAAAGTTTTAATGATTGTTTATTTTTAGTTGTAGTGAAAAGTAATTTAGTGCATAATTCAGCACATCAGAATTATTTGAACTAAATCTCATGAGTAAAAATTTGACATTTAGCTATCAATATGATTGAATTTTGAAGTGTAATAAACTAAAATTTCTTGCAGATCTCAAGCTCTAGATTTCAGGCAGAATAAATATAAATTCGAAATTTTTTATTTGCTTGTGTGGGGAATCGTTCGCTTTATCACCACAAGATAGCAGCACCTGTCAGAATTTGAATTTTTCGCAATCGCCAAGTGCATTCTGAGCAAAGAATATGTATTCACATTCTTTGTTCTGAGATTGGAAAGCGTTCTGTTTACAGTTTATACCAAGCTATGTGGACCAGCATGTAATGTTGTTATTGTAAAACAACAAAAGCAATAATTAATGGTTAAAAAATATGTAGTTGTTGGTGAGTTGTATTTTATGATGTTTGCATCTTTTCAGCTGTATACAAGAACCTAAGGTTAAACCGCTGGGTCCACACATCATTATTAATATTGTTTATGAATGTTTTGAAAAAATATTTAGTAAATAAAATTCAAACTTTAGTTAAGAAATTGTTTTGCTGAAGGAACTTTTCATTTTGAAGGGTCCCAAAGGGTTTGTTAAAGGTTTTTACGTTCTCCCTGAGCTCGCAAGTCTGTCTGCTAATCCTTGAACTCATCCCTGCTAATCCTTTTTTCCCTTTTGTCTTTTTAGCATTATTATTAAGCATCGCTTTCTTCGTACTTACGCCATTTAGGTTTTAGCAAAAAAAAAAATCACAAAACATTTAACAGCAGCATGCGAGCATATGTTTAGAATTCCCCGATGCAGTGTTAAATGTTGGCATAAATTTGTCTATTTTTCTTAGTTAATCACATCAATGTTCAATTCTCTTAGTAAGATGGCTCGCTAAACTTTTTTTTTGTCTTCTTAATATTAACTTTTTGTGTGTTAACTTTATTTACTAAATATCACGTTCTTCGCACGTACGCCACATAAAATTCAATTCAAATCACAAAATATTTAAAAACGGCATATCGGCAGACCGTTTCGCGCGCTGGCGATAAAAATGTTTTATTCTGGAGAGTGTTGCCAGTGCTTGCTTTCAAATCGTTAAGTTTGTTAATCAAAAATTCATTAAAGTTTCACAAAACATGAAACTAATAATAAAAAAATCCATACATCATTCTGTAAAAATATTGAATATTTTTAAATTGGAAGATTATGAATCATGAATTAAGTGCATTTTAGTTATTTCAATCAATCCGATTCGAAAGTAAGAAAGGAATATTTTTAAGACCTACATCTATTGCTTTCAAACAGCTTAGTTTATTAATCCACAACAGACAGATTCAATCTAAAAAGATAAATATATCATATTTTTTTAATGGCAACAGACTCGAATGAAAAATGGCATTTACATTGATTCGACGCAAACTCATGTCTCAGGACTAATGGTCCATCTTCTGATAATTGCTCTTTTCCACCCTGTTGCTAGGGGATCACAGAACAGAAAATTGCTCCCCAAAAGACAAAATAGATTATCCTGTGTGTGTGTAAATTGTTCTGAAAAACACGTAGCATGCTATAGGGTTGCTCAAAATAACAAAAGAACAAGCCACCGTGAAAAATCTCAAAATAGCATTTCAAACTATAATCGCAAATTAATGGAAAAATCGCATGCAAAAGAAAATGTCTGAAAAAGAGGTGGCGCCATCTGTTATAAATTTAATTAACTAACTGACGGATTTCAGCAGATCGCCAGTTGCGACAGTACAAAATTTTTCATAGAAACGTATTACCCCATAATTATATTCTGTTGTTTTAAAATATGATCTTCAAGGTCATTTCTCGCCACCCGACTTGCCTCTTACCATGGGAATGACAATGGCAAAAGACGATTTGAGTCGCTTAATATTTTTCTTCACTTAATGTCCGTTTAGCGTGTTTCTCTTCGTGAAAATTGCGCAAGTGAAGGCTGACTTGAAGTACAGTCTCAGACGACGTGGGGAAAATAAGTGCTGTGTGCACAGCCAACTCAACTGATACAGTCGGCTGTGGCTGTTCGGTGATGACGACACTCGTTATTACAGTCGCAAATGGGGAGGGTGGCAACGGCTTTGACGTGCCTATTTTAGAGTAACACACTATAGCTTGAACGGCAGGCTTCTAGCCGAAATATTTTACGAAGAAAGTCAGAAGCTAGTTAGAAGAAAACATCAAGAAACTTCTAACTTCATAAAGATTCCCCGAAATGTTTCTCTCGACGAGTCATTGAGGAAAATTGTTATCCGATCTGAGAGCAGTTTTAAGAACTAACTGATGGTCCTTGATTGGCATTTGTAATAGAAGGTAATTCACAAAGTAATTGTGGCACCATACATGTAAAAATAATAGTAACATAATCCCCCCCCCCAAAATACAGTACATCCAAAGGAGCATTTTTTTAACGCTTTTTGTGTTACCTTTATTTACTAAATATAATATTCATCGCACTTAAACCCTAAAATTCAGCTCAACAGCAAAATAATATTAAAATGAGCATATCTTTAGAATTTCCGATATACGTGCTGGAGATAAAAAGCTTTTTTTTTTTTTTTTTTTTTTTTTTTTTTTTTTTCCTTACAGTGTTGCCGCTGCTCGCTTTGAAATCCTTGAATTTGTTAATCAAAAATTCGTTAAAGTTTTACAAAATATGAAATAGGTAATAAAACAAATTCCAAATTTGGGCTATTCGGGTGGAAAGGTATGATATTCAAAATTGGATGGCTCTAGGTACCGTTATTTTATCACAATGCGAGAAACATACATACATTTATGCAGATTCTTCATTATTTAATTTCTTTAAATATAACACAGGGTGATAATATTTGGTGGCAATAGTTTGAAAAGTTACCCGGCATTTATAGTGAATCAACGCAAAACGCCAAAACGAAATTAATAGTCCTTTTGGACAAACTGCCCCTTTAGACTAAACAGATTTTTTCCTGCTTCCATAAGCATATAAAAATTGCTTAAGAAATAGCCTAGCCAGTGCAAAGTAATATTTTATTAGTAATTTTTGATGTGTTATTATATACTAATTAGACTGCGAAAAAAAAAGGTTGTTAAATTTGCGCTAGAGCTGTAAAATATGACTGGAAGATCAAATATTTTATTTTAATTCAATTATTAGAGGTTTTTAATATATTTTGTTCTTGTGTTATTTTGTTCAGTCAAAGCTGGATTCGTTTAAACTTTCCAATTTTTGTAAACGACTTTCAAGTGTATGAACTTGAAAGTGTCTGCTCAGTTTTCTTAAATTTGTTAGCAAGTTATGGCTCAAAAACAAGGTCGGCATTTCTGTAACATAGCATACAAGCTAGGTGTGGATTGGATTGCGTATGCTAACGAACATGGAAACAGGGCTGAACATGGAAATAGAGTACACAGGACAGTTGGTTGTATGAGGATTCGGATGCTGATTTAAGAAGAAGTTTCAAGTTATTCTTCATTCAGCTCTGGAGAGGAGTGTCTGGATTTTGACGAAGAAGATTAAAAGATGCTCTTTCCCAGATAGACTGGGTATATGCAGAAAGTATTATTTTGTATTTGTATTACTTTACATTTAAAATGCTGCAAATTCATTGTAATGATCAGTAATAAAGTTTTATCCTTCAAAGATGTGTATAAACAAGAGGGTGCGTCTTATCATTTTTAAATTGTCGCCAGCAAATACTATCGCTCTGCATTATAATATTTAAAGAAACTAAACAGTGAAGAATCTGCATGAATGCATGCATGTTTCTCGCATTGTGAAAACACAACAGTACTTAGAGTTATAAAATTTTAAATAATATAGGCTTCCACTAGAACAATTTGGAATTTGTTTTATTGTCTACCTCATATTTTATAAAACTTTAATGAATTTTTGACTAAAATACTCTAGGATTTCATAGCGAGCAGTGGCAACACTGTAGGGAATAAAACATTTTTATCTCCAGAGCGCAAGACTGTCTATCGGAAATTCTAAAGATAGGCTGATTTTAAATATTTTTAGACGAAAGTGGCATTAGCCCAAATGCTGTCGAAACGTGTATGTATCTGTAAATGGGGGAAAAAACCCTTCCCTTTGGGCGTAATACACTGATTACCAATAAGTATTTGGACACCTATGCAAATGACGATATCTGCAGTCCTAAGTTACGTCACGGACTCCGACGGTATATATCGTGTAGGAAATAGCATCGTCTTTACTCGCATGCAAGATGCCTCGCAGTTCGGAGCTCTCTGATTTCGAGAAAGGTATAATTATCGGGTATCACGAATGTGGCCGATCCTTAAAGGACATATCTAGCGATCTGAAGTACCCAAAATCGACAGTGGCCTATGTGATTAAGAAGTGGAAGGTGAACGGTGATTGTCGGAATGTGCCCCGAGAGTCGGCAGACCAACGAAACTGGGAGATAGAGACCGACGAGTGCTGTCCAGAGAAATTCGAAAGAACCGCACCCAACCGATGGCCCTCATCCGCGAGGAGTTTCAACAGACATCCGGGAGTATTGTTTGAATGAATACTATCCGTAAGGAAGCACATCTGCTTGGTTTTCATGGTCGTGCTGCTGCTCATAAGCCTTTGATCACAAAGTCCAAACGCGTTGCTCGGTTAATGTGGTCCCGGATGTGCAAAGCACATCGGATGTGCGGTCCCGGATGTTAATGTCCCGGATGTCCTCGGTTAATGCGGTCCCGGATGTGCAAAGTCCCGGTGCAAAGCACATCGAAATTGGACCGTAGATCAGTGGAAACGGGTTCTTTGGAGTGATGAATCAAGGTTCACCCTTTACCGTTCGGATGGCAGGGTCTGGGTCTGGCGTCTACCTGGAGAACGTCTCCTGCCAGAATGCATTGTGCCAAAAGTCAAGTTCGGCGGAGGCGGAATTATGGTCTGGGGGTGTTTCTCCTGGTATGGGCTGGGACCCTTGGTCCCCATTCATGGTAAGCTCAACTCCGATGCCTACTGCATTATTTTGGATGACAATTTGCTTCCTACGTTGTGGCAGTTTTACGGGTTGGGCCCCTGTTACTTTCAGGACGACAATGCCAGTTGTCATGTTTCGACGTTAACCAAGGCTTGGTATGGTGCCAATGGAGTTCATCGAATGGACTGGCCTGTACAGAGTCCAGACCTGAACCGTATCGAGAACTTCTGGGACGAGTTGCATCGCCGAATTCAGGGGTGCACTACACGTGCAAAATCGGTGAAGGAACTTCTATGTCTTCTCCAAGCCGAGTGGAAGAAAATACTACTAGCTGTCATACAAAGACTTGTGGAAAGTATGCCTCGGAGGGTCCACGCTGTAATTACCTCTCGTGAAGTCTCTACCAACTATTGATTTTGAATAAAGTTAGTTTTTCTTTCCTATCACAGGTGTCCAAATACTTATTGGTAGTCAGTGTATAAAATCTGAAAGCTCTGCTTTTTTTGTTTTAAATTTATTTTTATCAGCAAGTTTAAATCATCCTATTGTTGATCGATTCCCACGTGATTAAACAGAGATGCCATCTAGTGGGAACATACTGCGAAGAGTTAAAAAACAATAAGCTTATATATAAGATGAACTTTTCTTTGAAGGGAGAACATAACGCATGCTGTCATAGACCGTCGAATTAAAAAAATTAAACGATTTCAACAGTTAAATAACAGCATAAAGCTATAAATAACTGTCGAAATTTGAAAGTTATTGGGTTATCGAGCAGGTCAAGGACTGAAAACTGGAATTCATTTAAACGTGAAGACTTTGGTGAATACATATATGAAGATAATTTTTAAATAATTTTTGCCATTTTCTTTTTTATTAGGGGAATGGCAACAGTAGTAAGAAAATTCTTAGCTCATGATTGTGGTTGTGTAATCTAAATTTATATGCTAGGAATTCTTTTAATAATTTCGAAATGAATGCTATTATAAGAAATCTCGAGAAAAAGATTGAATTAAGTCATTAAATTACAGCCAATTTCATATGATTGAAATGACTAATAAAATTTAGAACTAATAAGATATATTCATTCTTAAAAGTTTTGTGCCTCTTTGAACGGGCTGGTCAATAAAAATAACATGGCAGTAAATATGTACGTATATTAGCATGTGTATTAGACGCATTATAGAATTAAGACTATATATTATTATTATATTAAACTGTATATCAAACTTATTAGACCGGCATGTATATTACACTTATTTACAGTACAATATTTGTATGGTTAAGTGAAACAAGTCAAGCGTTAGTCTAGAGCAGGGCTTCTTAAACGTTTTTCAGTCGCGACCCCTTTTTATCACTAAGATTTTTTTTCGCAACCCTAGAACCCCATAATATTTACGAAAATTTTGCTGGACTCTATAAGCATTGCGCAAATGCGACAAACGCGTGAGTGAAACCGTCAGTTTTGTCACTTGTACTGTAATATACTATAACAGTTTTAGGCCATTAACTTTAATTTCAAATTTTAAGACATAGAGCAATGTGAAAATTTTAAATAAGTAACAGAAGAAAAGACAGCTTCACGTGCAAAGCAAGTAAAATGAACGTTTATAGTATAACAAAATGCGTCGAAACGTTTTCGTTTTCTCTTTGTCTTGTATAGACATTGTTCTGTGCCTCTTCACGGCACCAGATGATCCGTACCTTTTTTTAAGAAAAGACACTAAAGAACACAATATTTAAATTTTCCTAACTACAGTTCGACCGCCTCATCCGCGACCATGAGCGCAAACACGCATGCGCCATTCGGACCGAATTATTGTCAAAACAGGGCGGAAGGATAGGGACTTTCTTTCCCTCCAGTATATCTCTTTTCGGAGAAGAGAAGACTTTCACGTGACCAACGCCCCTTTTGGACGAGTCTAAGTGTTTTGGCAGAATGACAGTTGCGTTTGAGACGGTCGAACTATACCAGCCTAATTCAAATTTAAAAAAAAAAAAAAAAAAAAAATCATTCATTGCGTTGTGTATTTAACCGAACAGCTCTTAATTCAAATTTAAGGGTGTACTCGTGAAAAGTCAAGTGTGAGGTAAAATAAAACATACAAATAATTTAATCCAAAGAAAATATGTCAATTTATTTTGCAAAAGGCATTGTTAAAATTCAAGTAGTAAATGTGATACAAATTTAAAAAAATAATAATCGGATTTTTCCGGAAAAATCTGAGAAAATCAGCATAAGCTGTACTTTAAATTTGCGTCATTTTCTATTACATTTGGCATTTTCTGATACATTCAAATTTAAAATTTATTTATTCATTTAGCATTTTCTGATACAAAAAAATTTAAGTGCATGGTTCAAAGAATCGAAGGAAAGTTTTTCTAAGGAATTCATGATTCTTGCTGGTTTTTCTTATAATGGCAAGTTAAAAATAAAAATGTCAAGATTAACTCCAAATACTATCAGGAACATATTTTATTGCCAATTTTTCTGAATGAAATACCATCGCTTTACCCACAGTGCCATCGATCTGTGAGACTCCATCAGGACAAAGCTAGCAGTCACACATCAAAATCCACTGTAAATTTCCTAAAAGAAATGGAACAAAAAACTGGTATCAAGGCACTGATATCCCTACTAAATCTCCCGATGTGTCACCTATGGATTTTTGTGCTTTTGGACTTTTAAAAACTGCATTATCCAAACGTTGTCCCGAAACCCTAACAGGACTCTGGAATGCTGTTCGGGAGGAATGGGATAGAATACCTCTTCTGCCACTTCAAAAAGCATTACTATCCTGGAAATTGTGGTGTCGAAAGATAGTTCAGAATAAGGGATGTCAAATAGAAAATTTAAAACACAAGAATTTTATGTAATTTAGTTTTGTGAATACAATATACATCGTTTAAAAATTGTGTGAACAGCCTCTGTATTCCCTCACAAATTACCTAACAAATCAGATTATTTAACTTAACCAATCCTACCGATGACCAATAATGATAGTAAACAGAGTTGGACAAAAATAAGAGAGAATTGGATTACGACTTATCTGTATAAATGAGGAACGGCGATGCGTTTGGTCACAAGGGATTAATACCAACAGTTTGCATGGATCTCCTTCATGTAGAACCAAAGGTTCAGGCAGGCGACGAATGGGAACTTGGTATCAGAGACGGACTCAGATATAAGTGGATGTAGAAATGTCCGATAACTCAGGCACTCAAAGATGGAGTATGAGACGCTAACATCAAGACATATTCCTGAAGAACTCACGATGAGAGGAGCCAAAAGTTCTATGGACCCGTTGAAAATTCCGAGAAGAGTAGATCAAGCAACCAGTAGGAGAATACTAAATTTCCGTTAATCATTGAGCAGCCGACTCGTCGATGAGGTGACTGAATTTGACGATGTCTTCTGATAGATAGGAAACTAGAGATGCGGGATACATAAACTGAATCTGAAGACATATTTTAACAAACCAAACAGATGAATTTTAGTTTAGAAGATCTTATATCATTTTGAAGAAATTACTGCAGTTTGGCAAAAGCAGAAAGTTCTCGGGCCGAGGCCACGCGAATCCGCTACTTCGACATTAATTTTGAGAGCCTCAAGGGAACAGAGGCCAGCAAGAGCAGGTGCTTAACAGCGAGTACAGAAGCGTGCAAGAGAAGGACGAATTCCTGAGAACGGCCCCTTTTAGATATGACGGGACAGCCACATTGGCTAAACCAAGGCCATCTTGATAGGAGATGGCCTTGGCTAAACCCCCGCCCTATCAAGATGGCCTTGGCTAAACCCCGCCCGAAAAGGTGAAAGACACAGTTGTCGAAACCTCCCGCATGTAAGGTATTTCTCCTGCCTTCTTAGCATGCCTTCGTAGTGTAGTGGTCAGCACGCTTGTCGCGTATTCGAGATATCCGTGGTTCAAGTTCCTGCGAGGGCATTGCTCAATTTTCATCTCTCTTGCTTTCAAAAATACCTAATGTCTCTATAACCTCTATTTGCACTGCGTCATTTCGAGACTAATCTATGTCATATGACTTTTACATAATTCTGATGATGTAAATCGAACTAAAACTCAAGCAGCCAATAATAATTTTACAGAAGTATTAACTATCCAATCAAAATGCATTGAGAACCAAAACTAAGTCTGATTTAAGATTTCACTCTGAGCAAAAGGCACTTGCTTTCAACGCTTTGGCCTAGCTGGACTGCTGTCTGTCTGCTCCTTCTATCTTACTGCAAATTTATCTAAAATGTAAAGCTTTTGGAATAGGCACAATTAATATGCCAACTTGTTTGTGGTTACAACATGTTTGTTGAAATAAAAAATTGAGAGTTAATCTGCTTTCGTCTCCAATTTCCTATTCATTTTGGATAAGCACTTCTGGTCATTACTTCTGAGTTTGTTTCATCATATATATATGTAAGATATAACAAAATATGATAGCTGTTTCAAAAAAATAATTGACGATCTCAAAATTAACATTCTAAATTTGGTAATCTGCCCCTAAGTTCATCTCTTCTCACAGGTTCCAGACTTTTCTATCTTATGTAACGTTTTAATGCAGATGCCTCTTGTCCAATCAAATTTATTGTAAACCAGAACTGTGAACTGAAACTTTTCCGACTCCGACCCTTCTTCCTCTGAAGTTCTATGACACTCTGCCCTTTTCCGCGTTAGCTCTCCTGCTGGTAAGATGCTTTTCATCCATGCTGCTGCCGCTTACTTGTTTAAGATGACGTCGTACTTCAAAATGGGAGTTATTCTATTCAAATATTATTAAGAAATATCTTGTCTGAAAAAGGATTATTTGATATGCATGGAAAAAATAAAGATTGTGATTTTTCAAGATATGTTGTGCTAAATTGCGTCATCATGCTTTCCACTCTGCCATCTTCAAGCCACTACGGTCTTCTCGGTCATCTACGCAGTATCGTAAGCTGTTGGGAGGTCCACTGCTTTCATCTACGCTTTTAAAATCATTACATATTTATAATCCAGTCTATTTTTTATAAATATTTGTAAATTTTGTTGTAATTTGTAGAATTACAAATTTATTAGAATTTTTTTATAAATATGTAATGATTTTAAAAGCGTAGATGAAAGCAGTGGACCTCCCAACAGCTTACGATACTGCGTAGATGACCGAGAAGACCGTAGTGGCTTGAAGATGGCAGAGTGGAAAGCATGATGACGCAGCATTTATATGAGGAGGTTATGTAATAGGCGCGAATGTTCTAGAAGGTACTGGTCTAGGGGAAGATCCTGAATTGCAGAAAATTAATTAAAGGTTGCTGGTTCGCAAAGAGCAAAGCCATCGTATTTTTTTTTTATATTTTACATCTTAAGATGGCTTTGCTCTTTGCGAACCAGCAACCTTTAATTAATTTTCTGCAATTCAGGATCTTCCCCTAGACCAGTACCTTCTAGAACATTCGCGCCTATTACATAACCTCCTCATATAAATGCTGCGTTATAAGTTTTTCTACATTTTTCTAGAAGCTACTCTGTTACATAACCTTTCATATAAATGCTGCGTCATAAGTTCTCCTACACAGATGCCTTCTCGCCTTCGTTCTGCTAACGCCTCCGCTATGTTCCTCTTTCTTTGTTAGAACGTTATAACGTATTAAAGTCAGTCGTATCTAATAATTCAATTACTGAATAAGTTATTTGAGTAACTTCATCTGGAAAAAATCATCTGCTCTAAAATAAAATAAAGATATACTGTTAAAAGTGAAAAGTCCCGAGTCGTCATTTTTCTCCGTGGTGCAATCATCCCAGCTTCGTCAATCATCTGCCAAAACGTGAAATGGAATAGCCTCACCATTCACCCACGATGTGTTGGAATAACTGAAAACATTACATATATATATATATATATATATGTATGTTAAATAATTATGTTTATTTCACAAAAAATATTTAAATTTTAAATTAATTTAAAATTTTAAGTATAACAGTTATCTAAGATAAATATCAAGAAAATTGTACAATGAAAATATTTGATTTACTTTCTTACTGTACTATTCAATACGCATAGGGCATATGTTCCTAATGTACTATTCAATACGCATAGGGCCGTGATGTTTGAAATATCCGTATAATATGATATCCTGAACCGATTTATGCAGGCATAATTTTGCAGAATAAACTACTGTTATTTTTCTTTTTCGTTTTTTCGTTTTTTTTTTTTTTTTTTTTTTTTTTTTTCTTTCGATGTCGATTCCTTTTTCGTAATAAATATTTCCGTTTTTCTTTCAACAGAATCGCGCACAATCGGTAAATAAAGTGTTAAGCTACGCCGAAGATTAAAATAGTGAAAAACATTACACCGTCGCAGCTGAAATGACCGATTGCAGAAAACTTTCGCACTACTACATCGGTTCCAGCTGCAGTGTATGCAAATCCCTTCGTCACACAGCTCTCTAACGGGTGATGCAATAATATTCTCAGTAGTCGTCTGCTTTATCAAATAGCAATGTTCTTTAGAGAACTACAGATTCTTATTGTAGGAATATACAGGCAAAAATATAATTAACGTTACGTATTATTTTTGATCATCATGAACATATCTATCTTGAAGTCCTATTATTTTGGATCATCATGAACATATCTATCTTGAAGTCCTATTATTTTTTATCATCATGAACATATCTATCTTGAAGTCCTATTATTTTTTATCATCATGAACATATCTATCTTGAAGTCCTATTATTTTTTATCATCATGAACATATCTATCTTGAAGTCCTATTATTTTTTATCATCATGAACATATCTATCTTGAAGTCCTATTATTTTTTATCATCATGAACATATCTATCTTGAAGTCCTATTATTTTGGATCATCATGAACATATCTATCTTGAAGTCCTATTATTTTTTATCATCATGAACATATCTATCTTGAAGTCCTGCATTCAACTGTGCGAGAAGAAAGTGAAAGAATATTAATGTTCGACTTCGAAAGCGCCTAATTTACAGTTCAGTAGAATATACAGTAAAAAAAATCAAAAATATAGAGGGTGGTCATAAAAAAAATTCCCTCATATATGAACCTCTAGCAGCCTTGTGATAATATAAAATAGAACTTTCACGGTTACGCTTACAAGTACAGGTTGAAATGTAATAGAGCACCCAATATTTCCTATAAGTAAATGGGTATATCCCTATTACACTTCCATTTTTATTAATTTAGAATGTAATAAATAATAAGCAGTTTAGAGTCGGTGCCTTTCCACTTACAAACTTTGGAGTCATTTCCAGAATTTTAGTAGTACAACTTTTTTTACAAACATAATTTTTTTTTTAGTTTGTAGAATTTTGTCATAGTATATAATTAGCCATATTAAATCTTTAGAATCAGACTTATAATAGATCATAATTTTCACAGTTCTTCATTTGTAATATATGTTTGTATATTCCTGATTCGTAATTGTAAAATTTTTTTGCAGTTCGTAAAAGGAGTATTAATAGTTAATCTGCAAGGTTATAATTCTTGGAGTTATTAGGTAACTGAGCTGTATTTAATTAATTAATTAGCACAAAGGTTTTCTCCTCTGGATTTTCTCCTCCGGAGAGATGAAAAATTAGCAATCTCCTTCGCCAGGAATCGAATCACGGACTTCTGGAATACCGGCCCAGCGTGCAGAACCACTACACCACAAAGGCACGCTAGGAAGGCGGGAGAAATATCTTATACTATTTTCTTTCTAAAGTGCTTATTCTTGATTGCTAATTTAAGGAAAGCATTTGCGTTTGAGGTAGGTAATGGTTACGGTTACAATGAAAACCTTTCGAAATTATTTCACTGTAACCGTAACCGTGAGAGCTGTATTGCTTTAAATCAGAGATCTCTAAACTACGGCCGCGGGCCAAATCTGACCCGTCAGTATCATCAATCCGGCCCGCGGCAGCTAATTACATATTGCTATTATAGTTGCTGGATATAGATGGATAAAAAATACAGAACAATAATAATTTGGTTTTATTTACTTGCTAGGTAAAGCTTAATGACAGTTGTCCACTTGTAAAAAATACTAATGAGATTTATATAATCATGATTTTTCACTGACAATAGTTTATAGTTGTGGCCAATTTTACTTGCACCAATTATTAAAAGAGTTTTAAGATGCTCATCGGTTAACTTAGATCTGTAAACATTCTTTGTGTACATCATTTTGGAGAATGTTTTCTAACACAAGTAAATAGTAACACAAAAAGAACACGGCTCACGAGAAAATTTATACAAAAAATCAAATTGTACCAGCGAAAGACTTATAAAATTTCAACAAAAATGAGTTTTGATAGTTGTTTTTAATTATATCACTGCACTATAAATCAGTAATTTGCATTTGAAGTTCCGGGGTCGGTCAATGTCATGCTGACATTGAAGCTTCAATGTCAGCATCAAAAGGATATTGAAAAATCTTAATTTCATTCGCAATGACATCAAAGACCCGAGTATCAAAATTTATCTTCAGAGTTTCGATTGCAAAATCAACGGGAAATTCAGTCTCAGCAATGTGGCTGAAGATTTTACATGTTTTAAAATGTGCGAAATATTTTTTATGTAATTGTGACTGAAACAGTATTATTTTCCGCTGGAACTATTTGATATTAGTGTATAAATCAGGGAGAAGCTGATTTTCTCCTTGCAATCTCAAAGTCAGTTCGTTCATATATTTTGCCTAATCGACACAGAATGCTAACTTCAATAGCCATTCGTTATTTTGTGATTCGGTAAGAGCGTGATGCTTTTCATTCAAAAAATTTTCGATCTCTGCTTGAAGTTCAAAAAAAAAGCGCTGAAGGACCTTTTTCGCAATTAAGCCAGCATAACGGCAGTTAAGTCATTTTCTCCAATCTCCTCAATAATCTCGCGGAAATGTTGGTGAATCAGCCAGTGGATCTGATGAAAATAACAATTGATATGACTGGTTTTACAACTTCAGACATATCCAAACATTTCCCGCACAAGGATTGTTGATGAATGATAAGAACGTAAGACTAACAGTTTTGAACTACCATCATTTTCTACAGCCTTTGACCAGCAACGACTCCTTATATACCCCACTTTTTATCCTACTCCTTTTGTTTTTAACTCACATGTTTCTGCTTCTAACAGCTGTAATAGATTCCATGTTTTCCCATCAAAGATATTCTTTTTATTAATGCCATTACCAACTCCCTCAAAAATATCTTCCCTACTCGTCGTGTCGTGAATGCCATCAATATCAAGTTCTTCATACACTTCATAGCTTTTTTCTACTACTCGAATAAAAATCATCACCTCAGCAGTAGGGTACAGTGAAAATCATTTTTTAAAAAAAATTCATATTGCTTGAGTCATTATGTGGTTCCTAAGCGGCTAGAACAAATTGTGTTCAAATTTCAGCCCAGAATATTGACATCTTGAGGTTCAACACTTCAAATGATTATTTGTACTGCCTTTTTTAACGGTTTTATGCTACATATTTTCATAAGTTGCTTTGTCAAAAGCGCCATTATTAGCGCCAGAAACTGCTTCGCTCATCAAAATATCAAACTTTAATGCCAGAATATGCAACTTGATGCAGAATGGGTTCTAATCTGATTAATGGTTCTAATTTGGGGTAAGCAATAATGGAACATCCATGATCTTTCAAGGACCCTTTTATTGTTAATTCATTAGTTGTTCAGTGTATTTTGTCAAACTTGCATTATCAGTCATTGTTTGTGTTAGACTATTATTGCGTCAACTAGAAGTGAATCTTTTTGAGACCTTTGTTGCTCACAAACTGCATTGATTTGCATGCTTGTTGCACACTAATGAATTGCTCTTAGTCATCTTTTCAGAAGATTAATAAAATACATCTGGGCCACAATAGATTTCTGGAACACTACTAAATTCTATGAAAACATGTGAAACACTTCTCGTGACAGTTTATGTCTCTATTTCAGTTGATCTGTCAGAAATTGACAAAAAAAAAAAAAAAAAAAAAAAAAAAAGATCTTATTACTGACCAAAAATACCTCCTTGATATTTCTAAGACAGTATCCTCGGGGGGGGGGGTGTCCTTACAGACCTGGCAAACAGGATGGGAAGATGGTCCACTTAAGATAGCTCATTGCAGGTAACAGAGCTCTTCGCCTTTATGTATGAACCACCGAACCAACAGACGACTTGAATCTATTTGCCGAAAATATTATAAGAGCTTATGTGCCATCGTGGTTTGATATAAAGAAAATCCAGAGAACAACACATGGAGGACCTCATATTCACGGAATGATAAAAAAAAAAGTTCATTCTTGCCAGAAGATGTTAAGGCAATCATTCACAAAGTTATTCAGTGGAACTGTTATTTTGCTCACTCTGAAAACATCCTGTTGGCGATGCTGGGAGATGAACGAGTACATATTCGTGAACTTTGCCTGAGAAGAATACTGGAAGCAAGAAAAACTGACTGGAAAGGAGAAAATACGATAATTTGTGCTTGCTAAATTATATTTCAATGCACAGGAGAATTTTGAGATGATTCGCTAGGACAATCCCTTAGAACCACCGGCTACATTGAACCTCAGCGACGAAGACATAAGACTGATTAGAAGCGGTTATCAGTTTGAAATAGGAAATTTTCCTTGCCATTCTCAAATAGTAGAAAGGGATGTATTGGCAACATGTGGTGCAGAAGAGAGGGATCATATGCAAATCAGGTCCCAGAATTTTCGAAGTTCGACACCAAGGTGAATTTCTTTGGTTCTCTGGTGGAACCTGAAGATAATGAGTGATTAAGCTGAAACTTTTTACGGGCATTAGTTTATACCAATTACAACCGTAAGTTGGGTCAGGAAACACGAATGTTATAAAAAATCATTAAGGAAATATTGTTAAAAAATAGCATGATGTTTTCATTAATATTATCACTGATTTTTTTTACCTAATGTGGAACCTGGAGATGACAAGCAATTGAGCGACAAATTTTTTGCTGTGTGTTTCATCGAACAAAACCATTCGTTCAGTCAGAAAATAATAAAATTTGAAAAAAAAAAAAAAAAAAAGTTTTTGCCTTTTTCACTCACACTACTAAGCAGTATCTGACACATCCGTTGACTTTCTGCGATGTCTTCTCCGAACCATGATGTTTGCTGACAATCTGACAGTTTTGAATAAATTTACCTTTTCGGGGCTCATTTCTTCGGTTACTGAAAAGAAGCCAAAAGTGCAAAATGTTATCGTTTGGGAAGGGAAATCCTATCCCATAAAAATATCAGGTAGCTGCTGTCTTTCTATTTTCAAAAAATCATTCTTACACATTTTAAAACAAATATTTTATTTCACTACAGTAGTTTTATGAACATAAAAGAACATACATATCCGAATGGTTGCAAAATGCTAAAATAAATCTCGTAAATATAATTTTACCGTATTTAAAATTTTAAAAAATTTATTTAACAAATCACAAAAGCATATTGCATTTAACATTAAATTTTTATTTAACATTACATTATTATTAATATATTATTTTTAACATTAATAATTATTTAACATTATATGATTATTAATTATAAAAATTATAAAACTTTATCAATTCATAATAAATCATATTGTAGAAAATATTAAAGATTTTTTATAAAAATTTACTACAAATTATAAATTTATAATATAATTTAATAAATTTATATTATATATAATTATAAATTATAAATAATATCTTTATATATATAAGCGGCTTAAGTGTTTGTCGCCGATAGTTTATTGTTGCCACTCGGAAAAATGAGAGCAGAAATTAACGTTTTAGCATTTTTTAATTAATATCTCGGCCGATTAAAGTCGTACGAAGATGAGAACGGTATCGATGGATTCGGAGAATTTTTCGAAATCCGAGGATACGAGTCTCGAATTTCAACTCGGCATCGTTCCGTAGATATTCGAGAAAAAAGAATTTGGCACATAGCCAAATCCCTTTAATAGAGAAAACCCGAGAAAGAAAGTGGAAAACGTAGGGGAAATTAGTTTTTAAATAATATCTCGGCTAATTAAAGTCCCACGAAGACGCGAATGGTCAAAATGGCGTGCCACGGACCTGCGGAATCCAACAGTGTTCTTCGCTAAGCCCGAGAGCCAGCCGTTTCGTAAGAGATAATGTTACTTCACCCCATATATATATATGCGGCTTAAGTGTCTGTTTGTCGCTGATAGATTATTGGTTGCTTGCGTAACTCTACTAGCCGATGGGGTGAAGCTGCCACGGCACAGGGTTGACGTTTCAATTGAGACGTAGACAATTTCCTGTAAAACTAGCCTTTGCTTTGACCATCAATAAGTCTCAGGGCCAAACGCTTAACCGTGCTAGCATTTTTTTTACCTGAGCCTGCATTTGGACACGGTCAACTTTATGTTGCCTGTTCAAGAGTTTGTGAAACAACGGACGTAAAATTAAAAATAATGGATGGTCCTCTGCAAGGCGAGCTTAAAAATGATGGAAAGATCTACACAAGAAATGTTGTGTACAAAGAGATCTTTGACATGTGAATTAACATTTTATTATCTAAATCACCTTTATTTATTGAGCTAGCGGTGGCTCTTAAGAAATGTACCGCCAGTGGTTTTCTTCATTGCACTCTACTTTAAGCAAGTAAGCAAGTAGAAGGGGAAAACCCCGTGGGGCAGTAAGCAAAGGAGCGTCCTCGCCGCCTGCCCTGGGTAATTTAGTTTGAATTAACAGACATCTTTGCACAAATCATTTTAATTACAATTTATAATATCTAAAACAGCGGTCATTTCGTATGACCGACAAGCTTTCTAGTATGTATATATATTATTATAATTTACATTTAGTTATAATATATATAATATATGCATATATATTTATATATTATTATAATTTATAATATAATAATTATAAATTTATAAATACGAGAGACAGTAGAATTATTAATATATAATTTATAATATTACGAATTTATAAATATTAAATATATATATATATAAGAAAAATATTAAAATATTTATAAATATAAGAAAAATATTAAAAAATTTACAATAATTAAAATTATAATGTTACGCAAATACATTTACTGTGACTATTTGATGTGATGATATCACTGTACACTATGTACACACTACTAAACGTTTTTTAGTCCAAAGAAGCAATTCGCCCAGAAGGACTATCAATTTCGTTTTGGTATTTTGCTTCAATTCACGATAAAAGCCTTGTTTCACTTTTCTGATAGTTGCCACCAAATATTATCGCCCTCTTTTAAATTTAAAGAAATTAAATAATGAAGAATCTTCATGAATGCATGTATGTTTCTCGCACTGTGATAAAACAACGGTACCTAGAGCCATCAAAATCTGAATAACATGGACACGTGGAAACCATAATTCGAATTTGAAATTTGTTTTATCATCGATCTCATATTTTGTAACATTTCAACAAACTTTTGATTAACAAACTAAATGATTTCAAAGCGAGCAATGGCAACAGTGTACGAAAAAAAATTTTATCTCCAGCGCGCGAGATATTCTAAATTCTAAAGTCGGAAATTCTAAAGATATGCTCAGTTTAAAATTATTTTGCGATATTGCTGTTGAACTGAATTTTATGGTTTAAGTGCGAAGAACATGCTATTTAATAAATAAAAGTAACACACAAAATGTTTAAAAAAAAAAAAAAAAACTCATTTGGACATAATTTAAAATCAGAAACCTTTTAGTTTTTTTTTTACTTTACAACTTTTTTATAGCTAATTTGCTCTGTGTGCCGTTCCAGACTTAATTTGATTTATTTTAATTTTGAAAATTTTTTTCTTAATGGCAGCCCTAGCTATAGGCTTTGGCCACTACTAAGTGCCGAAAGCGGTGATCATTGTATTGTGGACCAGGCGGCCACCGTTACCTCCTACGAAGGGTGAGACAGTTTGCATCCATGTTTTCTCTGGGATTCGATCCCGGGGCCTGGGCCCACCAGCGGCCGAGCGGTAAAGACGCTGAACACTGGTAATTCGGTCAGAGGTTCGAATCCCGCGAACGGGCTGACTGCATGGGCATTTTCGTGGTTTTCCCCATGTGTAACGTGTATACGAGCCAGTTTCCCTTAGAAAGTCCTCCACGACGGCATCCCTCCCTTTAGGCAGATAGTCCTCGTGTGCTTTGCCATAACTGAATAATCCAATCCAATCGATCCCGGGGCCTTCGGTACGGCATTCAGAGTCACTAACCACTTCCCCGCCTAGGCGGCTAATTTCGAAAACTACACTACTTTCTGCATTAGCATGACATAAGCAAATTGCTTTTGCATTGGCATATTTCTCTTTATTCTGGATCGTGTTGATTATTCCTTGTAATCCACGAAAGAAGGGGGCATTTAAAACTTTTCCATAAATATTAAATTAATTTTCATAAGAGAGATATAGAATAAGTATTTACAAAATTATATTTAGAACTAGCCGCTAAGCGTTCAACCTTCGTTTTGGCTTTTAAATGTACCTAAAAAATGCCTAAAGGGAACACCAAACATTAAATTTAAAAACTGCACAGAATTTTACTCTGAAAGACAACTGTTCGGTGTCTGAAAGAGTATTGCTTGGCAGCATTGTTTTACGCCAAGCAGAGTTTGGCTTTAGTGTAACCCTAAAGTTATTTCGTTTTTGCTTTATTAGTATGAATGATTTCTGACTTGATGTAAGAGCATATGGTTCCTCACTCTTTAGCTAAGTTACATAGGTAACTATAAGCACATGCGTGTGCTAGTATTCAATAATGTTGTTTTTGTTAAAATAAAATTGTTATTGTTAATATTACAGTCCACTTACTGAAGTTAAGTATCATTAAATAAGTTCGAGCTATCTTCGGCAAGAACAGTTTGGTCTCACGTTAGCCGGAGAAGAAAATGGCTACTAATATTGTTTCATTGAATCGCCAACGCGGCGTAGTGAAAACGAAACTCGGAGCTTTGATAAAATTCCTTGGTGAGTATAAAATGGAGGAGAATAAACTCAACCATGATGTTATTATGAAGACTAAATTGGATTCTTTGTTGGAATTAAAATCTCGGGTTAAACAACTCATAGTGGAATATACCAATTCGCCAGAGGAAATTGACTTGAAGGATAATCTAAGCATTACACAAGAATTGGAAGAAAGCATCGAAGAGTTCGAAGTAAGATTTAGAATTTTTCTTTCTAATTGTGAAACAAATAATAAAGATAAATTTGAAACCAAAACTGTTTCTAAATCAAATTTTAAACTGCCTGATTTACCTCTTCCTCAATTTTATGGTAAATATGAAGATTTTAAAAATTTTAAAGTGCAATTTATGTCTATGATTGGTAATAATAATAATTTAAATGATACTGAGAAACTGTTTTATTTGAAAGCATCACTTAAAGGTGAAGCAAAAATGTTAGAATCATGTCAGGATACATTTGAGTCGCTATTTTCTGCACTTGAAAGCAGATATGAAAACAAAAGAGCAGTAGTTGATGCCTTTATCAATAATTTGTTGAAATTTGAAAAAATAAATGACTCACCTTCTCAGTTGAGATCACTGGTAGATAATGTTAAAAGATGTTTGAGATCTTTAAGTGTATTAGAATTTGATAGAAATAATTTATCTGATGTTTTGATATTAAATATTTTATTGCATAAATTAGATAGAGAATCTAGAAAAGCATTTGAACTAAACGTAAAATCAAATGAAATTCCCAAACTTGATGAATTTTTAGAATTTCTCGAAGAAAGAATTCGCATTCTTGAAGAAATAAACAAAGTTAGTTTTCCTAAGCAGAGCTATGCTACTAAAGTATCAAATCAATTAAGTCGCTCTAGAAATTCAAAATCCTTGGTAACTAAAACAAACCCTTTTCGAAAGTGTATTATGTGTAAAGAACCACACCCAGTTTATCATTGTTCGAAATTTAAGAGTATTTCTGTTTCTGAGAGGTATGATTTTGTTAAAGAATATAAATTATGCATTAAATGCCTTTCTCCATCACACGTATTATCGCAGTGTAAGGCTAAACTCAATTGTTATGTCTGTAAGAAAGACACACATCATTCGCTGTTACATAAAATTGACGAAAAACAAAATGAATCATCGAAAGAAAATGAATTGATCTTGAACGTTTCGTCAGTGAATAGGAAAGAGGACTGCTCCTCTTCCCCCCACACAACTTTGATGGCAGCTGCAAATAAATCTAAATTTGTGTTAATAAATACAGCAATTGTTTATCTTCGCGATGTTTACGATGAACGAATTCCTTTTAGAGCCGTGCTTGATTCAGCTTCGACTTGTAATTTTTGTACTGTAGGTGTTATGAACTCATTAGGAATAAAAAAAGAACGAGCATTTATTCCAGTTAGTGGAATAGGCAACACTACTTTGAATGTTAAATCGCAAATAAAGACGCGTTTATCGAACTTAGAAAAGGAAAATGAATGGGAAATAGAGTTATTAGTTGTTCCCAAAATAACTGACATAACACCATCGAAATCTATTGATATTTCGAAATTAAATATTCCGAAAGGAATAAAGTTAGCTGATGATGAATTTTTCAAGGCAAAAAAGGTAGATTTATTATTAGGTGCGGAATTATTTTTTGAATTTTTAAAAACAGATAAAATACGTTTAAAAGATAATGAGTTACTTCTTCAAAACAGCTGCTTCGGCTTTTTAGTTTCTGGAAGCATTAGAATTCCAAATGTAAAAAATTATGACTTAAATTATTGTTTTTTGTCAACAGAGATTAATTCGTTAAATAACTTAGTAAAGTCATTCTGGGAAGTTGAAGAAGTAAATGAAACTAAATCTACAGTTAATTCTGAATTAAATTATTGCAACGAACGTTTTAAAAACTCATTTTACCGGCATGCGGATGGAAGATATGTGGTTAAAATGCCGTTCAAGCCAGATATTGGTGAAAACATACAATTAGGGGATTCAAACGAAATCGCTGAAAAAAGACTGAATCAGTTGTGGAAACGTTTGTCGAGTGATTCTGTAATGAAAGAACTTTATGTTTCATTTTTAAGGGAATATGAATCATTAAATCATATGGAGAGGATGGAAGACTATTCTGAAACTGAAGGAGGATATTTTCTTCCTCATCATGGCGTGCTGAAACCTGATAGTAAAACAACAAAGTTACGCGTTGTGTTCGACGCGAGTGCCAAAACTACTAACGGTTGTTCATTGAACGACATATTATGTAAAGGTGGAATGATTCAAGAGGAACTTTTTTCCATCATGATACGATTTAGAAAGCATATTTATGCATTTACTGCCGATATTGAGAAGATGTTTCGACAAATTGAAATATTACCATCGCAGACCAAATATCAGAAAATACTTTGGAAGGAAGATGAAGATAAGCCTATAGAACTATACAGACTCAAAACGGTAACTTATGGCACAGCATGCGCTCCATATTTGGCACAAAGGACTCTTCAACAGTTAGCGAAGGATGAAGAAAAGGATTTTCCTGTAGCATCGAAAGTGGTCTTGGAAGATTTCTATGTAGACGACTGTCTTACTGGATCTTCGAATTTGAAGGAATGCATTCAGCTCCAGAAAGATTTGACAGAATTGCTCCAAAGAGGAGGAATGAAGCTACACAAGTGGTGTACTAGTTTTGATTCTCAGAACTCTGATTTACAGAATTTTTCATTTGATCATAATAGTAATACAACTGTGAAGACGTTAGGTATGTTGTGGAATAATAAGAAGGATACATTGCAATATAAAGTTACTGTTAATGAAAAGCCTGATGTTACGAAAAGAGATGTTTTATCTCAAATAGCGAGATTATATGATCCGTTAGGCCTACTCGGTCCTATTATTAGCAAGGCAAAGATATTCATGCAAGCACTTTGGTTGCTTAAGCTAGACTGGGCGGAACAGTTACCACCACATCTTGCCAATGAATGGAATGTGCTTATTAAAACTCTTCAGAGTATAGAAAATATACAAGTACCTCGTTGCATTTTAAAAGAGACCTTTTTAATGCTCATTTTACAGGGATTTGCGGATGCCTCCGAGAAGGCATTTGGGGCAGTGATATATCTTCAAAGCATTACAAGCCCTGGTGAATATTGTAGTAAACTTCTTTGTAGCAAATCTCGTGTAGCACCAATCAAGACTATGACTATTCCTAGATTAGAACTATCAGCATGTCTACTCCTGTCCAAACTTATGCAAAAGGTTTTAGAAGCTTTGAAACTCAAAATTGATGACGTTAAGCTCTGGTCAGATTCAAGCATTGCTTTAGCCTGGATCAATACATCACCGCATCTTTTGAAAACCTTTGTGAGTAATAGAGTCTCACAAATTCAACAACTTACTTCTAACTATCAGTGGGGACATGTGTCTTCAGAAATGAACCCAGCCGACATCATTTCCAGAGGATCAGATGCTACAACTCTTGGATCTAACAAGCTGTGGTGGAAAGGTCCTGATTTTTTAAACAAGGACAATTTTCAAGATAAAAATGGACTTAGTGATGAGCTTTATTCTTCAGAACTGAAACCAGTTACGACTTCCTTGTTGACTTTACAAACTGATTCATTCTTTGATGACTTCCTAAAAATAACTAATGATTTCTTGAAACTAATATGAATTCTTAGTTTACTTTTCAGATTTATCTACAACTGTAGGAACACAAGTGAGAAACGAACAGGTAGTATTAGTATAGATGAAATGGAGCTGTCAAGGAATACACTCCTTAAATATGTCCAAGGTAGGTATTTTGCAGAAGAAATTTCTTTGTTGCAGAAAGGTCTACAGATAACATCAAAGAGTAAGTTAAAATATTTTGATCCCTTCTTAGATGAAAAAGGTCTGTTAAGGGTAGGTGGTAGGATAAAGAATTCTAATTTAAGTTATAGTCAAAGACATCCCATTATTTTGCCTGCCAAGAATAAGTTAACTGAACTTATATTTATTTATTTTCATGAAAAGGATTTTCATAATGGTCCACAATCACTATTAAATTCTATTAGACAAATTTATTGGCCCATTAATGGCAGGAATATAGCTAGAAAGATAGTCCAAAGCTGCATAATTTGCTTTAAGGCAAAACCAATAATTTCTCAACAACTAATGGGAGAATTACCTAAAGAGAGAATTAATATTAACTTTACATTTAATTGTTGTGCTATTGATTACTGCGGCCCATTTTTGATAAAGTACAAAGGGCAACGCAAGGGTAACTATCATAAGATATATGTTTGTATTTTTGTTTGTATGGTGACAAAAGCAATTCATCTAGAGATTGTCAATGACTTAACCACAGAAGCATTCATTGCTTGTCTGAAGAGGTTCTTTGCCCGACGAGGTAAACCAAAAAAAATATTTAGTGACAATGCAAAAAACTTTGTTAGTGCAAATACAGAAATAAAAAAATTAATGAGTATTTTTCTAAAGCAGAATGGAACTTTAGCTAATTTTCTAGCCGAGGAAGGTATACAATGGAAGTTTATACCCCTAAGAGCACCAAATTTTAATGGTCCATCTGAAGCAGGAGTAAAATCCTTTAAATTTCATTTTAAACGAACAGTAGGAAATTCAGTATTAACCTACGAAGAATTTTTGACAGTAACAGTTCAAGTAGAGGGAATCTTAAATTCTCGCCCTCTTACACCGTTAACTTCTAATATTGATGATTTAAATGTTTTGACCCCTGGTCATTTCCTTATAGGTCGACCGATCAATTCAATAATTGAACCCAATTTAACAGAAGTAGATAATAACAGACTTAGTTTATGGCAAAAAACTACAAAAATGGTACAAAATATATGGAAGAACTGGACTAATAATTACTTGAGCACTTTGATTCAAAGAAATAAATGGATGATTGCTAAACAAAATATTAAAATAGGGGATATGGTAGTGATCAAGGAAGAAAATCTTCCTACCTGTAAATGGTTGTTAGGGAGAATTGTAGATGTGTTTTATGGGAAGGACAACCTTGTGCGAGTTGTCTCTGTCAAAACCAAAAATGGTATTTATAAACGAGCAGTTACTAAAATTGCTGTACTGCCAATTGAGAAATAATGTACGAATTTTTATGTTTATTTGAAGGTTTGAATTGTAATCCATCATATTTGTTCTTTTTACAGTGTAATTACTTGTATTATAATTTGTGCATTAATTTACATTGTGTCATTTTGTATTGTATGAACATTTATTACTTTTTTGAATTTTACTTATTGTATTGAAATTAATATTTCAACGCCGGGCGGGATGTTCGGTGTCTGAAAGAGTATTGCTTGGCAGCATTGTTTTACGCCAAGCAGAGTTTGGCTTTAGTGTAACCCTAAAGTTATTTCGTTTTTGCTTTATTAGTATGAATGATTTCTGACTTGATGTAAGAGCATATGGTTGCTCACTCTTTAGCTAAGTTACATAGGTAACTATAAGCACATGCGTGTGCTAGTATTCAATAATGTTGTTTTTGTTAAAATAAAATTGTTATTGTTAATATTACAGTCCACTTACTGATGTTAAGTATCATTAAATAAGTTCGAGCTATCTTCGGCAAGAACAACAACTATATAAATAAATTTCAATAAAAATGGGGCAACATATAAAAAAGGGCTCAATCCTAGAAGACGCTGTACAAGTCGACACGTTGTTTACCGGTCTTAGGATTAAACACGCCTTTTTATGGCGTAATATTGGATTCGCCTCTTTTTAAAAACAAGTTATACTTACTCTATAGCTTTGTGTTTGAAGAAAAATTATATTTTAACTGAGTTTAAATGTTAGGTTTATAATGTTCTGCGCGAGATTTTTTTTTATTACAGTCAAAAGTCGTTAATCCGGACTCGTCGGGACTTCGGCGATTCCGGATTATCGATTTTTCCGAATTATAGATCATCAGTTTAAATCTCGTAAGATGGCATGCAGAAATTCTAAAATTAAAAATATGAAACCGTAATTTATGAAATAATGAACAATTATGATCTAAAGGGTATCAAAATTTACAAAAAAAAAAAAAAAAATAGTTTAATATTTATTTATTTACTTTATTAAACATTTCTTTCAATGTAAGTTGTTTAAGTTGCCTGGTTTTATGTGATAATACTTTCTCTTTAATTCTATAAACAGACATCATTTCTTGTTCAGTTACAAAGTTCCGCTGTTCAAGCCCCGTTAATTGCTGTGCCGAAAATACCGACTAACTTGTCAATCGAAATTTTTTCGTTTTCACTAACCTCTCTGTCACATTCTTCATGTTTTTATCCATTTTTTGCAGGAATTCCACTTTTTGTTTGATGGACATCGAAACATACTTTCGTTTTGTACGATCTCCAGAATTTGGGAGCTCCAGAATCGGAAATTCTATTTGACATAATCGAAAGTTCAAGTTTACTTTTTTAGTATTGCTCTTACAGTCTACAAAAAATAATAAGCCGGATCCAATTCGAAAATTAAGGAACAACGCAATCATCAACATTAACTGAAATAGATTATTAGATAATTTTAGCTTATACCGTCTGTTATACATAAAACGCGCACGCGAAAACGTATTCTGCACTTGCGCACACGCAAATGCGCAGTCGTAAAAAGTGTTACGCGCACGCGTAAACGCCTATGCGCATGTGTCAACGCGGCGCATGCGCAGAAAGTTTTTAGCTTTGAGGTCCGGATTATAGATCATTCCGGATTATGGGTGTCCGAATTAACTACTTTTGACTGTATGAATCTATTGTAGGTTGTGTGTACTGTTAACATTTAACGCTAGGAGTTATCCCTCAAATTAAGATACCAAACAATTGAAAATAATCATTACCAAACGATTGAAATTACTGAATACATTATTTTTAAAAATTATAACCCAAACTGCTCAAAATAAAATAAATAAATAAAAAAACCACCCTTAGCTTAAAGAACGTTTTGATCACTGATAAGTGTGTCTGATTCGGTGCTTTCTGCAGAATGGATTATTATATGAATCTGGATTTTTTTTTATGAGTTAAAAGCGTAAAGGTAAAAAAAAAGGGTGATTGAGGGGTGTATGGTGAAAAGTCTGACTGCAAGTATAAATGTCTAATTTTTGAAACTTATATGAATTTAGTAGAGCGAAAGAACTGTATAGATGGTTTTGAGTGGATGTGTAGAGTTACTGGAGCTAATGTAAGCATCGATAGCAATTTTTTGATTTTTTAAGCATATGATAGCAATTTTTTTGCTTCCAGTAACCCCCCATGATATTTCAAGCATGTGGGTCAGTTTTTACCGCTCTAGCTACATTATTCAGCGAATTATTGAATTTTCAAATGTTAACGGATTTTGGGTCACCCGGTATATTGCAATTCAAAAGATCATCTAAATGCAATTAAAAAATAGTACTTTTTGTTTATTTCAATCCAAAAGTCAGTCGGCCATTACCAAAGAAAACAAGGGCTTTTCTTGAAATGGAATTTATATTGATAAATGTGAAATCCCTATATTGTGAAATTTAATACGTGGAAGCAAATATGGAGAAATTCCAATTCTTAAAAGAAGTTTAACCCTTTTATTTCCAATATTTTTTCCTCAGAAAAAAATAAAATAAATACTTTAATACATCAAGTCCAATGCAAATATCGATAATACGCTGAAAAAATACAAAATAAATTACCAGGGGCTAAGGGATAGATGGGACATACGTATTGAATTGCTGAGTTTTAGTGGGACACATATGTCCCATCTATTACTTCCCCCTGGTAATTTATTTATTTGTGTTCCACTGGCGAGTTTTAGTGGGACACATATGTCTCAGTGGTACTGAAAATAATGATTGAAGACAAGCTAAGTTATTTTTACTCGGATTAATTTTGTGAAATATGTAATAAAATAATAAACACGCATATATGATATAGTGCTAAACAGCTTTTACAAAGTGAAATTCTGCATACTGAACATAACAATTTTTGTCCTTTTTCATTTTGGCAGAGCGTACACATATTCTGTGGGTTGAACCTTCTACCGCCCACGTTCAACACAAATTCTGATGCATATGTGGAATAAATTGCTGACTTACAGAAGAACAAAAACCATGGGCAGTAGATGAGCTAAATAACTGTTTCTTTTTTTTTTCCAGCCGTTTGCGTGTTGCCTTGCATTTTTGTGCCCATTCATCACGGTCCGAGGTAGCCGAAGACTCACATGATGCCTATTCACCATGAGACATTTTAGAAAGTCCTTCAAGAAGGCATCCCTGCCTTTAGACAGATAGCCCTCGTGTGCTTTGCCGTAAATGAATAATCCAATCCAATCCCTCATCATGAGACAACTTTCAATCAATATTGAAGTACCTGGATTTCGTAACGGAAGTTTTTGATTCGGAGTTTCTTTAGAAGAACTCCTGTTGTCAGAGGAAACGGAATTCGACATTTCAGTCTGAATCCGTTTCATTCTTAAGACGCCGAACTTCGTCAGCTGACAATCTTTTCCGTCTACTCATGATAGGCACAAGTGTAAAAGAGAAAAACGACAAGCCTTGAGAAAGGAGCTTCAGTATATATTTTCACAACCAGTGAGATAATAATGTCCCAGTAAAACATATCACTGGGACATATATGTCCCATATTATCGATTACTATAACAATCAGGGCTTAATTTCTAAAATTAGAAGTGCCGTAGCCCTATGGAAGACTGTCAGGAAAGAAGAACAAAAATAAATAAATCAATAAAATGACAGGTAAAATAATAATTAAACAAATAATTAATTAATTATAAAATTAAATAAGTAATGATTAGAATAATTAAAAATTAATATTAAAGTTTAATAAAATGTAAAGACATAAATGAAAATATAATAAACTATTAAATAAATGGTAAATAATTAAATAATAAAATAAAGTACTAGATCTTAACTTATTTGGTGTTTCGGGTGGAATTTACAATTTCCCACAAAAAATGAGAAATAGCTAACCGATCTCCAGTTTAATTTAAGCTCTGAATATAATGTACTTCTACAAGGGATGACATGTATAAAGACCAAACACACCAGTGAAAAATGTTAAAACGGTTGAAGCGTCGGTAATGAAAATACACAGAATGCTATAAACAGTAATATGGAGAAAATTTTAATGGATGGCCTGTAGATATGAAAAGTGGCTAGCGCGTCGTGCAGCTGCGCCACAGGTCCGGGGTTCGATTCTTGGGCTGGGCAAGGTTGGCCCAGCCTTTCATCCCTTAGTAGGTCGATAAAATTAGTACCAACTTCGCTTGAGGGCTAAACACCGGGGGCCCTGCGACAAGCTGACCACTTGTCTAGGGCATATGCTGATGCACTCCTAGGCTCAAAACGTCAAAATAGCGGAAAAAGGAAACTGCAGGCTGTAGTCCATTAGGTCTGTTGCGCCAATGAGTTTAGTTCAGTAGATATGAAAACAAACAGAAAAAGAATCTAACATTTTCTGACCACGATCTCCTCTCAGTATAATTACAGCTGTCAAGCAAAATACGACAGAGGAGCAAATTTTCACTGAATCGGAGAGTTAGCTGAAAAAAAAAAAAAAGAGCAATGAGTAACAATTCTAATCACTCGTCTTTGGTTACACCGTTCCAAGAAATCTGCACGTGTTCTTTTCCATGGAAAGACACTAGAGTTGGAACGCAAAAATTTGCCCTATGTCATAAATTCATTGTATTTTTTGGAGAATAAGTCTTTGCAGGCGGGTGGGAGCTTTTCTTTTCTTAAAAGTCTCGACCTTCTTCCAAGGGTTTGTTTTCCAAGAAAACAGAAGCATGCATTCAGAAGTTAGAATCGATTTCTAATATAATTTTATTATTATTAAAAATGAATTTTTTAGACTAGATTAGTGCTGAAATTGCTGTTTATTTACATTAAAGAAGTGCAGGAGATTTCTTATTTAGGGCTTCGGTCCGCTCCAGCTAGAATTATAATTTATCCCCAAAACTAAGAAGCATAGGAGTCCCACTACGGTGGCCTCCGGCACACCAATGCTTAAATTGCACCAATTAAAATCAAAATATTACTTACATAGACTAAATTCCTTATTTTGATAATAATTTTTGAGATAATAAGTCTCCAAAGTTTCATTTTGTAATGTAACGCGAATAAATGGCTTCCAGAGAGAAAAAAAGTACTACCATCGCGCTTTGATGCATTGGCTCGGGAAAAATTTATTAGGAAAGGATTCTGCTGCCATCTATCGGTAGGAAATTATACTAATTTGTCAGTTTTACGAAGGAATACTTTTGGTGCATGCAACTTTTAATAATACACCGCATATTTATCCCATAGGGTCATTTGAAACTGCCGGTACGAACATATATGTCCCGGCGGTAGCGAAACGGTTAAATTTCCGAGGTTTCTGAATGCAGAGAAATTTCCATTTTTAAATTTTTCTCAAGCATTTTTATTTTCTCCTTAAGATTTAAAAAAAAAAAAAAAAAAAAACTCTGTACGTTAATTTATACCATAATTTAAACACCAGCAATATTTGCAAGATTACTTTATGTTACAAATACAGTTAACATCAAAGATGTATTCACTAATTTTAGAAGTATCAACGTGAACTCTAACAAAGTTGAATTTACTAAGCATTAAGAGGAATCTCAGTGGTTGAATACATGATCATAAATAATGCTATACCCAAATAAAATGAAAACATTTATACCAGCGATTCTCAACCAGTGGTAAAAATCTGTCATAAATGATGTTTTTAAAAAGAGTAACAAAAATAAACGTTGTATTTTATAGCAAATAAAAATAAGTTCCTATCAAAAGATAATAGTATCTCATTAATTCTTTTACAGCTGATCGCCGGGCTCATGTTGCTCTATTTACAACTAGATTTTTCTTTATTTTTTTATTTTTTTTTTTACGTCGATTTGTTGTCGCTAACAGCAAGCATTTTGTTTTCTCGTTGCTTTGTTTCTTACGTTTCTACGCGATTTGAGAATATCATACTTTGTTTTTGAAGAATTCTTAATATATTGTGCATTTAAGTATTTGTGAAAAAACAATGAAACGAACGTAGAAATTCAAATTTTCCTCTGTGTTTCATAATTTGAATTGCAAAATTATTTGTTTAGTGAGTTAAGGTTGACGCATTTAGCATATTTAGCTAATATTATCGGAAAGTTTAATGAATTAAATTTAGGATTATAAGAGCAAAGTGTTAATTATTTGGTTTTACTCTTAGAGATAAAATAAATGCGATCATAAAAATACTCGAGCTAATAATCAAAGAATTGGTTACTAATATTTTAAACTTCTTATCAGTTTTAGAAAGTTTTCTAAAGAGGAATTAGTATTCGACATTAAACATCATTATCTTCCTTTCATAAATAATTTCAACTTGCATTTTCTCGAGGGTTGTGGAAAAGAAAATTGGATTAGAAATCCATTTTATTCAAATGTATCTGAAATTTTATCCCTTGAAGAAAAAAACAATTTATAGAGATTTCCAGTGATCGAACTCTAAATGAAGATTGCAAAAATAACGGACTTGTTAAGTTTTGGCTGAATCGCAAAAAGAATTTAACGCATTTCTAATAAAGCTATTAAATATTTTTGCCTTTTTGCACAACCTATTTGTGTGAACAAGGATTTTTTTCCATGTTACATTTGAAAAATAAATACAGAACAAAATTAAAAGTGGACCTTAATTTACGGTTAAAACTAAGCGAAATAAGAGCAGACATAAAGAAACTGATCTCTCTTAAACAGGCTCAAATTTTACACTAAATTTTAGAATTAAAAACTAAATTAACACTAAATATTAGAATTAAAGTATTATAACTTAAATTTTGATAATTAAAATGGTAACCAATTTTTAGTGTAATATTTTTTATGTGTGCATATTTAATACAAATAACCAATAGGTTGCGCAAATGGCAAAATATTTTTTAATATTTTAAAAATATTTCTATCGAGAAATTGAAAAATAATCATTATAAAATTTAGAAGGGGTACTAAAGATTTTCAATTATTGTTTAGATGATACGCTTTAGTCAAAGGATTGAGATCCGCTAATCTATACTACTAAAATATGTTTGCGTCTGTCTAAATGGTTGTTTGTTTGTAAGAACATCTTTTCTGGAACAGCGGAAAATCGAGACTTCAGCAAAATAATCCGTTTTTATTTTCACAAATATTCTTGTAGCTATAGACATAGAAAAATCTGTCATAAATTATGCAAAATAAACACGCTTTTAAAAATTCTTGGGAAGCCATTTCGACCATCGGACGATTTTAATGAACTGTGATATTAATTAAAAATTGTGAAAACGCCAATTTGGCAACAGAAAATTTATTTACGAATTGGTTGTTGCGAGTTGTATGAGATATTAATTATATGTTTGACGCAAAAATTCTGAAAACGTTAATCTGGAAAAAAAAGTATTTACGAATTGGTTGTTGTAGGTTGCGCAAGGTAATTATATATTGCGAGATATTAAGTAAGAACTCTGAAAACACAAATTTGGCGCTCTCCGATGTAAATTGTTTGTAAACCTTAACTAGAAAGATTTCTAAATTCAGACTGGAAATTGTATTTTAAATCTGTATTATATGTTATTTTATAAGCTGTCCATTATTTAATAATATCAATACACAAATACTATAGTTAACACATACCAACACATAATACCAATATATTCGAATACACAATAATACCAACTTCCATTCACTAATACAATTTAAAAAGGAAAAAAAAAAAAAAAAAAAAATCTGAAAGCTTTCATATTTTATATTACACCCAAAGGGGGCGTTTTTTTAGCGTTTTGTGGGTTGCCTTTATTTGTTAAATATGATGTTTTTCGCTCTTAAACCATAAAATTCAATTCAACGGCAATATCGCAAAATAATTTAAAAAGAGCACATCTTTAGAATTTCCGATGCACAATATCGCGCACTGGAGATAAAAATGCTTTTTTTCCCCCTACAGTGTTTCCACTGCTAGCTTTGAAATCGTTGAGTTTGTTAATCAAAAGTTCGTTAAAGTTTTACAAAATCTGAAATAGATAATAAAACAAAATTCCAAATTTTACATTTGGGCTTATACATGCTCATATTCGACTGGACGACTACGTTATTCAAAATTTGATGTCTTAAGATACCGTTTTTTTCCCAGTGCGAGAAACATATATACATTTATGCAGATTCTTCATTATTTAATTTCTCTAAATATAATGCAGGCCTCTATTATTTGGTGGAAACAATTTGAAAAGTGAAACGTTGTTTGTAGTGAACCAACGCAAAATGCCAAAACGAAATTAATAACCCTTCTGGGCAAATTGCCCCTTTGGGCTAAAAATTATGTGAAGCATCAGTCCTTCATGGAAATTTGGGATACGCCTTTGAATTTGAATTTTATCCCAGCAACAGTTTTATCACATTGTCAGCTACATTCTTTCAACTGCTCAAACGTCGTACGAAGTGCCAAACAACTTTTAGTTAGAGAGAGCATAAATTCTGTACTGTAATACTTTCCCAACCTAACATCTGCTATCCCTGCGACATTTGAGTCATAGAAACTTAAAATGGACTTCGAGCTTTAAACTCATCAGTTCACCGTTTTCGAGAACCTTAACCCCATAAGATCAATATTACTGTAGCAAGTAAAGTGAAACAGTGGGCTTTCGTCAGCAACAGAATTATAATCTCTCAAGAGCAAAAAAAGAGCTAAAAAGAGATGCTCTCATGGACTGGAAGTTATCTTTGCTGGACTTCGCTTGACCCAAACTTCTGAAAGGATAGCAAAGCAGGTGTAACTGGTTCCCAACCAGACAACACTTTTAAAAGAGAGGAGAAATAACCTCGTGCTTTGCACGTGATGAACACAAACAGACTTGGATCCACGGCCAACTGCGAGACGCTTCTTCACAAGCACCGTTTTCAGGGTAAGTGAATCACCGTGATCTTGGATGCGATCCAAATACCGTTGAATGTGTAGATGAAGGATATCTTCTGTTTACAAAATTTCAGCCGTGTTAGCTGATGGAAGAGATCTGCAAATGGAAGTGCTACACGTGCTGAAGAATGAGATGGGTGTACCTCAGCCGAATGCCCCGGAACTTAGATAACGTAAGGTTTTTAGTTAACCGCCTAATGAGGCGCAACGTAGAAAAGAAAACTGTCTGTCTGAGATGCACAGAAGTGAGTTGTTTGCAAGGGAAACAATGCCGGTATTCTGGTTGCTCATTGGCTGAAATCTGAACTTTGAAGAATGTGTAATTCATAAAGAGATAAATTAACCTCAGAAATTCTATTCGCAGTATACGTACTGTAATATGTTAGTTGAGATAGTTAAGATTTCAAAATATCCAACAGCAGCTAATTATCGTAGTTATTGAACGTGTTGGTGACTATGACATTGTTTATTTGTTGTTATTGTTGACTAACGCTCACTTGTCTGACGTACAGTCAGCCCAAGCCCACGGCATACCTCGTGCGAAGGAGCGCAAGATACGCCTGGCAGCAGCCTTGAGCACATTACAAGTGACAGTGCGACTTAGCTCAGTTCCGCCCCCAATTTTGATGGAGAGCACCGCGGGGAGACGAGTCCGAGGGTCTCCTACCTCTCTTTCCC
Organism: Stegodyphus dumicola; assembly: GCF_044657685.1. NCBI lineage: Eukaryota > Metazoa > Arthropoda > Arachnida > Araneae > Eresidae > Stegodyphus > Stegodyphus dumicola. Next base: position 18,339,047 of record NC_140779.1, on the reverse strand, counting down.
TACCATCAACCTCTCGAGAGAACTTTCGGCTCGCCGGAGATTTAGAGTGCCCCCGTGTCGCACGGGAGCTCTACATATTTACAAACATCTATGCCTTCTCCGGGATTCGAACCCGGGCCCTTCGGCACGGCAGTCAGCGATGCTAACCACTATACTAGTTGAACTGCAGAATTCTTTGTTGGTCATTATACTGCTTTCCATTAAAAACCGCACTGCAATATAATGCCTGCCTCAATGTCCTTGCACGCCACAAACCTCTTCGGTTCACCATATATTTAGAGTGCCCCCATGCCGCACGGGAATCGAACCCGGACCCTTCGGCACGGCAGTCAGCGACGCTAATCACTGTTCCGGATGGGAGGCGACATTGTTTATTCTAGACAGAATAAGGCCCATCAGTGCCGAGCGGTAAATTCGCTGAACACTGGTAGTTTGATCCGGGATTCGAATCCCGGCAAACGTGCTGGCTGTATGGGCGTTTTCTTGATTTTCCGGCATCCCTGTGCTTAGGCAGTTAGCCCTACTTTTGTTTTATCAAATAATCAAATAAATAAATAAACCAAACCAAACCGTCTAGACAGAATACAAACATAATAATAACAATAATAATAAATACTTGTCATTCTATGACTTACTTTAATTCTTTCGCCTAAAATAAAAACAATATATTTTAGGTGATTTAATTTTCGCATAATACACACACAGAAAAAATCGTGATTTTAACCTACCTATCAACTTATTTGGAAGTAGAACTACGAAAACGTCGTTCAAAAATAGCTGTCTTAAAAAAAAGGAAGTAGAAAATCAAAAGTTTATTACTGATCTGTTTTAGACTTTGAGGATATGATGACTATTTATGTACGCACTAATGTACACTAATCGAATCAACGAATGGCGCTGCCTACGCATCTAACTATGAATCTAACGACGTATCTAAATGCCATATCTAAATTTCAGCAAGCGGTGGTTCGGTTATAATTCTATGATCAAATACTCAAATCTAGTTTTAAAAAGATTTATTAAAATACTAAACAAATTAATCTAATCTAGAATATAGAATCAAATCTAATGTTACATCTCATGAGCAGCATTCGAGCTGCGTCATAATCAAGTTCTCACTGTTGCCATTCCGAGGCAGAGAAAAGTTTGTTTCTAATCAAACCGGAACATCGGCAGAGTGAAAGTTTCTAGTCAAACCGAAACATCCCGGCCCCGTTGGAACGATTGTCCAACATCATTTGGAAATGGGAGTGGAATGATATTGGAGACGGCTCGACGAAAGATTCCTTCTGACGTCTACGACTCGTACTAGTCCATCTGGACCAGGAAAGGTCTCCTCAATGCAAACTAGTGTCCACTTCATGGGTGTCTTGTTTTTATCCTTTAACAAGACTAGTTGTCCTGCCTTGAGATTGGATTTCACTTGATCCCATTTTGAACGGTTCTGCAAATGATTAAGATATTTCACGCTCCAGCGGTTCCAGAAATTACCTCCAAATTTTTGAATTAAGGTCCATCTAGAAGACAAGGTCAAAGAATATACAGATTCATTTGGTTCTGGTATCGACAAAAGTGACTTACTTTAGCTTATGACTTACTTTAGCTCAGACTGTACTTTAGCTTATGTATATTCTATATTTGTGTGTATTACACCTTTGTAAAATTTTTGCTTATTGTCAAAACTCGCCCTTTTTGGCCCTGCATGCTTTTGTTATTTTATTTAATAAATGTGGGGCCTGGGCGGTTGTTGGGACTGTCTTTCGTGGGCATTTGGTCTGTTGGACTGCCCCCGGGTTGAATTTGGCTCTGGGTTTGGGCGCCCGGTGCGTGGCGTCTTGTGATTCCTCTTTAGGCTCTAGATATAGGTGGACGTGGTGCTATACCGATTAACCTTTTGGTAAAGGGACAGTGCCCACGTCCTCCGTTGCTTATCGCTTATCGACAAAAGTGAAGCTCCTATCAGGAAATGACCTGGAGTCAAAGGCTGAAGATCTGTTGGATCAGCCGAAATAAGTGACAGAGGTTGAGAGTTCAAGCTTCTATTTGTGTAATTAATGTATACAGCTCTTCAAAGTTTAAAAGTCGCGACCTTTGTCAAAATTCTCTTCATCGATCTTATATTAGCCTCCCATAATCCGCCAAAATGCGGGGAAGAAGGAGGAATAAATCTCCATGTTTATACCTTCTTCGGAACTAAAGCGCTGAATAGGATCCGATCTACAAATTCTAAGGAGTTTATCAAGAACATTCCTCGTTCCCTTGAAGTTCGTAGCGTTATCACTCCAAACAATGGATGGTTTGGATCGTCTGGCAATAAACCTTCTAAGACATGCTAGAAATGTTTCAGTAGGCAAATCCAATACTACTTTTAAATAAATGCCTTTGTACTAAAGCAAATAAATATCGCGATGCACGATTTTAAAGTAACCCTAGATCTTTTCAAATTAGGATTGGTGATAACTAGAATTGCAAAGTCCAGTCCTACTTTTTCGAATGGTCTGTTATTACAACTCTATCTCTAGGTAAGTCTCCCATCATTTGGTTTATGGTGTGGTTCCTTGTCCGAAAGCAAGTCATGCATTTATTTATAACGTGTCTAACTCTATCTTGTCCGGAAGGTATCCAGTATAATTGTCTAATAGGAGAAAGTGCTGTTTGAACGCCCAAATGATGAGATTTTTTGTGATAATAATCTATGAGTAATTTAGTGAAATGATGTCTTTTGGGTAAAAGAAGTTGATGTTTCTGGTCTTCTGAAAGATTGGAGAAACATAGTCTCCAACTCGTAAAAGTTCATCTTCATCGTGAAATACATTTAAGGATAAAACCTTACTATTACTTGGAACTGATCGTTTCGACTGCAGGCACTTAATTTCAGGTTGAAATTTAGAATTTTGTACACATTTGACTAGCACCTTTGTTGCATTCTGTAATTCAGAAGCACTCAAAAAACTTTCTTTTCTTAATGGTGGATTGATTCTATAGTTGTTCGCAAACCTTAAACACCACGCAATTGATTAGAACCTAGTTCTAATCAATTTGCTAAACGATGAATAACTTTTAATAAATTCGTCCTCAATAGAATTTTCACTTGTGACTGTTGAGTTCACTACAGCTACAAAAGATCCGTCCTTGCTCCCCTATACAGCTTTTATGTTAACTGAAAACAAAAATTTCCCCACATAGGATTTAAAATTGTTGTTACAACTCCATATTGTGCAAACTCAAGCATTGTAAATCTTTTCCCTACTTTTTGTAGGAGTTTCTGCTATTTTAGCATGACATGTACTTGTAAATATTGTATAAATAGTTGCCTTTATGTTTTATGTACTGTAATTCTGTAAAATGCTGTTTTTTCCCCATACCTCACGTGACAAAGGAGTCACGCCCTCATCAACTTTCATATTGTTCTCTAGACCCACTCAAGCATTTTTGTACTTACATTGCTCCTTGAAGCACCTATGTTACAGTAGCCGGTATTTGCATATTTAGCAAGCTAGATGCGACAACTGGAACTGGAGTTATTTTTAGTGTGTATCTGCCTATTCCAGGCCACGTTGTGCTGTGATTATTAGCGATTTGTGTTAGATACGTTGATGTGTTCTCACCATTAGGCTTGTCTCGCCGGTTTACTACAAACTGTTCTTCCTGCGCGTTAAATCTGTGAGCCAATAGGCTAATCAAAATTATTATTCGTTGCGTATTTCTGTTAAGCCAGAAGTGTTGGCTTCCTGTAACCCAATTTGGGTCATTTGTTATTTATTTTATGCTTGAATAAAAGGGTCTTAAACGCCCTTCTTCTGTTCTCTGTTTAGTTTCACAAGGCTAGAAGATAATTCTTCAAGAGTCCTTTTAAGGTATCTGCCTACGTTAAAAAAAACGATTTCGGCGAAACAATTCGATTTTTTTTAATTGCCCAGTTTGAAAGGTCAGTTTTGTAGGATTCCGAAAATGGTTCATTTTTACGTTTGTGATAATTAGAAGAGAAGATATAGCCAATTAACTGCACAGGGAGTGAAAACAGAAAGACCGGAAGTGCCATTTAAAAGGCTCAACTAAAAGGTAAACAATGTTGTTATCCGTGTTTTGTTTTTACGTGTTTGTGTATAAATTGTGCTAAAACATTTCATTTTAATTCTCTGTACTTTTTTTTTTTTTTTGTTTGTTTCTGGCAATAATTATTTGCCTTAATTTTTTGAACTGGGACTGGCAACATTGCGGTTTTTTGAACTGGGTCTGGCAACATTGCGATTAGGTATAAAGACTATGTTGCTGGGTGCATATATAGCAGTTTTAATTTTTAATTCAGGGTATCTTGGATTACTTCCTGGATTCTTCTTGGATTACTTTAAACATTTAGGCATATCAATTGAACAAGAAATGATTAAAAATTACTTTGGAATTGATAACGAAAGAATAAAAAACTCGAAACGTCATTCGTCGCTCATTTCGAAAATAGCCATAAAAAATTAAAATCAAATAGGAAATCAAAATTACTTAAGTATAAAGATATGGAGGGTGTGATGTACAAATGTGGAGAATTTTAAGTGTGTAAATACAACAGAACAGTTTTTCTGTTAATGTGAAATTTTTAAATACGTTTTCTGGAAAACTAATTTTTCTAGTGTTTTTACATACAAGAAATGTAATTACTGAAAATGTTCTAAAGGTATCTCTATTAAATTTCACTAAAGTGTTTTCTATATTATTTACTAGGTTTTAAGCTACAATCTAAGTTATATTTATTAATTTGATTGTTTTATAAGTATTTCTATATAAAACGATAAGAAATATTTTACAAAAAACTGTGTTTTTTCATGTAATTACACATATTTTAGTAAATTTTAGAAATATCATAAACATTTTAGTTCATAACACAGATGAGTGTTGTAGTAGTATACAGTATAAATAAAATTGAAATATATGCTGTGGGAAAAAATATACGACATTTAACGTAAGTGTTAAATTCTCCTAAAAATGTGCATAAAATTGCATATATTTCAAACATTAATGAAAATATTCCTAAAAATTTACCTATTTTCATGATTTGATATCATATTTTGACTAAATAAATATATATTTCATCAGAATTCTATGTTTTTTTTAAAAAAAAGTGCTCCGAACGTAGGCAGATACCTTAAAAGCTTGTTCCCAAACTTCGTTTTTGTAGAAAGATTTTAAACTGAATGCACGTTCCACAACATTTCGTTCTAGACGTTCTAAATCCCTACTTTCGGGGCCCACCAGCGGCCGAGCGGTAAAGACGCTGAACACTGGTAGTTCGGTCTGAGGTTCGAATCCCGCGAACGGGCTGGCTGCATGGGCGTTTTCGTGGTTTTCCCCATGTGTAACGTGTATACGAGCCAGTTTCTTAGAAAGTCCTCCACGAAAGGCATCCCTCCCTTTAGGCAGATAGCCCTCGTGTGCTTTGCCATAATTAAATACACCACCACACCACCTACTTTCGGGAGCAATTGACGCATGGTATAACAGCGCTCGTGACCTAAAGGCGATTTTTTTACAAACTCGCGTGGCAATCAACGTGTTAATTAAAAATGGAAATAAAAGGAAAAGTTTTCCTTATGAGCAGAAGGTAAAGTTTTAATGACTTTCTTTAGTTGGTTATAAAGCATATCAGTGATTTACAGCTCAATTTCATTCAGAGCCCACATATGAGAATTTTGACGAGAAAAATCATTCATTTACAAACGTAAAGACAATTTTTGACCACAGTGAAGATGCAGTGGACCACAGTCCGTATACTGAAGATATAAATTCAGTTTCTAGTCTTTTTTAACGTGTAATTACAACGTTCTTGTGAGACATTTTCCTGAGCTTTATAACTTCAAGAAGATTTGAAGCGAAGGTCAGCAACAGCAAAAAAAAATTGTATTTCAATGTCGTGTATTTTATCTGTCAAGGTTCAGAAATCGATTTTGCGTATCACGAAAACATCCTGTTCGATGTGTAAAAGCTGTTCACAGCTTTATCATTCTTAGATTCTCTTCACTTTCCTTATTATACATTGACACTTATCTGTTGTCGAAGAAGTTACTGAATGATATTTTAAGTACTTCTAAAGATAAGACATTCACGTTTGTTAACATGCCGTTGCGTACTACATGACGTTAACCGATGCCGTAATAATAAATGGGAATTAGCAAATAATGCTTGCATGTCAACGAATATTTTTAGGGTGTTCTGAAAAATCGGTGATCTTTCAAAAGCAGTTCATGGTTCAAAAAGCACTTTAAAATTGACATATTGGAATTCTAGATTAGAGATGGAAATAAGGATTTCGTACAAGTTTGAATGCTGATTACGGCCAAACTCGGCTTTAGTTCAAAGGTGATTTTCAGTTTAAAAGGTTAAATGCATTTCAGTATTCGTAGGATTTCAGTAAAGAAAAGTTAATATTTTATATTTCTTTGGGCCGCCTAGATGGGAGAAAGTGGTTAGTGAATTTGACTCCGTACTGAAGCGCTCAGGCTCGAATCCCAGAGAAGGCATGGAGGTCATTTGTCCATCCCTTCAGAGAAGGCAACAGTGGACCACTTATTAGGTGCCTCCATGATAAAGAGATCTTTGATGCTTTTGGTTGGTTACATTGGTTTTCAGCTGCAATTTATCCTGCTCTAACCAGTGCTTCATGGAATCCCATAAAGGACCTCATCTATAATAGTTCTTCATAATTTTATCATCCAAGAGAATGAGAATGAATGCGAGAATACAGAGGCAATGTGCCTTGACGTTTTTCTAAAGGTCAAGACCTTTTTATGAAGGTCAAGGCACATTGCCTCTGTATTCTCAATGGAAGCGGTGAGAGTGATAGAAACTGACTAAATACTAAAGATAAGATGGATTCAGTCCAATTTAATTTTCAAGTCGCATGATACCCCTACAAAAGCAATTTCATCAGTAGATTTTATGAAATATATATGTAATATATTCAAAATCAGAAGCAATGATCAGGAAATTGGGGGGCGTAGGCAGATTAAATCTTCAGTTTTATTTCCAGCAACATGTTACGGCTACACACAAGTCGGCACATTAAACGTGCCTGTTCCAAAAGGCTTACATTTTTGATAACTTTGTAGCAAGAATGCAGTAGCAGACAGACAGGCAGTGTAGCTAGGCCAAAGCGTGGAAAGCAAATGCGTAATGTTCAGGATGAAATCTCAAGTCAGACTGAGTTAATTTTGGTTTTCAAAGCACTTTGATTGGACAGCTAATATTGCTGTAAAATTACTATTGGCTGGTTGAGTTTAGTTCAATTTACATCACCAGTCATATGACATAGTTTTTCTCGAAATAACGCAGTACAGAGAGGAGTTACTATTTTTAGAATAGAGAAGGGAAATTAATTTACGCTGCTAATTTAATCCTTTACATATTCTTTATTTTGCTTACATATACAGTGGGTGATCGGTTAACGAACAGTTCGGACAGCGAACAAATCGGACAACAGTCAACAAAGGGAACACTTTCAGGAAAGATTTTTGTGTTCGGACAACGAACAATATTCGGATAACGAACAAAAACTAATTCTAACGAAAACCCCTCGGCTCTCGGAACACCCGACACCAGACCTCAATTCGTCTTGAAAATGGGTGTGCGCGTGCGCTGACACGTCATCATTGGATGTACGCGTGCGTTGACACGTCATCATTCATACTATGTAGCAATGAGGCAGCACCGTACGACGCGTACGGTAGTGTGCCACGACACTTTGGTCAATTGTGTACCATAGTTGGTTTCTGTCCTTGTGATTTTCGCATGTGCTTCTCTAAACGCCTTAGAAAAAAAAAACCTGAAAATCTGACAATATTATGGGACCTAAAAAAAGTGGAGTGTCAAGAACTGTGCTGACCATAAAAACCAAGCAAGAGATTATAACTAATGTAGAGAGTGGACAAAATATGACTCATGTTGCTAAGCAGTACCGCTTGAACAGGGTCTACAGTAGGCATAATCCTAGCTAAGAAAGATATCATCAAGAAGACTCAAGCCGCTAAAGGAGTAACGAAAATTACATCTAAGAAGCAAAGAAGTGCCATCCATGAAAAAATGGAGAGTTTGCTTTTAGTTTGGATAAATGAACGGGAGATGAAAAGAGATGTAACTAGTATGGCCATTATTCAAGAGAAGGCTGAAAAAAGTTTTGAGAAACTGAAAGAACAAACTCCAGGTTCGTCATCCGGAAATTTAGAATTCAAGGCTACCACTGGCTGCTGGTTTGCAAAGTTTAAAAGGAGATCTGGCATTAAGCATGTGGTCATGCATGGTGAGTCTGCTAGTGCAGATAAAGAAGAAGCTGAGAGGTTCCGTCTAAAATTTCAAGAATTCATTGAAAAAGAAGGGTATTGTCCACAACAAATATTTAATTGTGATGAAACTGGTTTGTTTTGGAAGCGCATGCCGAACCGTACCTACATCACGAAAGATGAGAAAAGTGTTCCTGGGTATACACCCATGAAAGACTGATTGACGTTACTTTTGGGATCTAACGCCAGTGGTGATATGAAGCTTAAACCACTTCTCGTTTATCCCTCTGAGAATCCTAGAGCAGGGGTCGGCAACCTTTTGAAACAGAAGAGCCAAAGTTACAATTTACAAAATTTCCCAGTTTTAAAAGAGCCACTAAAAAGTTTCGTTTCAAAATTATAGTTTTGCTTATATATATTTGGTTTTTGACTTCAAATTGACTTTGGCTTCCGTATAAACACAAATACAAGTAGTTACATAAATGGGAGCATTGACTTTGCATGCCTTTTGAATGATTGATTAAATCTGGCTTATAACTTGTTGTTTTAAGTTTAAAGCACGAATACAGATTTTTATTTGTTAGTTAACTTCAAACGTTACTTTTTATTATATTCACGCAAGAGAACGTTTGCTCGCACGAATATGTCGACCCGAAGATCGTCAATACTTCCATATGCCAACTTCTTCACCTCACTGTACCATTTTGGAAGACTATTCCATGCGCCGAATATGAGAGCCTCAACTCGCGGAATTTCTTTTAGAGGCTGCCCAATTGTGCTGCTCGATGTGCATGCTTTTCTGGACCTCAAACTCTTCCAACTTTCTCTTGAGTTCTGTGAACTTGCCACTCCACAAGTTTTTGGTTTTCTAATATAGCAGTTGCATTTGAAGCGATCCAGCATCAATTCCAAATGTCTCATTATTGATATCATTTGTATTTGTATTGAGAGGATTTACTATGAACGCAAGAGTACTTTTGTTTGTTTTGAATTGCTCGAATCTCTTAGCGAATCCATCCTTCATATTTTCAAAGCTATGTTGAAGTAATTCGTGTCATTGGTCTCATTGCGATATACTTCAGATTTTTAAAATTTACCGCTCTCCATGTCTTCAACAAAAATAAGTAATTTGTTTTCGAAACAAACTACTTCTTCAAGCGAGGCGTAGGCTGGGTTGCCCTTTCCTTGCAGTTTTAGATTTAGTTCATTTAATTTTATTGTGGTATCTACCATGAAGTAGAATTTTTGCAGCCGTTTGTCTTTTTTCAATTCGGGATGGTCAATGCATTTTTTCATTGAGAAATGTTTTTATTTCACTTAAGCACAAAGTAAAACGTTACTTCTGGAAAGCCATCATACTTTATTGTGCAGAATCAGGTCAAAAAACTGATTATCTTGTAAAGTTGCGCACCTCCAACCTGCACGCAACAAAGTGGTGACTGCTGAAACTGGAAATTAGACAGAGTCTTGAGAAGGGGTCCCTTTTTATTCAACTTTAGAAATTACAATTGCGTGCTCTTGACGCTCACAAACTACGCCGACCCGGAGGTAAAATAAAAATGAGAAACTAAAAAGATAATAACGAGTGACTAACTACGAGGCTCTCTAAACGTAACTAACCTCACCGCGTTCTAAAATACCGCTGATAATTCAGCAAACTCTGAATACCACATTGAAAGATTAACAATTTGGCGAGGCAAGCACACAGGCCGAAACGCGTGGTTATTCAATTTCTGAATAGCCACCTCCACACTCGTGAAGCAAGAAAGCACACTTCGAACTCGTTTCCTTTCTATTTAACTCAGAATACTTCCGCTGATAATTTGAATCCTTGCGCGTTCTACTAAAAATTTACATACTCTGGCATTAGCAGTTCCAGGGCAAAGTAAGGCTTGACAGGAAAGACAGTTTAAACTTAAAATAAATGTTAGTTAAAATAAATATAAACCCTACAATCTATCAAGGAAATCTTTAAACTAGTGATGGCAGAGTGCTTTTGCAAAATAATCTTAATTACCAAGTTCATGACCTCAACTATTTCGGCCGGAAATCTTACAAAGAGCTTCTTGGTGAATTAAACAGTGAAACGTTAGAATTTCATGGTTTATTTTTTTCTGAAGAATTGATGTTCTCCTCTATGTATTCCTGTCATACTTCTGGCTCTGTAAGTTGCTATCGAAACGATTTTATTTATATCGATTCCATTGTCTTCCAGGCATTTTTGCACACGCATTTACTATATCTACTCCTTTTTTCGTTTGGACCTTGGGAGGACATATACCCTACGAAAAGGGTAACTTGTGCCGTGTCTTTTATGTCACAAGACTCATCTATAGCATGTGATAAAGCAGAAGCCAGCTGAATGTCTTCCACTTGCATATGTGTTACATTTGAAAACATCTTAGCAGTTCTATCTTGTACTGTTTTTGCAGATAATGGCAAATATTTGATTTTTTTTTTATGATTTCTGCTTTGATTTTAATATCACGAAACAGTTATTCAGATGCACGTATAAAACAATCTCTGACGTATTTGACGTGAATGGTTTTACTCTTTTTGCAATTTCTAATGATACTGCAGAGCTTGGCAGATTTACATTATTGGAAGATTGTACCCAGTTACTTAGCATGGGATATGACTGCTCTTTTTTTCTTTTTTTTTGGGGGGGGGGATTTTCAAGAGCTTTTTTCGTGCGTTCTCGGTTGGATGTTTACGAGCAAACAGGGTAAATTTTGTAGTGAAGTGTCTCCCAGAATTCGACTTCTTATGGTGTACGAGTTTTCGGTGGCAAATGAGACAACTCGGAAGGCCATCTGTGTTGCATATGAATGCAAATGACTCCGCCCAATCCTGATTGAATTCTCGGTTTTCTTCTTCAGTTCTTCCCTTTTTTACTAGCTGCTATACTGACAGCAGAGCTGACAAAGTGAATAATAGTTCAAATTAACAATACAGTAACAATGGTTCAAATTTATCTCATCACGGTCATGTTAAGCGTAATTAACGATTATGAAAAATAGAAGCTATTGAAAAATTAGGTACTTAAAAATATATTTTCTTATTTTTTAAGGGTTTTGATAATAAATTATTAATTCTGTGTGAAACTGGAGAGCCGCAACTTTACATCAAAAGAGCCGCGGCTCGCGAGCCGCAGGTTGCCGACCCCTGTCCTAGAGCATTCAAAAAAATTTCCATAATCAAGAGAAAACTTCCAGTGATGTGGAGATCGAATCAGAGGGCATGGGTCACGCAGGTTCTTTTCAAAGAGTGGCTATTTGAAGTTTGCGCCCTGAGCATCAAGGACTACCTAGGTACCAATGACTTGCCATTGAAAGCATTGCTGCTATTGGACAACGCACCAGGGCACGGAAACGACTTTGAAGATAATTTGCTGATAGACTTTCCCTGGCTGACAGTGAAGGTTTTACCTCCGAATATGACTTCACTGATTCAGCCAATGGATCAAGAGATTATCAAGAGGTTTCAAGAAATTGTACAATCGTGCGCTGTTTCGGCGATGTTTTGATGCATGCTAATTCTCCTCAAAATCACTTTAAAAATGTTTTGGATAGAAAAATTTGAAATTCTCGAAGCTATTCGTCTTATTGAAAAGGCGTGGTCAGAAATCACTCAACGACAGTTGGTTTCTGCCTGGCGAAAGCTGTGTCCATCCCTCGTTCAGGGAGACGGAGGTGATCAGGGTGACACCCCTGAAATTATGGATGAAATTGTAACAGCTGGGAGATATTCGTCTTATTGAAAAGGCGTGGTCAGAAATCACTCAACGACAGTTGGTTTCTGCCTGGCGAAAGCTGTGTCCATCCCTCGTTCAGGGTGACGGAGGTGATCAGGGTGACACCCCTGAAATTATGGATGAAATTGTAACAGCTGGGAGATATTCGTCTTATTGAAAAGGCGTGGTCAGAAATCACTCAACGACAGTTGGTTTCTGCCTGGCGAAAGCTGTGTCCATCCCTCGTTCAGGGAGACGGAGGTGATCAGGGTGACACCCCTGAAATTATGGATGAAATTGTAACAGCTGGGAGATATTCGTCTTATTGAAAAGGCGTGGTCAGAAATCACTCAACGACAGTTGGTTTCTGCCTGGCGAAAGCTGTGTCCATCCCTCGTTAAGGGAGACGGAGGTGATCAGGGTGACACCCCTGAAATTATGGATGAAATTGTAACAGCTGCGGGAGATCTGGAATTGGAGGTTAACGAGGATGACATTGAAGAGCTCATAATGGAACATGAAGGTGACTTGACGGCAGAAGAACTCCAAAAATCTGGAATGAAGAACATCAGGAAACTCAGCGAAATGTGTTTCCTTCTGAAAAAGAGGAAGACGAAAGAGGAGCAATGCCATTAAAGATCTTTTGAAGAAGTGGAAGGATGTCAGAGCAACGGTCTTAAAATGGCACCCAAACTAAGCTGATGTCAATAGGGTTGCTGATCTCTACAACGACATTGCTATCAATCATGTCCTGAAAGTCTTGAAGGAGAGAGGAAAACAATCGACATTGGACATGTTCTTTAACGCCCAAAGAAAGGAAAAGAACTGATTAATAAGTAAGAATATATGTATGTGTTATATTTGTAATAAATAAACTTACTAAGAAATTATACTTGTACATGACATTTTTTTAAATTTAATTTTTAGGATCTCCAGAACGAATTAATCGAATTCCCATTAACATATATGGTAAATCGGTGATCGGTTAACGAACAATTCGGATAGCGAACATAATCTTGGAACGGATTATGTTCGTTAACCGATCACCCACTGTATATTACCGGCAAAGTTTGAAATCCGGAAATCTATAGAATGCCTAGGCATTGTATATAATGTCTACAACTAGCCGGCAGTGTATGAAACGATTCATATTTCATACATTTCCTAGGCATTCTGTAGAATGCCAAATGAGAAACCGGCAAAGTATGAAACACATCTCTGATTAAGACACAATAACACGCCGAATAAATACTAATTCAGAAGTCAAACAACAAAAATCAGAGTTATACCTACAAAATTTTCACAGGACTAGTTTCGATGGTTTTACCGAACCATCATCTTCAGCTGCAAAACCGCAAATGAACAAGATAGGAAATAATGATTAGATAAGATAAGAAAGCCTGGACAAGAATAAGCAAGTGGCGCCATCTGTTGGCGAAACCAGAACTAAAACATAATTTCTCTAAAAGCCGAAGGCAAATTTGGATTGGAATTAGGATCGTTAACTAGAACAGAAAGATTTTTATGAATGTGAAATGCCTCTAGAAAATCCAGTTCTCCAATGGAAGATGTTTTTTGAATAATTTTGGCAGCAGAAAAATTGAAAGTGTGATTTTCGGACCAACAATGTTGAGCAACAGAAGACCTCTGTGTTTCCTTTTTTCTAACATATGCCTCATGTTCTTTGACGCGAAATTTTAAGGCTCTCTTAGTTTGGCCAATGTAAATTAAACCACACTGGCAAGGAATCCTATAAATACCCCAGGAATTCATATCCGGAATGGGGTCCTTGAGTATAGAAGTTGGAATTTTATTGATGGGAGAAAAAACAACCCGAAAGTTAAATTTCTGCAAAATATGTGCAACTTTATAGCTAATTGATGGAAAGAAGGGAATGACAACAGAATTTTTATAATCTCCTAAAATAAGAGTGTGGCTTTTAGTGTGTTGAGATGAGAATTTTTTAACTGCTTGATTAATAATGTTGGGTGAAAAGCCCCTGTCAATAGCTATTGCTTTTAAATAATTTAGTTCTTCATCAAGGGCTAGTTTGGAGGAGCAAACTTGAAGAGCACGGAAAACATAGGAATAAAATGAAGCTAACTTTTGTTTAGTCGGATGACATGATTTAAAGTGTGGTGGAAGGCAAACCGATGAAGGTTTACGGTAAACTGTAGTACTGAAGTTGGATGTGTTACGTGTGACCAGAATGTCGAGAAACGGAAGAGAATTGCAAGTCTCAAGTTCAAAAGTGAACTGAATAGCAGGATCAATAGAATTCATTGTTGAAAGAACTCTATTTAAATCATCTTTATTACCTTCAAACAGGGTAAAAGTATCGTCTACGTAGCGGAACCATGCCGGGAAGTTTAAAGTTTCAAACAATTTTGATTCATAATAATGCATGTAGATATCAGCCAGGATGGGACTGAGGGGGCTTCCCATGGCTAATCCCTCAGTTTGCTTGTAATATTTATTTTGGAAAACAAAATGTGTTTGTTTCAAACAGAGTTGAGTGAGAGAAATTAGCTCATCAATTTCGATGCAAGAGAAATGAAATTCGCGAAGTCTGGTTTCTAGACATCTTAATGCACCCTCCACTGGGACATTGGTGAATAATGATTTTACATCAAAAGAAACCATGAGTAAATTACGAGGAGAAATGTTTTTAACCTTTTTTACAAACTCTATTGAATTTTTTATGGTGTAAATGTTATTGTCTAATAGAGTGGAAAATCTAGAAACTAAATATTTAGATAATGGATACGAGGCAGTACCTAAATTTGATACAATAGGGCGGAAAGGAATACCACTTTTATGAATTTTGGGAAGAGCATATAATCTGGCACAATTCGCAACAGATGGGATAAGCGAATGTTTTAAGTTGCTTGAAATGATTTGCGAAGATTTGATCGCAGTTTTTATTTTGGATAAGTCCGAAGGTGAAGGATCTTTAGGGATCGGATTATATGGTCCTTCGTTTAAGAGTTTAGTGACACCATCGATGTAAGTGTTCTTACCCATGACGACTATCTGGCCACCTTTGTCGGCCTTTGAAATGACAATATCCGGGTTAGAATGAATCTCGCGCATTGTAGCTCTTTCTCTCGCAGTTAGATTTGGTTTCAAAGGTTTATTATTGAATTTCACATTATGAGCGATAAGATGCCTAATCATTTCTTTCTGTGAATCTGAAACTTTACTGAACTTGAAAGCTTTTTCGATAGGAGCCAAAATCTTTGGAATCGAGGGTTTACAGGTTTGTGAGAAGTTAAAATTATATTTTAGAATTCTCTCTTGTTCTTCTGAAAGACTAACATTAGAAATATTAACTATTGGCTTGATGTTTACAATGGGAAGATTTTTTGAACTACTTGAACTGGAAGACTGTAAAAGAAGTTTTTCGAATTTAACTGCAAGGGTGTTTTTATGACGGTTAACTGCATTCCCCGTTCTAGACCAAGACTTTTGCTCAAGGCCAGTGAATTTTGGATATGATTTAGCGAGTTCCAGATGAAGCTTATAGAGTTCATGTTCAACTTTGGACAATTGTTGACGTGTATCCCTTATCACGGACCGAAGTAAGGCAAGCTTGCAATTTAACAGAATTCTTGAAACGCGACTCGAAAGTTTTTGGCTCGAAAGTTTTGGAATGTTTTTGGAAAGTTTGGAAAGTTCTAGTTAACGATCATAATTCCAATCCAAATTTGCCTTCGGCTTTTAGAGAAATTATGTTTTAGTTCTGGTTTCGCCAACAGATGGCGCCACTTGCTTATTCTTGTCCAGGCTTTCTTATCTTATCTAATCATTATTTCCTATCTTGTTCATTTGCGGTTTTGCAGCTGAAGATGATGGTTCGGTAAAACCATCGAAACTAGTCCTGTGAAAATTTTGTAGGTATAACGCTGATTTTTGTTGTTTGACTTCTGAATTAGTACATCTCTGATTCCTTTTGAATATTACGTGTATTTTAATTCATTCAATACTTCACACATTCCTTTTCTGATACCTTGTGTGGGTGTCCAAAGGAAACGAGTGATGCACTTGCATACACAAAATGCCGTCAAAAAATTCATACCTTCTGTGGCTATGCAAGTAAAAATGATGAAATGGATATTTTGTGCACCCTTTGTTTCAAAACTGAAAATGCAAAACAAGTTCTAAAATCAATCTAGAAATGCAAGCCAAAAAATGAAAATGAATTTAAAAAAAAAAAATCCCACTTCTTTTAGGAACTACTGTACGAGTTCCTATTCCTGACGTCGACAAGGGGCGAGGTGATTCGCGCGATATATTGGCATATTTTTTAATATTCTGTATTCTATAGACAGTCATTTAATTATTCTATAGATTAACATTTAATTATGTCAATATTAAAATATTTTTGATATTCTGTATTCTATAGACATAATTTTTTAATAGTCTGTATTCTATAGACATAATTTTTTAATATTCTGTATTCTATAGACATAATGTTTTAATATTCTGTATTCTATAGACATAATTTTTTTAATATTCAGCATTCTATAGACAGAATAATATTTTTTAATATTCTGTCTTCTATAGACATAATATTTTAATATTCTGTATTCTATAGACATAATTTTTTAATATTCTGTATTCTATACACAAAATATTAAAAATATTGACATATTTTTTAATATTCTGTATTCTATAGACATAATTTTTTAACATTCTGTATTCTATAGATAGAATTTTTTAATATTCTGTATTCTATAGACATAATTTTTTAATATTCTGTATTCTATAGACAGAATATTAAAAATATTACATATTTTTTAATATTCTGTCTATAGAATGCATGCGTTTCATACTTTGCCGGTAACATATATAATAACCTAAATAGTACTTGGTATTATATACAATGCCTAGGGAAAGTATGTAATAATTCTCATATTTCATACTTTTCACAAAATCGTCTGGCATTATATAAATGCCTGGAAATTCTATAGAATGTCGGCGTTTCATACTTTGTCGATAACATATTATATATTATGTATAGGATATGCATCTGTGGCATATCAAAATAACAGCACAAAATACTGATATTTTCCTTGATGCGGTTAAAATTACGCATAAATAAAATAAATGGAAATGTGTACAGATTTCAGTTGAGAAGTAAATAAGCAATGCCGAGTTGTATTCACAGGTGACAGGTGACGGAGGACGGGGACACCTGATGTCTAACAAAGGTAAAGCAGGTATATGTCCCACGCCCTCCACTATCTTGAACCGGCAACTCCCGAGTCCCAGAACAACATAACAACAACAACAATAATAATAATTCTTAAATGCATGAAATATGATCCATCAATAAAATACATTAATACATTGGATACACTATAAAGTTACATGAATGCATTAGCTATGTACTTGACAGCTTGATTACGGTAAGACATACATTAGACCTGTTTACATTCATTATTTGGGGCTTGCGCTAATTGAGTACACACATGCGTTGTTATAATAGATACATAATTATGTTATGAATAGCGTTTATACATTTAAATACTAGTTATATACTTAAATACTTGATTGCAATAAAAACATTTGATTAGTTGATTACATTATCCTATATACATTAATTATGAGTACTTAGTATGGTTGTTGACACTTATATATACACTTATATATACTGTATATACAATAATTCTTAGATACATAAAGTTCGTATGTATCGTAGTTTACATTGAATCCATAAATTCATGTAAGCTTGAATATTTATATTTATATACCTCACTGCTTGTAAATATTCAAGCTTACATAAATTTATGTATTCAATATAAACTACGATACATACGATTGTATTCACAGTAGAAACAACCAATCAGGCGTTTCCCCCCCCATTGGGGGGATTGGGAGGAAAGCAACATTTTATATGTTGTGCATAGAATGAAAATTCTAAACGAGAAAATATTCATAACACATTGATCAAGAACTAGATGTATTATATAGTTATATGCAAATCTAGAGGATCTATTTAAGAGCAAGTTTCAAAGAAAACTTCAAACACCCGTCCACAAAAGTTTTTACTCGGTTCTTAGTTTTGAAACGGTTCTGTAGATATAAATTTCCAATTACAAAAATAATTTAAATGATACGAATATTTATGTTTTGCCATTTTTAAATTTAAGGAATAAGTTTGTAGAGACATTAGGATTTTTAGTCCAAAGGGACTTGAGTCCCGAAGGACTATTGCTTTCGTTTTGGCATTTTGCGTCGGACTCCTATAAATGTCGGTTCACTTTTCAAACTGTTGCCATAAAATGTTAGAGTCCTGCATTATATATGAAGAAATTAAATGATGAAAATCTGCGTAAATGTATGTATATTTCTCACATTGTCATAAAATAACGGTACATAGAGTCATCGAATTTTGAATAACGTAATCCTCCAACGAATATGAGCATGTGGAAGACCAAATTTGAAATTTGAAATTTGTTTTATGATCGATTTCCTATTTTTTAAAACTTTGATGAATTTTTGATTAACAAACTCAAGGATTTCAAAGCGAGCAATGGCAACGTTGTGCAGAAAAAACATTTTTATCTCCAGCGCGTGAGTCTCTGTATCGGAAATTCTAAAAATATGCTCGTATAAAAAAAAAAAAATATATATATATATATATATATCTGAAATGGTTCAGTTTTTTTTTTTTTTTTTTTTTTTTTAGCAGAGGAAATGAAAAATGAACAACGCCTTCGCCCGGAACCGAACCACGGACTTCTGGAATACCGGCCCAGCGTGCAGAACCACTACACCACGAAAGGACGCTTGGAAAGCGGGAGAAATAAATTATAAGCTTTGTACAAATTACGAAATCTAACTTTTTATACGTTTCTCTGGTTAGTACACTTAAATTTACAAACATTTTGTACTAGTTATAAACCATAAAACACAAAAAATTTGACTGTCGTATGGCAAAAAACTTACCGAGAAATCGGTTGTTAAAATCGAAGATCATATTTAGGGGTCGTACGCAGATTGATGAGAGAATATTTGCATGTATATGTAACAAAAAATAAAAAATCAGTTTTAGAAAAGTTTTTGATATTAAGAGATTAAGTAACCAGCATATCTGAACAGATTATTGTGAAAAGTATTCATCAATATACACTTTTTTTTTTTTTTTTTCCAAAATGGAAAATTTATTCAGAGAATCTTATAGAATTCGCGTTTTAGAAAACTCTGCATATCATTAATAATATTATTAGCATTAATTAAAAATGAAATATTTGTAGCTTAATTAATTTTTCTACGAATAAGAATAAACTTCATAAAATATTAATAACGCATTTTTAGATTTTATAATTATTATAAATTGTGTGAAAACTTTCGTAGCATATCAAATATAGCAAATCTATCAATTAAAGCCGTTACTAAGTTACAAAATAATGTTATTGAATGAAATTTAAAGATGGGAAAATCAACCTCGAATTATTTTAATTTATTTAATAATCTAGCCCTCAATACAAATTGAATATGGCGTTAAAAATAGCAAATTTTGAAATGAAATATCTCGAGCCACTTTTTCTTTTCCTTTTTCTTGCACGGGAGTTAAACGTTTTTGCATTGCAGTTTTTTATAATGAATGGAAAATTTTCCTAAAGGGTAAGGACTAGTCAAACGTATAATAAGTTAGATTTCGTAATTTTCAAAAGATTGATTCCTTTAAATTTAAAAATGTCAAAACATGAATATTTGCTTCACTTAAAACGTTTCTGGAAGCATATGTCTACAACTAACGATTCAGAAAATAAAGGCCGGAGCCGCCGAATAGAGTTAGTGGTTAGTGACTCTGTCTACCGTACCGAAGGGATGGATGTTTGTAAATATATAGTGTCTGTGAGGCATGGGGGCACAAATATGCGGCGAGCCGAAAGTCCTCTCGATTTGTAATGATAGGGGAAGAGCGGTGGGAACCCTCGGACCCGTGCCCCCCCCCCCGTGGTGCTCTCATGGAGGTAAGAAAGGAAGGAGTGGCCAAATCGGCATTAGAACTGAAGCACTGCTCCGAAGCTTCGGCGAAGAAAGTCTATGTAAAGAAGGAAAGGCTCCATAGACGTAATGTAAACCAGTTTGTCTTCTACGCCGCTAGAAATAAGAGGGACAATTCGCCAAGGGATTTGGCGACGGAACCGGTTGGCGAGAATTTCCTTCTTTGTGATATACCTGGCCGAGATTTTCCACCTCCGCCACGTGCACAGGAAATTGAGGAATACGGGTTAAGACGAATCGCTCTTTGACCTTTCGCGATAATTTAAACTCGAATTTTCGTGCTTTTTTGCATTACTAGTTGAACTTTTATTATCCATATCGCAGTTCGATGTCTGATTTTATATCTGTCAATATGTAGGGGAAAAAAATGGAGTCACACAGCTTTAAACTCTTGATAAACGTGACCGTCGAACCTGTTCGAACTTCGACATCAGCTTCGAGCTTTGGCGCTTTTTGGCGACAGATATTTCATGCATGCGCAGTTGTGGAGGGAGCCACTCCTGCTGCTGTGAAGCTTTCTTTCTTAACAATACATATTTTTGGCTTCGGTCACCAGATGGGGCTTTTTTTGTTTACATTCAGAAGCTCGCTTGACAGCGCTCTGATAATATTTCGACACACGACAGTTCCGTACAAATCGAAAAACGGGACACTTCCGCATAAAAGAAACATTCCTAGTATGATGGATAATAGAAATTTGTATAGTTTAACGACATTTACGCAAAAATCCCATCTTGGTTATTTTTCGATAACTAACAATAGCGATTTTGATTATGAATTTGTTTCATAAAATTCTAAGCTGTTGAACTATAAAGATACAGATTTTAGCAAAAAAAGTTATTCTTAATGTAAAATACCTCACCGTTCCTTTAAAATAGTATACATTTTTCGATACCCTTAATACACTATTCGCTACTTTTATTTTATGTTTCAGACGCCAAAATGTTTTAAATAAAATAAATTTTTTTCACATCCACATATTATTGTACATGTACTTTTTAAAATGAGTGTAAATTACTTTGCTCGAAAAATACAATGAATGCACAGAAATTAAAGATTTCCACATGCCGGAAATGAAAAATATGAAATATGTATGGATATTTATGCATGTGCTTCCATAAAACATGTATCTGCCTTTAACAAAATACGTAAATATTTATTAAATTATTTATAAATGTATTTGAAATGAAGGATTTATTCATTCATAAATAACTGTGAAAGTTATTGTGAAGAAATCTAATTATTAAATGTATCTAGATTTATAATGATTATAAATATCATCTAAATATATAATAACCTTAACATTGAATTGTAAACATAAACTGACATCCTGTTGACAAATACGTTATAAAACTATTTAAGCAAGAATTGTTCGTACTGGAAAGCAATCTGTTAAAAGGTATTGCAAAGCAATTTCTATGAGATGCGTATTTAAGAAAGTAATAAAGAAGAGTTTTGGGATATTATTGTTGAAATTAAGGGTAAAAAAATCTAATAAGTATAATTAAAAGAATTAGTCCCCCTACATTTTATGATAAGTCAGTTACAAGTTTTAAATAATATTTAAAAAATAATCCTTACTTTATTCCCTTTCAGAAATATTCAGAGAAAGTTAAGTACTATTTAAGTTATTTCGCTATTAAATTAAGAGGTGCTCTAATCTTAAATGGACCGAATAGAGCATTAATTATAAACTGACTTAAATTGATAGTTTTCGATTTAAAAGATGGCTCAGAAGCTAAAATATCATGTCATATTTGAGAAAGTATTTTAGGAAGAAGTTCTATAAATAGAAAAGAAATAATGTATAATTTTAATAATACAATAAACTTTTGTAATCCTTAACGGATTTTTGTAATCCTTAACCGAATCAAATCGAATTACCTTAATTTTTTTTTTCTAATGGAATTAAAGAAAACTTGTGAAAATATTTCAAATTAAACCATTCTGAGCAAACTGTTCTGTGAAAAATATAGCATTTAATTCCGTTCAGAATGAAATGTTGTTTAAAAATGTATTCTTTTCATATACTTAGGACTCTGAAGTATTGTAGAAAAAGAAAATATAAACATTTATATGCATATTTGCGACGTAATTACAAAATATTTACATTCGATCGTGTCAAAACCCATTGAGCTCAATGGTAAATTACGCAATATTTTGGTCACCAAAGAATGGATCGCCAGTGCTTCAAAGCAGGGTATGGGGGAAACCGGTTTAGGGCCACTCCATCTAACTTCCTACCTCCATGGGTGCTCTCTATCAAAATTGGGAGGGGGCGGAATTGAGATAAGTCTTACTGTCACCTGTATGGTGCACAAGAGTCTTCCCAACGGCAGGCGCAACCTTGCCTCCTTGCCACGATGAATTTCGTGGGCTTGTTCTAATTTCAGACAAGCTAGATTAGTCAAAACAACAGCAACAACGTTATATATACAGAGGCTGTTCGCCCATTTTTTAGACGATTTTCGTAAGCGGTAATAAAAAATCGTTTGCTGCAAAAGAAGTAATTGCAATTGTACTATGTTTTTAAAAGTCAAAATTATCGTCTGTGACTTAAAAGTTTTGTTTTTATTCAAAATGGCGAATTCAACAAAGCAGTGGTTCGAAGGCTACATTGACGCTCTTTCCGAAGAGAAATATGCATACTCCGTTATCCAAAAACGATGTGAGAGTCATGGTTTTGTGATATCTAAAGCGTCGATAGGTAATATCATCAACAAGAAAGAGAAAAAAACGTCAAATTGGAGCCTCAAGTGGGACAAAAATTAAAAACAAATATCCAAGGAAAAAACGGACATCTTCGACTATTGCAAAGGAACGTTGTTTAATGTTAAAAGAAAATCCCCCTAGTCGGAGGACAGTTGAAAAATCATTAAAATGCTCGGTGTCCACTGGAAACAAAATGATAAACGTTGATTTAAATCTTAAGAAAGTGAAAAAATGCAATGTGCATCGTGTTCTTCCAAAGCATATTGCTCAGCGCAGGACACGCTGCAGAATTCTATATGAGAAACACTTATCCAAAAAAAAAAATGGAAAACAATTATCACAATAGATGAAGCATAGGTGTATTTAACTGATTGTAACAAAAAAAAAAAAAAAAAAAAAAACAGCCATTTATTATCATAAAAGGGGAGAAAAAAATTTAAGTACATGGTTCAAAGAATCGAAAGAAAGTTTTTCTAAGGAATTCATGATTGTTGCTGGTTTTTCTTATAATGGCAAGTTAAAAATAAAAATGTCAAGATTAACTCCAAATACTATCAGGAACATATTTTATCGCCAATTTTTCTGAATGAAATATCAGCGCTTTATCCACAGTGCCATCCATCTGTGAGACTCCATCAGGACAAAGCTAGCAGTCACACATCAAAATCCACTGTAAATTTCCTAAAAGAAATGGAACAAAAAACTGGTATCAAGGCCATACATTTCACTGATATCCCTACTAAATCTCCCGATGTGTCACCTATGGATTTTTGTGCTTTCGGACTTTTAAAAACTGTATTATCCAAACGTTGTCCCCAAACCCTAACATGACTCTAGAAAGCTGTTCGGGAGGAATGGGATAGAATACCTCTTCTGCCACTTCAATAGGCATTATTATCCTGGAAATTGCGGTGTCGAAAGATAGTTCAGAATAAGGGATGTCAAATAGAACATTTAAAACACAAGAATTTTATGTAATTTAGTTTTATGAATACAGTATACATCGTCTAAAAAATGTGTGAACAGCCTCTGTATATTAGTTTGATTCATAAAGCACTTCAACTATTACAAAAACTTCTAGAACATTTTGGAAACTTTTGAAACTCTTCAAGAACTTTGGACGTGTATCTTATTACAGCTCATACCAAGCGTTATCTGTAAAAAATGCATCTCCTTGAAGCTTCTTTTTATCTCCTCTTTTGAGTGAATACTAAAAGAGTTTTCCCCCTTATCGCTCACTAAAAACAATTTCCCAGTTAACTAAATGAATGAGAATTCATATTGTGCTTGTGCATTTTCTGTTCCCCAAAATAATATTTTACAGTGCTTTTTTTCTTGATACCCACGAATGTCTGAGAGCATCAGAGAGGGAAGTTGAAACAGAATACGTGTACTTAGAAATTTTTATAATTATCATTTACTGATCGCCTTACTAATTGATCGCCTTATTATTGTCTCTTAAACGCTACTGAAATATTTTTCCCTCCTCAAAATAGAAAGTAAGTCTGAATCGCATAATAATTTTAGGATGCATATTTTGTCACCTTTTGCCATAATTTAAACACTTTCTTGTTTTCTTGTTGTTGCGTTTCACATCAGCCTGCTGCTCAAACAATGACCAGTCTGTACAGACATTAGGTATTATTATTATTATTATTATTTTGAAGCAGGCGAGATTAAAAATTAGCAACGCCTTCGCCCGGAATCGAACCACGGACCTCTGGGCAGCGTGCAGAACCACTGCACCACGAAGACACGCTAGGAAGGCGGGAGAAACACATGATATACCCCCTTTTAAAGGGCGACTGGGCTTTTTAGGGAACCCAATCGCCAGTCCTGGGTGTGGAGAGTCATCATCCACAACCCTTTTAGTTCGGTCGCCACTGTAGAGACATTAGGTACTTTTTTTTGGAAGCAGGCGAGATGAAAAATTAGGAACGCCTTAGCCGGGAATCGAATCACGGACTTCTGGAATACCGGCCCAGCGTGCAGAACCACTGCACCACGAAGGCACGCTAGGAAGGCGGGAGAAATACCTTATAATTCTTCGTCATTATTATAAAGAACTGATGGACATTTATTTCTATTAGTATGATCTGAAAAGTATGTGTCAAATTCAGAGGTGGTTGTATAGGGTATTTTCTCCTTCCTTTTTGCATGCCTTCGTGGTGCAACGGTAGCACACTAGGCGCGTATTATAGAGGTCCAGGTTCGAATCCCGCCTCAGGCATTGCTCATTTTTTCTGTCTCCTGCTTTAAAAAAAAAAAAAAAAACCCTAATGTCTCTACAGTTGTTTTAAGGACATAATTGAGACAAAAGGTTTCACTTCACAATTCAGAAAGTAAAGTTCTAGGAGGCAGTACTGAGGTTAGTTTTCTAGATTTTAAAGCTCTTAAATAAAATGCAGATCTTTCAGCATAGTCTTAACACGCGCAAGAAGAATTTGTAATGCTCTAAATTTTTATACAATCTTCGCAGCGTAGAAATTCCAGTCAGTGATTTACTCGTTATGTTTTAAATTAGTTAAAGAAAAAAATCTTTTGCGAAATTTTTTGCTTATTAATGTATATTTACCGAAATATTTTAGATAATTTTTCTGTGTATATTATAGATCGTATTCCAAGACTTTCGAGAATGCATTCAAGAAGAGACTACAAAACAAGAGTTGTTTTTTTCGCTGATTAATGGTGGAGTATAAATATTCATTTTGAAATTTCTAGTTGCCAACCAGAAATATTAATGAAGCATATCTTAATTTAATATATATAATTAATAATTAATTCTTAATTTAATATAATACATATCTTAATTTAATTGTTTTACGTAAACATATCGAATTCTGTTTTGAACTTGATGAATTATAATGAATATCCTACTAATTCACATTTTTATCGATAATTATTAGATAAAAAGTTAGATTTGCTTTTTACATATCCTTTCCAACGCACAATGTTCACATAGTTTCTATAAACGCCTGCAGGTTCTTTTTAAGCAGTGTTGTCTTTGAACGTATATTTTTAGTCCGAAGGGGCAATTTGCCGTGAAGGACTATTAATTTCATTTTTGCATTTTGCGTTGAAAAACTATAAAAGGCAAATCACTTTTCAAATTGTTGCCATCCAATATTATCCCCTTGTATTATATTTAAAGAAATTAAATAATGAAGAATCTGCATGAATGTACGTATGTTTCTCGCATTGTGATAAAACAAGGGTACCTACAGATATCAAAATTTTAATAACGTAATCTTTCATGGAAAATGGGCATGTGGAAGCCCTAATTTGAATTTGAAATTTGTTTTATTATCGATTTCATATTTTGTAACACTTCAACGAATTTTTGATTCAAAAACTGAACGATTTCTAAGCGAGCCATGGGAACACTGTACGAAAAAAAAAAAAAAAAATTATCTCCAGCACGCGAGACTCTGTGTCGGAAATTCTAAAGATAGGCTCAATTTAAAATTATTTTGAGATATTGCTGTTGAACTGAATTTTATGGTTTAAGTACGTAGAACATGATATTTAATAAATAAAGTTAGCATATAAAAGGTTAAAAAAAACGCGCCTTTGGACGTAATTTAAAATCTGAAACCTTGTAAGGATCTTAAGTTTTACTAACGTTTATTTTATTTTAAATCTTTACTATCACTTCTTATTTTCTACTTCCGGCCAGAGTTATAAGCGTTAAGGTTTTTATGCAAAGTTTGTCTGGCGAACGCCAAGTATTTAAGTTGTGGCTTTTTGCCAAGCGCGAGAGAGGAAGCAGTGAGTCGAAGCAGGCCGCTTACCTTAGAAGTTACGCAGTTGCTTGTTGCCTTCCAGGCCAGAGGTTTTAATCCTCTTGATAAATTTTAAACGTATTGTAGTGTTCACAGTTCTCTGGACTACATACGCTTCCTATTAATATAAGGCCAATCTTCCACGTTTATTATTCTAAAGTTAAATTAGAGTTTAGTTTTATTTTTATACTTTTACGTTTTGACCCCAAGTAGCGGGTCGGTGTATTCCGAAGTACGGAAGTCATTGTAAATAGAGAAAAATAAAGGGTTTTGTATACCCTTCTTGTGTATCCTGTTTACTTCCCACAGTTTTGAACATAGCTTTAGTAAGCTCTCTGTTCCGAGTCAGGTCCTTGCATGTTCCCGAAGAAGGTTAGAAGGAACATTGAACCTGATAACCTTTCAGATTTTTTTTTAATTTAATTTTGTTACAATAGCATGATTCATCCGACCCGGCAATTATATTCCACACTGAATATACACTGAAGAGCCAAAACATTATGACCACCTACTCAGTAATGCGTTGTGTGACCTTTGGCCAGTAAAAAGCTACAACTCGCCTTGGAATGGATGCGACAAGTTCTTAGTAGATGACTGGAGAGAGGTTGTACCAAATGTCTAAGCAGTGGGCGCGCAATGTTGAGGTATTCCGACATCCTAAATGTGCTCTATTGGGTTAAGATCCGGCGAGTTACGTGGCCAGGACATTAACTGGAATTCATCCTTATGCTCCTCAAACCACTCCATCACAATTTGAACCTTATGACATGGGACATTGTCCTGCTGGAAGATACCATTTCAAGTTGGGAAGACGGATGTCATATGTCGGTGCATCTGATCCTCATTTATGTTCAGATAGTCTGCAGCTTTCATGGTCTCTACAACTAAGGGCCACAGAGCCTCTCGTAAGAACGCACCCAAAGCATAATACCATCACCACCAGCCTGTGTATGACTTGCTATATAGGAGAGGAGTAACTGTTCGTCTGAAAGACGGCGTACCCTGACACGACCATCATCATAATGAATGAAAAATCACGATTCATCCAACTAAAGCAACTATCCTCTACTTATCCATGGTCCAATTTCAATGTTCCCGGGCCCACAGTAGGCCTAGTCCACAATGATCTTTGGTCGATAGAGGCACACAAGTGGGACGTCTGCTGCGCAGTTCCCATATCCAACAGTGTCTGCTGAAATGTATGTTCCGAAACATTTGCACTTGGACCTGCATTATATTGCGCTGCCTGCTTGTGGTGGGCCCTTAGCCGACTTTAGCTTGGCCACTACTAAGACCAGAAGTAGTGGTCACTTTATTATGGAGGCACCTAATAGATGGGCCAACTTTGCCTCCTATGAAAGGATGGACAGCTACGACCATGCGTTCTCGGGCGGAATTCCAACCCGAGCACTGGTATCTCAGTCGGCTTCCCTAACCACTAAATCGTCTGAGGGGCGTAATTAGAATTATAAGCTGAATATTAAAGGCAATGCAGTCAAGAGAAGTTTTCGAACCCCAAAATCCGGAGAGCGGACTTCTTCCTTCAAAATGAGATTATTGCTGCCAGTCCCTTTGTTTCTCATCGTAAATATAACGATCTACAATATTTTTGTCCCCTCTGTCAAATTCTTTCAGTTTTTCTCTCTCTTTTCATCTCTAGCAGAAGGCATTACATATCTATGCAGCAGAGTGCGCTTCTCTCAATAACCACAGTAAAGCACTCGAAGCCTATCTGCCCAAGGCAAGGATAACTTTGTGGAACATTTTCTAAGGAAAGTAACTCAAATAACCGTAATTAAAGCCACCGTTACAAAGATACCATAATCCAAAATGACGATAACACTTTATATTAGCAAATCGGATTTTTTTATGGAACTGATATTAGTTTAATAGCTGACAGAGAAATTATTTGTCGCCATAAAATACAAGCCTCATATATTCGAAGTTTGATGCTGTAATAGTTGCAATCTTCATTTATAATTTATCATCATTATATTAGTTCATTTCCTGAATATTTTCGTCTGTGAAAGGAAAATAATGGTAAAGAGCACTGCATAGAATTTATATACGATTTTTCCAACATTCGTTCTGTGTGGTACAGACAGTTGCATTTCTTCTCCAGGAATGAGTAGTATTAGAAGAAGGAATTTGCTGACCATTTAATACTCTATGTGTAAGGCATCATCAAATTCTACATAAAATATTTTGATTCAAAGATAAAAGCAATGAAGGATAAATTATTTCGCATTTTCGTTAAATCAAAATTGCTTTCGCAGAGTTTTTATCAAAAGACAGATGGAAAATCCATTTCTCACTAACAGAAAACTACATGTTGGTGGCATCAATTTTGAAGATGCAGAATGACTGGAAACGTCTTCATCTAAAAAAGCATTAATTTCAAAAGATAACTTCTGGAACAACATGCAGGGTTATTCAAAATGATGCACGGTGTTTTAAACCACTTTTTAAACGAATTTATTTTTAAACGAAGACTACCAGAACGGGTTTGAAAAATCAAAAGATTTCTTTTTCGCGCGGCCTGTAGAGTACGGAAGGTGTAGTGGCGCTGCAATCGCTAGAACGAAAAATGGTGTCTCAGGAAGAACAGGCTTTCTGCGTCTTTCAGTATGCGAAATTAGAATCTGCGATTTTGCTTTAACGTACGCTTCGTTGACGATTTGGAAAAGATAGCCGGACCGTCAGGACCGTTCGAAAATGGTATAACCAGTTTGAAGAAACAGGCTGTCTTTGTAAAGTAAAAAAGCACTGCGAAACGAGGTGTTAGCCTAAGAAGAAGGATGCTTTCATGGAGGACTTTCTCAAGGAAACTGCCTCGCACACAAGGGGAAAATGACGAAAATGCCCATGCAGGTGGCCCGTTCATCGAGATCTGAACTCAGGACTGAATAATTAGAATTTAACGACTTCACCACTCAGCCGCTAGTGGACCCTAATATATATACGGACGTATATATACGGTATACCGTCTTTTTCTGAAAATAAGACATCCCCCAAAAATAAGCCCTATTGTGATTTTCGGAACTTTTCGTAAAATAAGACATCTCCCGAAAATAATCCCCAGTTAAAATAATGTGACAAAAAGAATTCTTTAAAAAATGCTGTTGATTTATTAAGTATAAGTAATAATATGTTTAGCTTTCCTAATACTCGTATTTCATAGAAATGTTTGAAACAAACTATTCCGAGAAATTAATTGTTTACCTCTACAGTTCGTTTCAAATTAATTCTTGGAATTTATCTTAACCAGTTCCCCATTTGCCCCGAGAGAGATGCGTTAACAGGAAAGGCATCGTCATCCGTTAGCGTCGGCAGACTCACGTCGGGGTGAAATTTGGGCTAAACCGTAACCCCCGAGACACATACGACGCAGCGACCTTTTTCCAACTCCCACAGAATGAGTCGAAAATGAAAAGGGGTGATTGATGGGTAAAAAATTCATGGGACAAAATGACTGATAGTGATGTTTCCAATGCACTACGAACAGGCTACTTAGACAAGAAGTATTCATTTAACAATAGCTATATCGCAAGACATGAGAGATTCGAACCAATGATTCAACAGGAAATGGATTTAGAAGAAAATCAGAATATAATTCAGAATTTTATTTATGACGATGTTCCAGAAGAACATGACATGACTGTAGTTGAATAAATTTAAATTTCTGTATTCTGTATACAATAAATATTAAATAAAAATATATAAATGTGGGGAAAGGCAACGACCATAGTTGATAACACACATTTATTACTATTTACAAATATAGATTACATTAGGATTACAATTAATGAAAATGGTATACGAGCGATCGAGCGACGTCTGCTCCGCTCGCCAGCTAATCCTCGTCTTCTTCCGAAGGCGGGAAACACATGCTGACGCAATGCGTACGTCACACAGTAGGAGATTAGGGAATATCATGACATAACGTTTCCCACATTCGGCCATCATGACCGGACAGGCGACCTCGCCTGAAGCAACATAGTATATCATCAAATTAAAAAAAATATATTATAATATAGTAACATAGGTATGAAAAAAATAATCTGTAGATACAAAGCTGAGGATACTTACACAAATGAAGCAAAAAAATAGATTAAACACACAACAGCAGTTAACTAAAAATAAAAAGAACATTAGTATGACAAAATGAATTAAAAAGTTGATATGAGGGGAAAAAATTATTAGAAAGTTCTCAGGTGTCATATGTCCAAACTTAGGAGGACCTATAATGCTCACAGTTTAATAAAAATCAAGTGATACGTTCAATATTGTTGGACCAGGGTTTCATGTATTCAGCACAACTAGATGTTTTGGATGGTCCGTCGAAAAATGCACACTTTTCCACATCATATGTGTCATTTTGTTTGAGCCTGGTGACTTTATAAGATCCGAGAAATTTCTGTTTGAGTTTTAGACCAGGGCCAAACTGAGTTCGTTTGATAGTCACGAGGTCATGAAGTTGAAATTTTTGTGCCTGTTTTCGTCGCAAATTATAAGTACGGCGATTTTCGTCTTGCACTTTAGAGATTTGCTGTTTTGCGTCCTTACGGAGATCGTCACGTTGCTGAATGAATGCAGATTTGATCTCCTCGTCGATGTTTATGTCGTTTTGCGATTTCATTTTAGTCCCAAAGAGAAGTTCAAAGGGAGTGGAATTGATGCTACGTTGAAAAGTTGAATTAATAATTTGTTGCACGGGGGGAACATGCCGGTACCATTGCTCAGGGTTGGTTATGGAGAGTTTAGAAAGGACAGCAATAATAATGGAGTTCAAACGCTCAACTTGACCGTTCGATCGTGGGAGGCCAGCTGTAATAAGAACGTGCTTTATTCTCTGTGTGTCACAATAGTTTGCAAATGCAGTGGATTTGAATGCAGGGCCTCGATCAGAGATAATCCGCGAAGGAATTCCGAAGACTGATCTTTGAGATTCCAGCCGATTGATAACTTCATTTGCGTCTGTAGACTTTGTCGGATAAAGCCACACGAATTTAGTAAACGAGTCTATAACTGCCAAAATATGTTTGTATTTCTTTGATGTGGTGGCAAGGGGACCTAAGTGGTCGATATGGTACGTGTGCAAGGGTGCGTCGTCTTTGTCAATGGGGTGCAGAAGTCCGTCTTTCTTGCCACGCTTTCGATTATTGAGGATGCATGGGATGCAGTTATGGATACACCGCTCAATTTTTTCTTTCAAATTTGGGATAAAATATTCGTTGTTTCTTGAGTGCGGATTACGGCGAAGTGGCCTCGTTCGTGAGCTGTTTTAATGACATTTGCCTGCATATTCTCAGGCACCACAAGTAAGTCAATGCCATTGACGTTTTTGTACAGGAGATTGTTCTTAACGAGAAAGTTATCATACGAAGGCGTTGTTTGAAGGAGTGCTTTAATAGCCGTAATATGCTCGTCGGTTTCTTGTGCTTTGCGAAATTGGAGAAGGACACTGTCTTGGATAGTCATGCAACATGGACTGCGACTGAGGGCATCCACGTGAGCCATCTTTGAGCCGGTACGGTGCTCAATTTCATAGTCAAAATCTTGGAGATATAAAACCCATCGGGCTATTCTCGAATTGAGTTCCTTTTTATTTAAAGTTTGCACAAAAGCGTTGCAGTCAGTGATAATTTTAAAATGTGAACCAAGGACGTAAATACGGAACTTTTTTAAAGCTTCAACAATTGCAAGGACTTCGAGTTCATAACTGGTGTATTTACGCTCATTGTCCGATGTTTTCTTTGACATGTAGTAGACAGGGTGAAAGCTGTTATCGTTCATAGATTTTTGTAGTAGGACTGCCCCCAAGCCATCAATGGATGCGTCGGTATGAATTTCGATAGGACTCTTTTGATTAAAAATACTTAAAACTGGTTGTTGAGAAAGCAAATATTTTAATCTGTGAAATGCGGCTTTCTGATCAGCATGAAATTGAAAGGGGGTGTCCTTACGAAGGAGATCACTAAGGGGTTTTGCAATGCTAGAATATGAAGGGATGAATTTCCTAAAATATTCCGTGAGACCGAGAAAGCGTTGGACGTCTTGAACGTCTTTAGTGATTGCTGGTGTCTAGGGTTCGATTATAACGCATGCACAAAAGGCACGGCCGAGCCCCCAAAATGTGGGAAAAGGCAACAACCATATATAACGCTGACCATATATAACGCCAAATATAACGCTGATTTTTGTTGTTTGACTTCTGAATTAGACCATAGTTGATAACACACATTTATTACTATTTACAAATATAGATTACATTAGGATTGCAATTAATGAAAATGGTATACGAGCGATCGGGCGACGTCTGCTCCGCTCGCCAGCTAATCCTCGTCTTCTTCCGAAGGCGGGAAACACATGCTGACGCAATGCGTACGTCACACAGTAGGAGATTAGGGAATATCATGACATAACGTTTCCCACATAAATATACTTTTATTTTTGCCCTTTCCCGAAAATAAGCCCTAGCGCGAATTTTGGACCAAAAAAGAAAGTAAGACAGTGTCTTATTTTCGGAAAAAAAAGACGGTATATACGACGGGATATATATCGTATATATACGTGCCGTATATATATACGGACCTCTAGACATTATATCTCTAGATATAGGACGTATATATACGGACCTAGAATATTTTTTGTGATATCGGTAAGAACGTATATATACGTGCTTATTAAAATGTGTCAAAGAAATTAAGGCAGTATATTAAAAGCAAACAAATCCAGGTATGAAATACCATCAGAAGTTTTACATTAAAAATCAAAAAAGTAATTTGTTCTCATAGTAGCTTTGGGAAATTCGTGCTTTCTTAGCGAAAACCCTGACCGCTCAGAGGGTTAAGGGCCATTCACACTGCGGTTTATCTGAGCTAACGGAGTCAGTTTCATGGGGACGAAGAATTGGATAATATGGGGACGTTCAAACTGGGGATTATCTGAGCTAAAGAAGATATCTGGCATAACCGACTCAGCTCTCTAATCAGTTTTTTGTCACAGCATAGCAAGTTGAAAAATCTGGGCCTCACATATAACGGAGCTAGACGACACACGTCACGGAACTGACTATATTATTACAGATATACTCCAGTCTGAATGGCTCTTTAGGACATCCCTAAACAATAATGATTACTCATAATGACGCAGATTACTGATAAATAATCAGAACATTTACTCTGAGCTCACTGTGCAATCTCAAATCATGTCATTAAAACGTTTTGAAAGAGAGAAAGGGGAGGGGAACACGATTAAACGCCAAATATTTTTAGATAGAGTAAACCCTTACTAAGTCAGCCATCTACAGTTCTAGACGATTTTAGCTTGCTGCAGAGATGGTCGTCTTAGAGAGGTGTTATTCAATGCCGATGTTTATTTACGTACTCATATTTACTTTTTGAAAAAGGTCGTCACGAGTGGGTTCATTGCATTATTGATCAACGAGATTAAAAAGTGTGTTGCAGCAGATATGGAAATTGAAAAGAAATTTACTTGCATCATTCCTGTGACCATAAAATTATTCGATAGGGACCGACTATAGGAATTTATGAATGAATTTTAATGCGTAGCAATAGAAGCTGACGTAAAAATAACCGCGAAACATGAAAGGTTTCGAAACCAGTTCAAATAGCGCGTACTCTTGAAATTTCGAATTGCGCAAATTGAAGCGTGCATAGAAGATTAGCTAACGGGACGTTTCGCAAGCAACTTACTCCTTTTAGATTCCGATAACGTAATCGAGTCATCCATCGGCGGGGCATCTGTGCTCATCTGAGGCATAATCCAGAGCCGGGGCTCACATTGCATCAACACGTGCAACAGGCGGAAGAAAAGAAGGTTGATTTTTATGTGATAGTGAAGAGAAAAGTAGATAATCTGGTCGACCGATAATAGAAGAGTAAGCCATGACGCATTCAGATTAAAGTGTCTGAATAAAATCAAATAAAAAAGTAATTTTATGACTGATACGCGAAGAAGAATAGATTTCTATGTAGAAAGAAATAAAAAAGGGTTCATATTCTGAAACGATGTATTAATAAAAAAGGGATAAGCTACAAGGAAAAATAAATAAAGAAGTAAAAAAAAGTACAAAGTACTTTCCCATAAAAACTACTTTTTAGTTACTATAGGCCATTGGTTTTAACTCAAATTGCCCGCGGGCCGCATATACGATCTGATGGTTTTCCCCATGTCTAACGTGTATACGAGCCAGTTCCCCTTAGAAAGTCCTCCACGAAGGCATCCCTCCCCTTAGGCAGATAGTCCTCGAGGCTTTGCTATAATCACACACACACACACATATACGATCTGAAAACAGCTCACATGCCTTTATTTTTTTAAGAAAATAAAAAAAAAATATTTTAGGTGAATTTAAAATTTCACTGACTAAGTATTTTTCAAATCATGCATAAATAACAATAATTTCACAAATGAACATTATTCAAATTTATATTTATTTTCTAACAGATACCTAAAGTTTGTAACCTGCAAGGCATTTTTTGTTGGTTACACTTTGTAATATAAATATACTGGTAGCTAAATATTAAAATTTTAGACCGATATTTATTTGAAATACTAGTTCTAACATGCATAATTAATCATTAAATTACTGAATTTAGTTTAGACTGAAAAGAACTATACTTACGTATTTTTACGTAAGTAAAGTATCTAACATACGTTTCATTTACTTTAATTTAAACTGAAAGAAATTAAGAAAACTTTCTTAAATGTTCAGAAAAAGCCGTGCAATTAAGACAAAACTTGAGAATAAATAATGAGAATTTAGTATCTTTCTCTCATTTACAAAATTTTTCTTCGGCGTATAAATGAAAATACATGTTTTTGTATGTTAATAATTATAAATTTCTTTCATATCTTACTACTCCCCGACACATCATGAAGTTTCGATTCTGATAAAGTATGTAGTCTTGGAAAGAAAGTACTGGAAATTATCTTCATGACGGACTGGAGATGCTCATCGGCCAGCAGTTTTGTTTTTCTTATTAACTTTCAACTATAGGGAATGGGAACTATTCACATGTAAATGCAGTCCCGAATAAAGCGATTACTTTTAGTATACAAATTCGTAAATAATTTATGTTTTGGCCAAATACAAATAAAATCTATATTTTTCAGATCTTTGTGTAAGATGTACACTTGAAGTGCCACTGAATTAGGAATAGCAAGTCAATAACGAGTTGGGCCTTCTCTGGCCTTGATAATGGCTGCCACACGACAAGGTATAGATTCAATAAGGTTGCGGAAATATTCCATGTGAATAGCTTGTCAAACATAGGATAGAACTGTCCATAATTCAAGAAGGGTCATTGGAGTTGTGTAATGTGGTTTCACATCTTTCTCCAAAACAACCGAAAGGTACTCAGTAGGATTTAAGTCAGGGCCTCTAGGTAGCCAATTCATTAGAAAGAAGTCAGAGGAATGCTCATCCAACCAGGCAGTAGCCAACCGGGACCCGTGATAGGTGCAGCTATCTTTCTGGAATACTCCATTACCATGTGAATGATAGAACGACATAAATGGATGCAAACGGTCGTCCAGCAATACGTACCGAATCATATTGAGAAAGGTTGGTACAAGTACCAAAGATTCCAAACACTGCTAAGAGCCCATAACTAAGCCGCCGTGGCCTTGCACAGTTCCAACCTGACGTGTAAGATCCATGGTTTCATGAGCCTGACGCCCTATTCTCAGCTTTCCGTTGGTGTTGAGTAGTTTGAATCGAGACTCATCACTTCATGATACTCGTTTCCAGTCCTCTAGAGTCCATTCTTTGGGTACTTTTGCCTTAGCAAAGACGTGAAGCTCGATGGCATGCATTAAGCAATGGTGCAATGGGCTCTCGAAGCCCATACGGTGAAGCGAGCGTTGCGCGATCCATTCACTGACTATATGACTGGCTCCCAGATTCAGCTGGGTGGTAATTTGAGCTAATGTTTGACTTCGCTAGTTATTTCCAATACGGCTCAGCCGTTTCACACTACGCTCCTTCAACGCTAATTGTCCCTTGCAATTTGCCCGATCGCTGGTTGTTTTTCCCGCCATCCGCGTATTCTCGTTATACTCTTGACACTGTCGATCTTGAAAATTTTAGTCCTCTGACGACTTCGGAAATCGAATGCTCGTGCGTCAACCGCCTACTATCTGTCGGCGCCCTCACGTGAACATAAATGCGGCGCAGCGTTATCGTTACAAAATTTTCATACCCATGCCTGCCCCTAATTCAGTGGTACTTCAGTGTATATCACATTATACACTGCTGGCCACCGTAAACGCAACACCCTGAAGGAAACACGCAAATAACATGAAATCTACAACATGCATTAGCGGAGGTGAGATATGCAAATGATTAGAATTTCAGCGCAGATGCACATCACGCGCGCCTGTGGCGCCACTTCAAAGCGCTATTTAAGGCTTGGAGTTTTCGACGATTTCAAGTTCGGCAATTGTGTTTTTCTTCTGGTGTTTAAAAAAAAAAAAAGTTCAATTATGCCTCTTAATAAATAGCGATCATGGTTTGATCAAGTATCCGAGTTCGACAGAGGAAGGATACCGAGAGTGTGGATTATCTTTCAGGGAAATCGGTAGTCGTGTTGGACAAAATTAAACAACTGTACTGCGGATATGTAACCGTTGGATGCAGGAGGGTACGACGGACCGACGTGTTCGATCACATCCACCTCAGTGCACCCCTTCACGTGATGACATGAACATTGTGCGCATGGCAGTGACGGATCGCTCAGTCACATCACGAACCATAGCACAGCACATTCAGTCTGTAACGCATCATCCAGTGTCTGCGCGTACCATTCGACGCCGTTTTCAGCAGAGTGGTCTGTCCGCGAGACGTCCATTGCTTCGTCTACCCTTGACGCAGAATCACAGACGTCTTCGCCGCCAATGGTGCGATGAAAGAAGGATGTGAACGGCAGAATGGAATGAAATTGTCTGTACTGACGAGTCACGCTTCTGCCTGCAACACCA
Source organism: Stegodyphus dumicola (assembly GCF_044657685.1). Lineage (NCBI taxonomy): Eukaryota > Metazoa > Arthropoda > Arachnida > Araneae > Eresidae > Stegodyphus > Stegodyphus dumicola. The sequence goes on along the minus strand of NC_140779.1, from coordinate 18,301,530 downwards.
CGATGGTCGGATTCGAGTATGGAGACACCGTGAAGAGAGGATGCTGAACAGCTGCGTTATGCACCGCCACACTGGTCCTGCATCGGGTATTATGGTATGAGGCGGTATTGGATATCACTCTTGCACCCTCCTCTAGTACGCATAGCCGATACTTTAAACAACCAGCGCTACATCTCCGAGGTGTTGGAGCCAGTTGTCCTTCCTTACCATCAGGGCTTGCCCCCAGCCATATTTCAACAGGATAATGCGCGACCACACTTAGCACGCATTGTCCAAGGAATCTTCGTCAATCGTCAGATTGAATTGCTTCCCTAGCCGACTCGCTTTCCGGATCTTTCGCCGACAGAAAACATGTGGTCCATGGTTGCTAAACGATTGACACAGATTACATCCCAATCTGCTACACCAGATCAACTTTGGCAACATGTGGAAGCTCTCTGCTCGGTCTGCTGTACTCTAAGAACACATCCAAAGTCTCTTTGAATCAATGCCGAGGCGTGTGGCAGCGGTGATCTCCAACAATGGGGTGGCTATTCTTTCTACTGATTCTGGAAGGAACCACTCTTCACAGAAGTCTATAAATTTAATCATTTGATACTTGGTCAACATGTTATCTACTAAATAAATTTTGTTGTGATATCTCTTGTCTTTCTTGGTGTTCCAATTTGGGTGGCCAGCAGTGTAAATTTCCTGGTGGGTTATTCACGTTAATTTTTAAAGGTAATGAAAATAATGTAAACCCGGACATAAATATTAATTAAATTAAAATCTTTGTATACCTGTATTTGCAATAAATTCATAATTGAAATCTCTTCGCGGGCAGCATATAATTGCTTCGGAGGCCGCCAGTTTAAGACCACTGATATAGATTATTAGTTACTCTTTAGTTACTTTAAGATTACTTCTTTGAGCCAATTAAAGAATTTTAAAAATAATCTACTGAAGTGAATTCAATAATTGGGTAATTATTGAGGGTTAGAGATATACAAATTATAAGACTTTTTCGTTAAATACACTGCTGGCCACCGTAAATAGGTAGGTATAGGTAACGGGGAGCACGGGCACTGTTCCTTTACCATAATGGTTAATCGGCAACACCCTGAAGGAAGCATTAATTAACATGAAATTTACAACATGCATTAGCGGAGGTGAGATATGCAAATGATTAGAATTTCAGCGCAGATGCACATCACGCGCATCTCCCAATTTTTGAAGAATTTCTCTGAGAATAATGAAGTCCGAAGTATAAAGAACAACAATTCTCGATAATCTGAACTCATCGAGATTTTTCTATAAATCTCAAGATTTTTCACGACGGTATACTGAAGTAGAAAAGCTAACATTATTAAAGACTCAACCAGTGACCCAACTGTAAAGTTGCTGAACACAGACAGTCGGTCCGGAGCTCGAATCCGGTGCGAACGGGCTGGCTGCATGGACGTTTTCATGGTTTGCCTCATGTGTAACGTGGATACGAATGAGTTTCCTTAAAAAAGTGCGCCTCGCGGCGTCCTTCATTCCTTCATTTTCGTAAATACCACTGTGTGCTAATCCATAATCCGTTATAATAATAATAATAGTAGTAATAAAGCTAATAGGATATTACACGCGCGGTTTTGCTGATGTCTAATATTCAAAGTATAAGAATTTCAGAGAAATATGTAGATGTATACTTTTATGATAGAAATATTGTTTTATTTTGAAGATCCGGTACAAATTCGTTGAACACTTCTCACCGACGCCAGTCTTATCATATCTGTACAGATAAGGACCGTGCTTCTCATGCGCTTTCTCAAATGAAAAACAGGATCAAAATTCCTAAACCAAACAGAAATGAATTACACTCGTCTGCAAAATTAAGAGAATTTACACATTACGTCGGATTACTGAAAAACCAATAATTGGCAACATTTGGGTACGGTCCCTGTGTGCTGTATTGAACAACTGTAATTGATGTTATATGAAGATGTATCCGTATTCGGCCTGCATATGCCTTCCAGTAATTTAGAGAAGTAGAAGGTACTAGAAATCCCTCTCGGCGGCCAGGAGTTAAAGAACCCTATTTTAAAGCTGCCTACAAGCGAAACCAGTGATCAGAAAACTGTGAAATTTTGTGACGGACTTAATGAAGGAATGCGAATATCTTTCAGACAAAACACATTAGTTACACCAGAGGGGGTTTTACTTTGAAGACCTAGAGTAAAAATCTGATGTGTACACTACATGACTTCCTTGTACGGAGTATTAAATTATATGCATTTTTTCTTGCATTTCATTTAAACTTATTGGATTGAATTAAATCTACTACAGCGCATAAACCACAATAGAATAAATGCACTCTTTAAAATTCACTATATTTGTTTACCATAGCGACACTCTGGCGCTAGGTTCACTTAATATTTCGTTCATATTATAACTCCGAATGCACACAATTTATATCATTTAAAGAATTATCTTATCGTTGCCACATGTTCTATTCAAATACTATAATAAAGCTAGAACGATATATAAAAGAAATTAAGCAAACAAAACAAGAAAGAAACAGTTTTTCACAGACGATTTAGTATTTCTTATTCAATTAATTCAGTTCTTCGCGACAAGGCAAAAATACATAAAAACTCAAAATATCTGTATTAAAAATTACGAAGTAAATCTTAAACACTTATTTCCTCGAAAAAATTTCCAGAAAGGATTAAGCATGATTTAATTCACAATAACAAATGAAGGCGTTATTTTTGTTGTTGTGAAGTTTAGTCTCTCTAGATTGGCAACAAATCTACTATTCTGTTGTTTCAAATGTAAACAAATATGTCCGCCATGTTATTTAAAACTTAACCGCACTTAAACAGCTTTTAAATTGTTGATAATTGTACAAATATTGCTTCCAGATTTACGAAAGACATAAAAACCTTAACCGATTAAGAACAACATAATTCAATCATTTTCTTTAAAGCAAAAAATGTACAATTTACAAACATATAAGAGTAAAGAAACTCAGATCACTGTGCCGAGTAACAGAGTGGATATATATATAAATATATTTATAACTTTTGGTGCGGCCGATTGCAACCAAAATACGAGGTGCACATCTGCATGTTATAGCAGTCATATATACAAAATTTCAACGTTCTGAGGCTACTCGTTTTTGAGTTATGCGAGATACGTACATACGTTCGTACAGACGCCACGAAAAATTCTCTTCAGAATTCATTTTAAAGCAGTTTTTTAGTTTTCTGGAGGAAAAGAGTCTTTTATTCTGTCCTTACGTACAGATGTCACGCAAAAACATCGTTAAATTGCATTCGATAGCGGTCAAAATGGATATTTTCGTTGAAATTATGCTGCCTGAAACTTTTCGCGATACAATACTTCGATTTTTACTTCGTACAAGAAAGTAAAAATGTAAATCTTTGTCGATGTTATGAAGCAGCTTTATAAAACCTAGAAACATTCGCAGAGACTTTGCTTTAAATGTGCTTTCAGTGATGATAAATTTACGAGATTGCGCTTTGTTAGTAAAATTGTTTTACCAAATCAGCCGGTACTTTCGTAATGTGTGGGCTCCCCGATCTCCAGACCTAAAACGATGCGATTTTTGGCTTTGGGGACATTTGAAACATCTGGTAAGTCGTGACAATCCAAGACTTTACCTGATCTTAAAGCCGGCATTTCACGCCACATGCTGAACATTTCCCAGCACACACTTCTGCCAACTGTGGAACATGCCATCTTCTGATTTCAGATAGTAACTGAAAATGATTGCCATCAAGTATAAATTTTTTTTTTTTGTGATAAAATTTGTAAAATTGCAAAACACTTTTAAAAGTGTGGTTAAATGCATAAATGTACAAATAGCATTACCAAAGCTCTTTTGGACGTAATATAAAATCTGAAACTTTCAGAATTTTTTATTTTTTCAATTTGTTTAATTCAAATTTCATTCAATTTTTTAAATAATATTTCAATTTTTAATTAACATTTATAATAATATTTCATTTCAAAAGGGCAGTTTGCTCAGAAGAGCTATTAATTTCGTTTTGGCATTTTGCGCTGATTCACTATAAACGGCGAAGCGCTTTTTAAATTGTTGCCACCAAATATTATAGATCTGTATTATATTTAAAGAACTTAAATAATGAAGAATGTGCATAAATGTATGTATGTTTCTCGCACTGTGATGAAACGATGGTACCTAGAGCCATCCAATTTTGAATAACGTACGTCTCCACCCGAATATGGGCATCTGGCTCTGGCCCTCACTCTGCAGATCCTGAGAAAGTACTGTCTGTCTACGGTAAGAACACATCCCGCCACGGTGTCTGGCGGGTGGCGGTCGCTATAGCAACAGGGCTAGTATATTTCAAATAGGGACGAACCAAGGGTTGCTTTATTGTTATTTTATTTTGGCGACTGTTGGCTGAAGGGATAAGAGTTTATCATTCGTCTTCTTGGTTTCATTCCAGCTGCACGCATCTTTTCTTAAGCCTTATATTATTATTATTAGCTATTTTTATTCTCGTTGTTATATCTTTTGTACTGGTATTTGTTCAAATTTGCTTCTATTTAGCTTGATTTTCATAGTGCTTTGTTAATCGCCAATTTTTTAAAATGCCCTTCCAGTTTAAGAAAGGTCAACCTTTAAAGTCTCAGGCACGTCAAATCGTGTACAATGTCGCAGAATTTTGCACTTCTGAAGCTTCGGCGAACTCTTTAGTAGTTCCTCTTCCTCAAGTTTTGAAGAGAACGTCGCAAGCTACTGGAGTATCGGAGTATACAATTAAAAAAATTAATCGCGAAGTATCAACAATGGGGGAAGATCAACTTCTAAATACGCCTGGAAAGAAACGTAAAAGCCCTGCTAATCATAAGTGCGAAATTGACGATTTTGACAAATGCGTTATACGGCAGACTATACAAGACTTTTACATCAAAGAAAAGAAAGTGCCATCTGTGCGGAAATTATTGCCTGTCTTGAGGCAAAAAATAGACTTCCCGTGGCAAAAAGACTCATTGTGCAAAGTTTTGCATTCGATGAATTTTCGCTGGAAGAAATGTGTTAACAAAAGAAAAATTCTTATCGAAAGACCTCACATTGTATTTTGGAGGAACAATTATTTACGCGAAATGAGGAAACTCAGAGCAAGTGGACGCCACATCGTTTACATCGATGAAACATGGATTGACAGCAATTTAACTTTTAAGAAATGTTGGCAGCATGATACGGTTTTGGGCGCACAGATAAATGTCAGTTCCAAAAATAGACTGATTGTTGTCCATGCTGGCTCTTCCGCAGGATTTATTCCAGGTGCCCAACTTATTTATAAAGCATCAGCTCAAAGCGGGGATTACCATGGGCAAATGAACTATGGAAATTTTGAAAAATGGGTGTTGGAAAAGCTTCTTCCAAATTTACGACCTCAAAGTGTGGTATGCATGGATAATGCCCCGTATCACACAAAAATTGAAGATCCGACACCCACGAAATATGCTACAAAGCAAACAATGGTAAATTGGCTGATGAAGAAGACGATATGCTGCGATCCCAAAATGCGAAAAGCGGAACTGTTCAGCTTAATAGAATGCAATCGTCCTAAAAAAGTAATATATAAAATTGACAACATCATAAAGGAAAATGGGCATCATGTTGTGCGTCTCCCTCCTTACCACTGTGATCTAAACGCAATTGAATACGTTTGGTCATCAGTTAAAAGACTGATCAGGGAAAGGAATGTGACTGGGGACTTAAGCTTGGAAAATTTGAAAAATTTAACACAAAAAGCTTTGGATGAAGTCACTTCTCAAGAATGGCAGGCGCACTGCAACCACGTAGAAAAACTTGAAAATTATTATTGGGACAAGGACGAACTTTTAGAAGAGATAGTGGATGGATTAATAATTCAAACTGGCAGCAGCGATTCTGATTCTGATTCAGAAGAAACGGAATCTTGCGACAGTGACTCGGATGACTTTTCAGATTTTATACCTCTATAAAAGTCCTCCACGAAGGCATCCCTCTTTTCATCTGATAGCTTTATCAAGTTGTGAGGATATTTCTAGGTTCAATATTTTCTTTGCCACTATGTAAATGAAAGATTACCAAAAGTGGGCAACAATGAGCCTTCGGCAGAGGCGAAACCCCCCCTGTGGATAATAAAGAACACTGAATGGTTGCTTCATTTCCCATTACTGTGTTCTTGGGGACCCACAAGCCATGGTATAATTTGCTTAAAAAATAATTTTTAATCTTTAATTGAAATTAAATAAGTTTTGTTTTATTATGAAAATATTAATACAAAATTATATTAATGCAACAATGCTCACTGCAGTTATAAAAGCCAAATTTTGTATAATTATATAAATTTCGTATAATTTTAAATATAAAATAGGTAACTGAATAATTTAAGAAACCTAATATAATTTTGTTCTGATTTTAACATATAATTTTGTTCTGATTTTAACATTTTATTATGTTACAAGCTATTACAGTGTCTATAAAAAGCAGCATGATGCATAAATGGGCGCTGGTAATTAAGAGGCCCAGCAGCGGCCGATCGGTAAAGTCACTGAACACTTGTAGTTCGGTCTCAGGTTTGAATCCCGTGAACGGGCTGGCTGCATGGGTGTTTTCCCCATGTGTAACGTGTATACGAGGCAGTTTTCCTTAGCAAGCCCTCCACGAAGGCATCCCTCCTCTTAGGCATTTAACCCTGGAGGCTTTCTGTAATCATATAAACCAACCCAAACCACTGGTAATTAAGTAAAAAACAGTTTTGATTTTAATTTACCTTCGCTTCCTTTCGTCATTAAATTGACCACCTTTTGGTTTAGTTCGAAGGTATGGGAAAAGAAGAAATGTTCGCAAAAAGTATTTATTGAGAGCATTTTTCTTCAAAAATAAGCACGGATTTTTAAATGCATTTCCCTACAAGTTATTTTGATATATTTTTACTCATTGTACATCTAGAAGGATGGCAAATTCAGCGACTTGTACCTCACACGACAAAATCAAAGACCGTTCCTTAACTGCAAAAACTTTATTTACGCCATCAATTTTCATTTTTGGAAATTGAATGTCGGGGTCGACGCAAAGGGTCAACGAGCATTTTACTTGAAACTAAAACAAAATGTGAATATCGCCAAATCATCTTTAAATATGCCAAGGTGGCAAACTGAGAAGTAAATCTTCAAGACACCCCTACGAAAAATGGGTCACGGCTCGTTTCTACGGCAACAGACAGCCGCAGACAAACTGGCGAGAGCTGTTCTTACCGTAGACAGACAGTACAAATCATCCGGAATCTGTCTAAGTCTACCACTAAAAAAGAAGTCACAAGTATTTTAGGGTTAGCAAATTACTATAGGGACTATAGGTATCCTCATTCGGATGGAGGACTACGTTATTCAAAATTTGATGGCTTCAGATACCGTTGTTTCTTCGCAATGCGAAAAACGTTGATGCATTCATGCAAATTTTTCATTATTTTTTTCCGAATGGTGGACACTTGCCCTTTTTTCCACAATTGGCCACTCCTAAGGCAAGAAGTAGTGGCCGTTTCATTGAGAAGGCACCTAATAGTCTGCCACCGTTGACTCCTACGAGAGGACAGACAATTTACATCCACGCCTTCTCCAGAATTTGAAAACTGGGCCCTTCGGAATTGCAGTCGCCTCGACCTAAAGAGTCGGACATTCCATCAACTCCTAAGAATATGGCAAGAACGTTGGGATGAAGCCTCCACAGGAAGACGTGTTTACAATCTCATTCCCAAGGTCAAGACAACAATCCAAACTAATAGCGATTACATGACATATTTCCTCACTGGTCATGGGCCCTTTCCTTCATACCTCTGCCGCTTTGGCTTGAGAGAGAATGGTAACTGCGAATGTGGGGAGGAGGGTCATCCAGATCATTTTGTGTTCTCCTGCCCACACGCAGCACTTAACAGCCTCAAGCAACCAGGAGCCAGATTCTGGCCAAATTGGTTCCAGAATCTACAAAGTAACAGAGTTGCCCAGCGGAAACTGAAAACAATAATTGACTACTGTACTAGCAATTACTCATCTGACGCTGGAAGATAGTAGCCTTATAGTACAAACTTGAGTCGTATCTAACACACATTAGGTTCTAACAATGCCATTTCTAAGCACAGTTCTAGAAATAGACATCGCACCTTCAGTATGGCATTAACTCTTCTTGAACTGGAACATTTATTAACCTGAAAACAGATTACTTGCTCTGCAAAGCCTAGCAGTATGCACGTTAGAAATATATAAGCTAGTTCAATGTGTCAGCAACAGAGTATGCATGTTCAATATGTAATTTTGTATTTATGCTATGCCAGGTTTTCATACACAAAGTTTGTACTGTACCTGAATGTTGTACTATATCTGTACATATTTATATCTTTTATTTATGGTACCTAATTTATATTAAGGATCACGCGTACCTCAATGGCATGCTTCTTGTAAACTTTAACTATCATGATAACGTATATGTATGGGTGTATATATCAATATGAGTGAGAGTATGTATACTTCTATTTGTTTCGGAATATCTATGTATGTAAGTGTGTATATATCTGTATATGAGTTTGTATTTATATGTATATACATATATTTTGATTGTACTCTTCTTCAAGTGCCTTGTATGCACATGTATATATTTCTTTGTACATTGTACTCTTCTTCAAGTGCCTTGTATGCACATGTATATATTTCTTTGTACATTGTTGTACTCTTCTTCAAGTGCCTTGTATGCACATGTATATATTTCTTTGTACATTGTTGTACCCTTCTTCAAGTGCCTTGTATGCATATGTATATCTCTTTTTTGCATTTTATAAATGTCGTCTGCTCAGCCGGGGCTGTCCAGGTCTGCGGCCTGGTAGCTAGTGGTTGACTCCCGCCGAGTTGGTAACCAATTCTGCATGGATATATCTATACCTGGGTCGGAAGCCAACTCAGCGGTTTACCTCCCCTAACCACTATACTGTCTGAGCCGCTTCTTCATTATTGAATTTCTTTAAATATAATACAGGGCGATAATATTTGGTGGCAACAATTTAAAAAGTACTTCAAACTATTATACTGGTTCAACGAAAAATCCTGTTTTGAGACTAATAGCCCTGGGCTAACGCTCCTTTAGGCTATCAAAAAAAGGAAACAGGAAAAAAAAAAAAAAATGTGCGAACTCTATATTTCTGTCAATTATACTTAGATTGAGATCCTATTCTCGAGATTTGCGATTTTGTACAAAAACAAAATTACAAATTTAGAACAAAGGAAACGTTTATGCGATGTTAACATTATCTTATATTACATTGTTCTCATCCACCTGCTGATTAGCGAAAGGTGGATGAGAACAATGTAATATAAGTAAAAGCTAATCAGCAGGTGGATAAGAACAATGTAATATAAGTAAAAGCTAATCAGCAGGTGGATGAGAACAATGTAATATAAGTAAATAATGTAATATAAGTAAATAATGTAAACAAAGCCGTTCAGAGCGAAAGAACATGTCCTCAATTTTCTTTCGATGCTTTTACATGGCCTCCATCTCAAGAAATAGTACAACTAAATATTTACCAAAACTACTAGTTATCTTTATCTACACCCTTTTCAGCCACTATAGCGAACCGAAAAAAGAAAAACATTACCTAAGCTGTATTTTTGCATCTTAAAATGAAACCGTTGAGTACAAGTAAATACTATCATATTTTGAATCTCCTTTCTGTAAATACAGCTTATACTACGACTTCTACTACTGCTATCGTAAAATTTATCTCTTGCCCTTTTGGAATTATCGTCCGACGTTTTTTTTTTATTGCTATTTTTATGTTTATTTCTAACTCAGCGATAAGATGGACACAACTGTCAGTTATCGACTCTTATCTTTGCTTGAAAAATCCGGACGATAAAGCCTAATAGATATTTTGACGGCCTCGGAATAAAAAAGACGTGAGCACGCTTGTTTTCTTGCTGCGTTTTGAGATAAAAGAAGACGCGGTAAGAGTCTGGACGTTCAGCTTGGCATTATTTCGACACTTGCCCCACTTTAAGCCTTTGGTTTCTTAAAACTGGTAGCTTCGTTAGTGATTGTCATCTTGGAGTTATGGCATTCAAATCTTAGAATAGAATTTTTCTTTCTAAGCCTGTTATTTTTTCGTCTCCAATCTCAGTTTATGTTGGTTTTATTTTTTAAACCGGGTACACGCAAGATGTATTTTATTTTTGAATTTAAAAGAGAAAAACTATGAATTAATGAATGCCTGAACGCGCGCTGAGTTACACGAGCGCGCGCACTGGATCCGATAGACCCGATTCGTGTTTTTGAAGGAAAAAAAACTGTAATCTTCAGAAAAAGTGTTACATTTATGCCAATAATAAATTTTATGATCAAACTTAAAAAATATGTACATTAAAATTTTTAATTTCTCGAAATGCTTTTATGAAATAAAATTTCTCAAAGGAAAAGAATATCGTATTATATATTAACATAAGTGATAAAATTAAATACCTTTACTCGATATCAGTTCTTTATTTTCTTTATTAGCGCTATAGACATAGAGAAAAAAATGCAACAACAAGTATTAGTAGCATATTGAACAAAGTGGGTTACCGTGTGTTCCAAATACAAATATTTTTCACATTCGGTATAGCGTGTTTTCGTTTTTTCTGTGCCTTTTCGCTGGACAAACACTGCAACTTTTGAGGCGGGAAACTGTGAATCATTCTGTGTGGCATCAAGCATTCGGCGTACGAACTGTACCCGAAGGGAGGAAGTAATAGGTATCGCCTGGTAGTTGGACCTTCTGATTATGAAAAAGATGCATGTTTTCTGCACGCAGAACATTCCCAAGCATTTTATGACGAATACCCAGTTCAGCTGCAACCGATCCTGTACTGGTCGACGGGGAAACGGCAAATCGTTGCAATACTCGATTTTCTGTTTCAGGTGTGGGCACACTGTGTTCCTGCCCTGTATTACGCTTCGCTATTTGGAAGGATCCCGTCTCTCACAGACTTCGATCGATGTTTATAAAAGTGGTATGGTCAGGACATCCCCTCCCCGAATGCTGCTCTTGGTATATGCTCTGTGCTAGCGTCCATAGCCATCTGATCGGCCGTAAATCAGATGCATATCCGGACAATAAGATGCATATCCGGACATATCTTGTAAATTGACATGTTGTTGTTGACATTGTTATTACGCATGATGTTTAACACCCGTGAATTCTGTAATGCCCTTTAATGAATACCCCCTTTGCTCGCGCTTTTTATTTTTTGGACATGCACAGGAATTTGCGTACGAGACGATTCCTTCTTCCCGACCGCTGCTTTTATTTTCCCCATACGCACTGTACGCCATAGAGCAGGCTTCCATCTCAGAAATCCATGCAGAATGATGCATGTTCGGTGGAAGAATCTCAGTTTGTTGCTTAGTCCCCATACGCACTGCAAAGTTTCATGCGAAGACGCTTCTTCTTTTCCATCGCAGGGCTCCTAATCCTCGAAAATTTTTAACCTCTCTCTTTTGGCAGGCTCACTATTCTCTGAACGTCTAATTTTGCGATTTCACTAACTAAATGGAGTTTGCGAACCCATGTTTTATATCAATTTTTCATCCTCTTGATGCCTACTATTAGCCTTTTGAAATACTCCCACACACTGAGTATTTTATTATGGCAGTAGCATTCTGGGGAACAATAACACAATTCTGGCGGTTCCAGAAATGTTTCCGATGGAGTATGATTTGCACATTCGGACCATGGAGGTAGGAAATTATTCTTACTTCCATGGTTCGGAACGAGGGGGATTGACGTAAGACCTAGAGCCAGGGACACAGGTAGCTCGGCTGGTCCCAGTATTACGGATAATGTCCTCCGTTTAGTGCCTGCCTGCATAGTACTGGCAGGGGCATTATCGACGACCAGCCAGACTTCCAGGTTTATAACGGTGCCCGTAGAGTGCGTCCACCTGGGGTGGTCTCTGAGACCCGTGGTTTGTCGAGCGCTTGGTGCCCAGTTCAGCTCTAGAGAACATAATTTTCAAAAATTGCGCCATGGGTCTGAGGTCCCCGCGGTCTAGCAAGCTGAGTTTGCTTTATATCTCGTCTTAGTGGGATTACTGCCGAGAATGACTGGCTCTCCCACCTAATACGGAGTTGGACCACGGGTTGTTGCTTCAATTGCATACTTGATTGCAGGAGAGGTTAACAAATATGTGGACAAGAAATGAATACTAAAATGCAAATGCAGTCAAGGATGTACAAATAATCGAAAAGTATCAGTTTTTTTAAAAGATTTGGTATCAAATCCTGAATGGTTATCATGTGTTGAAACTAATAGCATCTTGAAGCAAATTATTAAAAATTTTTGTGAATGTTATATGCGTGAAATTAAACACTGCCGGAAATAGAAAAGTAAATTGCAATAAAAAATTAGCTGTATAATAAATCTTTACTTTGGAAAATTCTCTTCCTACAACAGACTAGAGAAAACATTTTTGATAAATGTGAAAACTCAAAGATGAACATGTTAACAGAATTTTAATTGACGTGGAAAATAATAATTAACAAATTTTCCAAAATCGAATAATAAAAGAATTATTTTTTCGAAAACCTGCTCTTTTATAGTATAAATGAAAAGGTATTAAATGTTCAGATCTCTCACCTAAAATGTAGATATAAAAAGTTCAAAAGGATAACTTCCAGTTTTCAGTTTCTAATTGGTGAAAATTTAATGCATCGGATTTAGATCACTTAAAAGAAACAGCTCATAACTCAGCACTTAAACAACCATACCGTGTAAATGCTGTAGAAATTTCTTTAGAAATGCGTAATTTAAAAATTATGACATTTCAAAAATTCCAAGCACTGAAGTTCAGTTTCAAATCAGTTTGACTGCACTAGAAGTTTAACGTTGTCAGATACAGCAGCTTCTAACAGGAAAAGCTTCGACATATTTCAAATAATAAAGAATAATTTGATATTAACCCTTCACAAAGAAATAAACAAAGAAAAGCTTCACAAAGAAAAACTGCCAAAACCTGACTATTCCTTTCATACAGTAAGAATTAAGTAATCATGTTTTTAAACTGCTAGAATCTGAAAAACTATTTTCGAAAATTATTACTGATTTTTCTTCTTGAAAAACGAGAAACTTTAGAATGTAAAAAAACTGAATATTAATGAAATATTTTTAGATTAATTAGATCACTCAAAAACTTTAGTACTTTTTTTAAATTTTACATCCTTGTACGAAATAAAGGAAGTATTATAATTGCGAAATATTTAGGGTATCATATTTTAACGGAAATATTCATTTTGACTGTCGTTGAATCCATTTGGAGGATTTTTGCATGATGTCTGTACGTACGGACAGAATAAAGGAATGTTCCCCAAAACGGTAAATAAATTAATTTAAAATGTACTCAGAAGAGATTTTCTTCGTGACGTCTGTATGCAAACATTTACGTAACTCGCTTAACTCAAAAAATCGATTAGCCACAGGACGCTGAAATTTTGTTTATGAGACTGCTATAACACCTAGTTGTGCACCTCGCTTTTTTACTGCAACCGTTGGAATAAACATCATGTATTTAAACTGCTAGAATCTGAATATATGGCACATGAGTGAAGCTTAGTAATCTGGTCACATCATGATTCCGGATATTGTTGTGGCTGAGTGTAGGGCGGCATCCAATGACGACACAGAAGGATTTAAATTTATAGCTCCATATCTTTATTCAATTTTAATGGCAGATCATTATTCTTTACTAAATAAGATTAAATTCATTGCGTCATAATATTCGAACAAAGGGAGGCAGATGAGAAGAGCAGCAGCATTAGGTCTTAACAGCAACAGAGGGAGAAAACGGTCTTTGACGCAAAATGGCGCGAATTCTTCATTTATAGAAGCGGTTGCGTAATATGCTCGAATGTTCTCGAAAGTACTAGTCTAGGGCGAAGATCCTGAAATTGCGGAAAGTTAATTAGAGGTTGTCTGTTCGCGTAGAGCAAAGCCATCGTATTTTTTATATTTTACATCTCCCCCCCCCTGAAAACGAGAGGCCGGGCGAGCAAAGTATTAGTACATTAGTGAAGCAAGAAAAGAGTATGAGGAAAGACATGATATTTTTTATATTTTACATATATACCCACCACGGATTTGAAAGTCACAATTTTTCGCAATCATTGGTCGTAGTCATATACTTCCAATTACGGAAGTGTTTTAAATGATGAAAATATTCATGTTTTCGCAATATCAAATTATTTTTTTTTAATTTGACAAATAACGAAATCTAACTTTTAATATTTAATGCGGTCCTCCAGTTCTAATAAAATAAATTTTATCAATTATGTATATCTTCATATAATTTATGAAATGTATTTTTATATAATTTATGTTTTATTTATTTATTTACTTATTTGTTAAAATTAATTTTATCAAGCTATCATCAGTTATGTGTGCATTCAGTCTAGTACGAACTCGTACGCAACAAGATGCTCCATTGTATACTAAAAAAGTAGAAATTTAAAATCTAGAGTTAATCTAGACACAGTTGTTTCGGATCATACACATTTTCTTTAGGATATCTATAAAACATTTGTAAAGAATTGCATTTTAGCAATTTCCAATAAATTGTTATAATGTTCTTTGTGGATATAATCTGTAGTGACAGAGGTATTTCAGCTTAATACACACGTAAGAATTCAAGTTTAAAAAATTAAATGCAAAAATAAATTCAATTGAAAACACTTTTAAAGAAAAAAGCTGTTTCTTTCATAAGTTTTACCTGGAGTAAACAAGCGTTTCTGAAACATTTTAGGAATTCCATGTCTAACAAACTCCAAATTATTCCATGTCTAACAATGTCTAACAAACTCCTTTATACGGGTTTTTATTATTTCAAATAAAAACCAAAATCACTTGGAGTACATGCACTAATTTCAGATTTTTTTTTTTTTTTTTTTTAAGTTCAAAGGGCTATCAGTCTCAAAACATTCTCATTTTGTGTCGTTTCACTTTTTGCGTTGGTTCAGATTTCAACTTGTTGCCACCAAATATTATCGCCATGCATTATATTTAAAGAAACTAAATAATGAAGAATCTGCATAAATGTATGTTTGTTTCTCGCATTGTGATATAATAACGGTACCTAGAGCCATCAAATTTTGAATAACGTAATCCACCACCGAAAATGGGCATTTGGAAGCCCTAATTTGGAATTTGTTATTAATTGTTTCATATTTATAAAACTTTAAAGAATTTTTAATTAACAAACACGACGATTTCAGAGCGAGCAATGGCAACACTATGCATAAAAAAACATCTTTTTCTCCAGCCCGCGAGACTGTCTATCGGAAACTCTAAGATATGTTGCTTTTAAATATTTTATTGTGTATCGAAATTTTTTAAAACGTTAATGAATTTTTGATTAACATACTCAACGATTTCAAAGCGAGCAATGGCAACACTGTACTTAAAAAAATCTGATGTGGTACACCACATGACTTCCTTGTACGGAATATTAAATTATACGCATTTTTTCTTGCATTTCATTTAAACTTATTCAATTGAATTAAACCTATTTCGCCGACACCGCATAAACCACAATAGAATAAATGCATTCTTTAAAATTCACTTTGTTAACCATAGCGACACTCTGGCGCTGGCGCTAGGTTCATTTAACAGTATTATATTTCGTTCATATTATAACTCAAAATGCACAAAATTTATATCATTTAAAGAATTATCTAATCGTTGCCACATGTTCTATTCAAATACTATAATAAAGCTAGAACGATGTATAAAAGAAATTAAGCAAACAAAACAAAAAAAGAAACAGTTTTTCACAGACGATTGAGTATTTCTTATTCAATTAATTCAGTTCTCACTTCGCGACAAGGCAAAAATACATAAAAACTCAAAATATCTGTATTAAAAATCACGAAGTAAATCTTAAACGCTTATTTCTTCGAAAAAATTCCAAAAAGGATTAAGCATGATTTAATTGGCAATAATAAATGAAGGCGTTATGTTTGTAGTTGCGAAGCTAAGTTTCTCTAGATTGGCAACGAATCCGCTATCCTGCTTTTTCAAATGTAAACAAGAGCAATGGCCGCCATCAAAAACATTATTAGGCTTAGCGGCACTTAAACAATTTTAAAATTGTTGATAATTCTAAAAATATTGCACACAGATTTACTAAAGGCATAAAAATCTTAACCGGAAGATGAAAACAACATAATTCAATCATTTTTAAAGCAAAAAATGTACAATTTACAAACATATAGGAGTAAAGAAACTGAGATCACTGAGCCGGGTAACAGAGTGGATATATATATAAATATATTTATATATGTTTGGTGCGGCCGATTGCAACCAAAATACGAGGTGTACATCTACATGTTATAGCAGTCCTATATACAAAATTTCAACGTTCTGAGGCTACTCGTTTCTGAGTTATGCGAGATACGTACGTAAGTACATACGTTCGTACAGACGCCGCGAAAATTTCTCTTCAGAATTCATTTTAAAGCAGTTTTATAATTTTTTTGGAGGAAAAGAGTGTTTTATTCTGTTCTTACGTACATATATCACGGAAATACATCGTTAAATTGCATTTGAAAGTGGTCAAAATGGGATATTTTCGTTGAAATATGCTGCCTGAAACTTTTCGCGATTACAATACTTCCTTTTTACTTCGTACAAGGAAGTAAAAAATAAAAAATAAAATTTTTTATCTCCAGCGCGCGATACTTTGTATCGGAAATTCTAAAGATACGGTCATTTTAAAATTATTTTTGCGATATTGCTGTTGAATTGAATTTTATGGTTTAAGTACGAAGAACATGATATTTAATAAATAAAGGTAACACACAAAACGTTAAAAAGCATCCTTTTGGTCGTAATATAAAATCTGAAAGCTTTCAAATTTTTTTTTATTTTATAATTATTTTAAAATGTTAAGTTGTGACAATTATGATTAAAATTTCCACAGGAGGTACGCTAGAAATAATTTAAAATAAATGAATAAAATTTTAAATATTTAAAAGAAAAACACATAAGCAGTTTTAATTCCCTTCCTAAATTTTCTGTTAAGATTTTTATGTGTAGGATTGACAACCGATTTCTGTTTTTTAAAACATCACAATTCGAGTAATTTCCATATGTCATTCACGTGTTTGATGAGTGGATTTCACCTGCTCACTGTACTACCATTTCCATGCAAGTAAACGGAATTATCTTTATTTACTTACTTATTCCGGAATTTCGGAGTTACATATCTACTTTTACTGTTGGGATATGAATATTCTATTTTTTTACACCCTTGTATGAAGTAAAGGAAGCATTACAATCGCAAAAAAATTTTGTGTATCATATCCATATTGACAGGCTCTCCAATCCAGGAAAAGGAATATTCACGCTTTCTTCCACATGTAAAGTTTAGACCAAAAGGAACTATTTGTCTCGAAATAGGATTTTGCGTCGGCTTGCTATAAATGGTGTATCATATTTTAAATTATAACCAGCAAATATTATCACCCAGTGTTATTTTTAAAGAAATTACATAATGAAGAATCTGCATATACGTACGAATGTCCTTTGCACTGCGAAAAAAAACTACCTGGAGCCACCAAATGATGAAAAACGTAGTCCTCAACCCGAACATGTGCAACTGGAAATCCGAATTTTGAATTTCGAGTTTTATATTTCATACTTGTAAACATTTAATGAACGATCTGAATGCAAACTGTGGCAACACTCTACGGAATAAAACATTTTTATTTCCAGCGCGCGAGATCGTTCATCGCAGATTCTAAAGATTGCTGTTTTTAAATATTGTATGATTTTGCTGTTGAATTGAATTTTATGTGTCGTAAATGTGAATAATGTGATATATAATAAATAATGTTAATACACAAAACCTTAATAATAAGAAGATAAAAATGTTTTGCAAAGCCTTCTTAATAAGAAAACTGAGCACTTATATGTAGAACTGAGAAAAGATTTAAAATATATATATATATAAATATATTCCAACGATTAATGCTGTGCCGGGTATTCTAAATGTACACTGTATGTTGCTTCTAATTTTTTCGAAAATTTTGCTGTTGAATTTTATGTGACGTAAGTGCGAAGAAAATGATGCTTAACCCTTTGACTACAAAATAAAAAAAAAATACGGTAAATTTAGCATCTGGGATTTTCTTGACAAAAGCTTTTCAAGGCAAAGGCTGGGACACATATGTTCCAGCCGTAGTTAAATGGTGGAACGCAAAATATTATAAGATATTTCTCCGCTCTTTCTTAGCATGCCATCGTGGTGTAGTGGTCAGCACACTCGGAGCGTATTCGAGAGGTCCGTGGTTCGAGTTTCGGCGAGGGCATTCCTCACTTTTCATCTTTTCTGCTTCGAAATAACCTAAGGCCTCTACAGCGGCGCCCGAACTAGAAAAGTTAATGGATGATGTTTCTCCACCACCAGGACTTGGAGATTGGGTACCCTAATTCCTGTTATCTGAACTTTTACGAAAAAATCATTTCAGTGATATCTTCAAATTTACTGTATGGATGATGTGTAAGCACTTACAAGGTTCTTCTTAATTTATATTTTGACAAGACATATATGACTAATGGAATCTAAACTCCAGGCGCTTTCATCAAATAAAATTAGCGGCTCAGTAGAATATTAAAATTTCCAAATATTTCTGTGAAAACTGAAATAAGAAGGTTCCTTGTACAAAGTAAAACAAGTATTGTAATCGCTAAAAATTTTCGACATCATATTTCAACAAAAATATTCATTTTGATCGGATCCGAATCCATTTGCGCGATTTTTGAGGGGGAGGGGGGCACAGCGCCTGTACGTACGCACATAATAAAGGACTGTTCTCCCAAAATGGATTTAAAGTGGATTCAAACG
The DNA here is from genome assembly GCF_044657685.1 of Stegodyphus dumicola. Lineage (NCBI taxonomy): Eukaryota > Metazoa > Arthropoda > Arachnida > Araneae > Eresidae > Stegodyphus > Stegodyphus dumicola. The sequence continues at coordinate 18,282,600 of NC_140779.1, read as the reverse complement.
GGATTATTTTCATGGTGTCTGTACGTACGCACGTACGTGTGCACGTATGTATTCATCTCGCATAACTCAAAAACAATTAGCTATAGAACGTAAAGAGTTTGCCTATGGCCCCACTGCTATAATACGTAGTTGGGTACCTCCATTTTATTGCATTCAGTAGAACCGAACGTATACGTATATATCGACACCCTTACCCGGATTAATAGTCCTTACTCGGCCTTCATTTTCGCGATCTTTGGTCGTAGTCATATATACTTCCATTTACAGAAACGTTTTAAATGACAAAAATATTCATGTTTTCGCAATGTCAAATTTTTTTAAAAAAAAAAAATTAATTTTGGGCAAAAGAGAAATCTAATTTTTAATGCGGTCTCCCGGTTACTACACTTATATATGGCAAAGTTTTATACTCGAATTTAATAGGCCGTACAAGCGAGTCATAATGTGTCCACATCAAATTTTTTAAATGGGAAAAAGGAAGAAAGGCAGAAGAAAGACAGAAATCGGGGGAAAAAATTCTACCAATTCCGCAAATGATAGACGATATTCTAAACTGCATAACCTCCACAATTAATGAAATGGTAAGATGCTTCTTAGAAATTCTCCTTGTAATAAGAAATATAATTTTTGCAACTTGCTGATAAAAATTACGTTTATTGTTTCCTAGATAGTTAAACTTATTTTAAGGTTTATGTCAGTGCACTTTCAGGACATGTTTTGAAACGACTCGCACATTTTTATCACACCAACGTTCTTCTACTTAGCTGATAAGTAAAGGGATAAGCTTATTATCACTCTGGCCGTCGCTAAGACATCGTAATTCTTCATGATGAATCCCTTTTAAGATTAAAAAGATAGATGAGGTTTTTAACCCATTTTGGAAAACTGAACTCTAGAGTCAGGTTGTACAGGAAATCATTTGGGATTCATGCGCGAAATTTAGTTCAAGTCTCAAGACGAATGTTCACTTTGTTTGGTAGTAAAGTACAGTAACCTAGAACAAACAATGCGAGAATGCCTTCTGTGGGACGGTAACCTTACATGGAAACTAACGTATGAAGATTTACTTTTCGTAATTTTAAAATTCCGTATTTTATATTTATATCACATTCAACTAAAAATTTAACCCTAAAATTATAATCGATTTATACGCTGAGTATAAAAATTAACCAGTATATTGGTTAATGACTTTGACAGCCCGTACCCCAGGGCTCAGGTTCGAATCCCGAAGAAGGCATGGATGTTTGTAAATGAATAGTGTCTGTGCGGCATAGGGGCACTGTAAATATTCGGCGATCCGAAAGTCCTCTCAAGAGGTTGGTGGTAGTGGAAGAGGACTCACTCAAAACTGAGGACGAAAAGTCGGGCTGTCGCTTATATGTTACTCAAGGCTCTTGACAACGAGAGGATCATTTCAGTCCTTGCGACGATGAATGTCGTGGGATTGCGCGGACAATTGTCAGACAAATGAGACTGGTCATAACAACAATATAAAAATTAACAATAATTTCTACATCCATTTACTAAGAAAGTTAATTATTGTATTTAACGAAAGCAATTAATTACATATATTTATTATTCCAACTGAAGTATAAAAGCTAAAATCTTTCAGATTTTATTTTACGCCCAAAGGGACTTAACGTTTTGTGTGTGTACTACCTTTATTCATTAAATATCATGTTATTCGTACTTAAACTGCATAAAATTAAATTCATTACCAATATCACAGAATATTTAAAAACAGCATATCTATAGCATTTCCGAATCTCGCGCGCTGGATACAAAAATATTTTTTTTTTCGCGCAGTATTGCCATTGCTCGCTTTGAAATCGTTACGTTTGTTAATCAAAAATTCGTTAAAGTTTTACAAAATATGAAATAGATAGTAAAATAAATTTGAAATTCAAAATTTGGACTTCCTGGTGCCCATATTCATGTGAAGGATTACGTTATTCAAAATTGGATGGCTCTAGGTACCGTCGTTTTTTCACAATGCGAAAAGCATACATACATTTATGCAGATTCTTCATTATTTAATTTCTTTAATTATAACGAAAGGAGATCGTTTTTGGTGGCAGCATCTGAAAAAGCGATTCGTCATTTATAGTAAAACGCCATAAAACGCCGTTTTGAGATTAACAGCCCTTCTGAACTACCGCCCCTTTGGGCTAGTAAAAATATTTTTAAACAATTAAAAAGGAAAGAAATGAATACAAATAATACTGTATGCAAATTTTTTTTAAAGGAGGAAACAGTGGTGGTTGTATGTGCTGCTGAAACATATTAAAATTTATTTTGTTCGTAAAACCGTCATTAGCTTTAAAATAGACACACCTAAGATCAGTTATTATCATCTGAAATTGTATGTTTATTTGTTTTATTTTCATCTTCGGCAGTTGCCTATTGCACCACCGTATGGATCGCATTCCGTATCAGAACTACAAACGCATTGAAAAACAAAACGCCCCAGATGGCCTTCATTCAAAGAACCACAACGGCCTGAAATTTCGATGTTCTTTTCTTTCCTTCCCTAAGGTATATAGTAGCAAGTGTAGTTTTCACTTTTACGCATAAGCTGTCCTCAAATTACTTTCGTCTTCTTCTTAAATCTAAAGAAGTGCTTCATTTTGTTTAAATACTTTTGCAATACACTCGGCTTTTTTGCATTCAAATATCAGAAACCTGGATCGTTGATGAAGAATAAAGGGACTGTCGACTTATACGCAAAAAATAATATATGCCACTTTTCATTTTGGTTGAAATGGGAAAGTTAGAATTTTACTGTTATTAGATACTTCAAATACACACTCTAGCAAATTCAAACCTAAGATATTTTAGGTTTGAATTTGCTAGAGTGTGTATTTTAGTTTTGAATTTTCTAGAGTGTGTATTTTAGGTTTGAATTTGCTAGAGTGTGTATTTTAGGTTTGAATTTGCTAGAGTGTGTATTTTAGGTTTGAATTTGCTAGAGCGTGTATAATTTTGCCCAGAGAAGGTTACTTTACTTAATATTACAATAGTTAATATGTTAGATTACAGTAGTTAAATATAAAACACCATATAAATGCAAGGATCGGCAATGACATTGAAACACCTCAGTTCGGAATACACTATATTATTAATACGAGGTATTATTGCAGCGATTATTATAAGATTGTTATAAGTAACCAGTGTAAGACTAGTACAATCATTAAAGCTATATTTAGCCATCCCTTTGTAAGATCTGTCTCTGCTATTCGACATAAACTAAATTAGATCCTACAATGAACGTGGAGAATTCTCGCACAGGTATGAATAAATTACCAGCGCAAAAAGAAGGGTCAAATTAACCCTTCATTAATTCGAAGGAGAAGAAAAAGGCACGATCTTCGTGCTTTACAAAAACACCGTCAACTAGCAGTGAAACTTAAACGTAGAATATAAATTAATTCAAATCTAAAGTAGAATAATGTTGGATTAGCACGTTAAGTGACGTCTAACAAGTTGACTCATCAGAAACCGAACAGGCGTGACGGTGATCCGAAATGGCGAAGAGGCTTACTAGCGTAACAGCGAGATAGCAACAAAACGTGCGCTGGCTAGCGAAAACACGTTCTGAATAAACTCAGATATTCACCCGTTTAAATACTCACTTCACTTCACTTTAAATTTACATCCTGGCGAGAAAATGTGAGGGAAAGTTGAGGAGTTCAGGAAAGGTATCAAACTTAAAATAAGTTTGTTATGCAAAATAAGGGAAACACTACACCTTTTATAAAACAGTGGTAATTTCAGTTCATGGTTTTGGAGGAAATCAGCGTCTTCCAACTCTACGTACAGGATCTGTCCGGAACGTAATAGGACTGAATGTTTTTTTTAAAATTTATGCACAATTTTAACACATCGAATTAGTAGTTTTCAAAATATATACCTCCTGCATCGACACAACGTTTCCAGCGACTTTGCCAATCACTGAAGGCTCCCTGCAACGCAGAAACTGAAATGCTCTTCAGCTCCCTCGTTACGGCCGCTTGAATGGGTTGGACCCAACCGTGTGATTCCATCCATGATTCTTTTCAGTTAGGGAACGAGAAGGAAGCCTGGAGGAGCGACATCTGGTCTGTAGAGGGCTGGGAAAGCTGTGTAATGCCATATTTGGTCAGGAAGTCCATGACAGCATGTGGCTTGGCGCATTGTCGTGATGAAGCCTCCATAACCCAGGGATTGCTGTACAGACTCGGGCGACTCGTTTTCTGAGTCTGAGGTAGTCAAGGTTGAAAAGACTTTGCTCTTTAACTAAGTTTTCGTCACTTTTTACCGTTGAAGGGCGTCCTGACCAATGCTCATTTTCAATTTGCAGTCTTCTCTCCTGAACAATGTGTCCACTCAAAAACAGTTTTAATCGACCCATGGCCATCACTCCCATAAGCAATCTTGATCGTGTCATGTGTCTCATTCGTAATTTTACCCAATTTGACGCAAAACTTCACCTCCTACCACTGCTCTAACAAATCATTCATTGTGAACATGACAAGGCACCTTGAAAGCGGTTCACCGTAAATGTGATCTACACTTCATGGAGGCTTGGAGACGACTGGCGCGCTGGTAGCTAAGGTCCCTCACAACCCACCAGCGCAGTAACATTCCCCTCTTGACTATGTTTTAGCTAGAAACAAATCAATCCTACTACTTCCCCGGAAAAACCTGTACTTCAGATAAGAAATATTGTTGAGATCAGGAAACTATGCAGATCATTGAATACTTCAAGTTCACTTTCATGTTCTTCAAATTATTTTGTCACCAGTTTTAAGGTATGAACTGGTTCACAGCACCTCCTTTGTGATATAATATTTGAATAATTGGCTGGATTAGATTATCGAGGAAAGGGATTTCCAACCTTTTTCTTGCATCGACTCCTTTTAAGGAATGGTTTTTTTCCATTGACCGCCCTTACATTTTTTTCTTTAATACTTATTATTAATAATAATAGTTATTATATAATTACAATACAAATAATTATACGTACATAACTTAAAAATAACAATTAGTTAAGAATATTAACAAAAGTTTAGACAAAATTGTTTATTAGATTTATTTATTATTTATTTGTATAATTTTTTTTAATAATTTTACTTGTAAAACATTAGGTATTTTTTGAAGGAGGAGAAGTGAAAAGTCAGCAATGCCTCCGCCGGGATTCGAACCACGGACATCTCGAATACGTGCCGAGTGTGCTGACCACTACATCACGAAGGCACGCTAAGAAGGCGGGAGAAATACCTTATATACGCCCCCCCTTTAAAGGGCGACTGAGAATTAAGGAACCAAATGACAAATTCTGGTGGTGAAGAATCATCGTTCACCACCTTTTTAGTTCGGGTGCCATTAGGTTATTTCGAAGCTGAGAGACGTGAAAAATGAGCAATGCCCTCGCTGGGACTCGAACCTCGGACTTCTCGAACACGCGCCGAGTGTGTTGTCCGTAACACCACGAAGGCATGCTAAGAAGGCGGGAGAAATATCTTAAACACGTCCCCTTTTAAAGGGCGACTGGGGATTATTGAGCCCAATCGCGAAATTCTGGTGGTGGAGAATCATCATTCACAACCTGTTTTAGTTCGGGCGCCACTGTAAAGACATTATTTTATTTTGAAGCAAGAGAGATGAAAAATGAGCATTCTTCTCGCCGGGAGTCGAACCACGGACCTCTCGAATAAGCGCCGAGTTTGCTGACCACTACACCACGAAGGCATGCTAAGAAGGCGGGAGAAATACCTTATATACTAATATAAAAGAATCACAAATTCTAAGTGCACAAAAATTAGATTCCAATTAATGTGATGGCTACGATTCATGTATTGATGTAATTTTTTTAATATTTAGCACAAAATATATTAATTAATTTAATGTTTAAATCATCTACTTCGAAACAAATTATTTTTTGTTTTCCATTCTAGTTTTGTGAACTTCTTTTTTCTTTTGGTGTGTGTGTGTGTATGTGTGTTTTCCTGCTTTCTTGCATTTTACTTCTTCTTTATATTGCATTTACTGGATAAGAAATTTATACGCTTAAAAATATTATTTTTGATTTTTAAAATATATGAAATAATTTTAGTGTCTTTTCACCCTCTATTTATTTTATTTGACTTCTTCCTTATTACATGATACAACTTTATATCAATAAACAATTAATTCAGACAGAATAACAAAGTCTTCGACAGCTAATCATAGTTGGAAATTTAATCACAATTTTGACTTTGGATCTGCAGATATTATCAAAAAAGCTTCTTCCATTAGTGAATTGGATTCTCTTAAATCTTTTCACATTCACGAAGATTTATCTTGCTTAGTTAATGACTTTAATTCCAACCCAGTACTGCTTAACGCTTTTAAATTTCTATTAATTTAATTTTTCAATTTTCATTATTATTTCTCCTGACAGATGGCGCTACTTTTTCATTAGCTTTACTTCTTTTGGGTATCAATACAACCGTTGCACCTCGTACCTCCAATCCTCACCCGTTTCAGGCTCACGTGACAGATTTCCACAGTCAAGCGTCCAAAGAGAATTAATTTCAAATAGCAGGAAAACGTCGTGCAAGTAGCATCTATATTCACAGCATATGAGCAGGACTTGACCTTAAGCCTTCGTTGCAGGTTTCTGTGATCCTTATGAAAAGGGACCTGCACTGTGTGCTCTCAAAATAGAGACAGTCTTGAGTAAAATCTACGTCAGACACAAAGTTGTTGCTTTGCCTAATTTTGTAAATAATTTATTATCAAGTTTATTAATAATTTTTCTGATAATTAGTGGAATACTGAGTATGTCGATCACTCGCTGGTGCATGTTCTGCAATCGACACTTTATCTCATTGATCCTTTTCAAAATTTTATCTATGCCCAAAGCATCGATCGCTTCGGCCTCGTTGGGAAACTCAGCTCTTAACATGTCATTAGTTTTTTAAGAGTAACCATAACAATCAGTTAATCAACCAGCAAGAATAATCAGTCCTTGATGGTCTTGATCCGAGAGACTTCCACGATACTGTAATCCAAACAGTCCTCAGTCTAGCTTCATGCTTTATATTGGAAACGTGAACAGTCCCACTCATACACTTCTGAAAAATTTCTTCACAGCTAAGCTAGCTTAGAAATAAGAAAATGGTGAATCAATAGTTTTTTTAGAGTTATATGACCATTAAGAACAATCAGTTCCTGATGGTATTGATCCGAGAGACTTCCACGATACTGTGGTCCAAAGAGTCCTCAGTCTAGCTCCATGCTTTATTTTGGAAACGTGAACAGTCCCGCTCATACACTTCTGAAACAATTCTCCACAGCTAAGCTAGCTTAGAAATAAGAAAATGGTGAATCAATAGTTTTTTTAGAGTTATATGACCATTAAGAACAATCAGTTCCTGATGGTCTTGATCCGAGAGACTTCCACGATACTGTGGTCCAAACAGTCCTCAGTCTAGCTCCATGCTTTATTTTGGAAACGTGAACAGTCCCGCTCATACACTTCTGAAACAATTCTCCACAGCTAAGCTAGCCTAGAAATAAGAAAATGGTGAATCAATAGTTTTTTTAGAGTTATATGACCATTAAGAACAATGAGTTCTTGATGGTCTTGATCCTAGAGACTTCCACGATACTGTGGTCCAAAGAGTCCTCAGTCTAGCTCCATGCTTTATTTTGGAAACGTGAACAGTCCCGCTCATACACTTCTGAAACAATTCTCCACAGCTAAGCTAGCCTAGAAATAAGAAAATGGTGAATCAATAGTTTTTTAGAGTTATATGACCATTAAGAACAATGAGTTCTTGATGGTCTTGATCCTAGAGACTTCCACGATACTGTGGTCCAAAGAGTCCTCAGTCTAGCTCCATGCTTTATTTTGGAAACGTGAACAGTCCCGCTCATACACTTCTAAAACAATTCTCCACAGCTAAGCTAGCCTAGAAATAAGAAAATGGTGAATCAATAGTTTTTTAGAGTTATATGACCATTAAGAACAATGAGTTCTTGATGGTCTTGATCCGAGAGACTTCCACGATCCAAACAGTCCTCAGTCTAGCTCCATGCTTTATATTGGAAACGTGAACAGTTCCACTCATACACTTCTGAAAAATTTCTTCACAGCTAAGCTAGCTTAGAAATAAGAAAATGGTGAATCAATAGTTTTTTTAAAGTTATATGACCATTAAGAACAATGAGTTCTTGATGGTGTTGATCCGAGAGACTTCCACGATACTGTGGTCCAAACAGTTCTGAGTCTAGCTCCATGCTTTATTTTGGAAATGTGAACAGTCCCACTCATACACTTCTGAAAAATTTCTTCACAGCTAAGCTAGCTTAGAAATAAGAAAATGGTGAATCAATAGTTTTTTTAGAGTTATATGACCATTAAGAACAATCAGTTGCATTAGAGTTATATGACCATTAAGAAGATTTATTTCCTGATGGTCTTGATCCTAGAGACTTCCACGATACTGTGGTCCAAAGAGTCCTCAGTCTAGCTCCATGCTTTATTTTGGAAACGTGAACAGTCCCGCTCATACACTTCTAAAACAATTCTCCACAGCTAAGCTAGCCTAGAAATAAGAAAATGGTGAATCAATAGTTTTTTTTAAAGTTATAGGACCATTAAGAACAATCAGTTCTTGATGGTCTTGATCCTAGAGACTTCCACGATACTGTGGTCGAAACAGTCCTCAGTCTAGCTCTGTGCTTTATTTTGGAAACGTGAACAGTCCCGCTCATACACTTCTAAAACAATTCTCCACAGCTAAGCTAGCCTAGAAATAAGAAAATGGTGAATCAATAGTTTTTTTAGAGTTATATGACCATTAAGAACAATGAGTTCTTGATGGTCTTGATCCGAGAGACTTCCACGATCCAAACAGTCCTCAGTCTAGCTCCATGCTTTATATTGGAAACGTGAACAGTCCCACTCATACACTTCTGAAAAATTTCTTCACAGCTAAGCTAGCTTAGAAATAAGAAAATGGTGAATCAATAGGTTTTTTTAAAGTTATATGACCATTAAGAACAATCAGTTCTTGATGGTCTTGATCCGAGAGACTTCCACGATACTGTGGTCCAAACAGTTCTGAGTCTAGCTCCATGCTTTATTTTGGAAACGTGAACAGTCCCACTCATACACTTCTGAAAAATTTCTTCACAGCTAAGCTAGCTTAGAAATAAGAAAATGGTGAATCAATAGTTTTTTTAGAGTTATATGACCGTTAATAACAATCAGTTCTTGATAGTCTTCCTCTTAGAGACTTCCACGATACTGTGGTCCAAACAGTCCTCAGTCCATCTCCATGCTTTATTTTGGAAACGTGAGCAAGCCTGATCATACACTTCTGAAAGAATTCTGCACAGTTAAACACTCCGAGAAGTTAAAAAGATAGTGAAAATGTACTGATCATTGAACAAATCATGTATCACACTGCTCACGTTTTGCTCTCATGCTAGAGTGTTTAGCACTGCCTACCAGAGAGGTTGCCGTATTAAACTTGTGAAGCTTTCGAAACCCAATTTATGTAAAAAATTGTGAAGTTTACTAGAAGAATGTTGAATTCTGCCTTATAAAAGCAGTTTTCTTTTAATTACTTAATTCTTTTTAACATTCTAACATTCTTTACACACAAAGTTCTCTTACCTCAGCAATATTTCTATCGATTCTCATTAATCTGTAATTTTTTTATAGGTATATGGACATGAATCTGGGCACTGTGACATTCGGTATATCAAAGTGATCTACTATCTTGTTACAGATACAACAGCTACGCGAGCACAAACACTATACACTGACTACCAATAAGTATTTGGACACCTATGTAAATGACGATATCTGCGGTCCTAAGGTACGTCACGGACTCCGCCGGTATATATCGTGTATTAAACAACATCGGCTTTAGTCGCATGCAAGATGCCTCGCAGTTCGGAGCTCTCTGATTTCGAGAAAGATATAATTATCGGGTATCACAAACGTGACCGATCCTTAAAGAACATATCTAGCGATCTGAAGTACCCAAAATCAACAGTGGCCTATGTGATTAAGAAGTGGAAGATGAGCGGTGATTGTCGGAATGTGCCCCGAGTCGGCAGACCAACGAAAATGGGAGATAGAGACCGACGAGTGCTGTCCAGAGAAATTCGGAAGAACCGCACCAAAACGATGGCCCTCATCCGCGAGGAGTTTCAACAGGCATCCGGGAGTATTGTTTCAATGAATACCATCCGTAAGGAAGCACATCTGCTTGGTTTTCATGGTCTCGCTGCTGCCCATACGCCTTTGATCACAAAGTCCAACCGCGCTGCTCGGTTAATGTGGTGCAAAGCACATCGAAATTGGACCGTAGATCAGTGGAGACGGGTTCTTTGTAGTGACGAATCAAGGTTCACCTTTTACCGTTCGGATGGCAGGGTCTGGGTCTGGCGTCTACCTGGAGAACGTCTCTTGCCAGAATGCATTGTGCCAACAGTCAAGTTCGGCGGAGGTGGAATTATGGTCTGCGGGTGTTTCTTCTGGTATGGGCTGGGACCCTTGGTCCCCATTCATGGTAAGCTCAACTCCGATACCTACTGCACTATTTTGGATTACAATGTGCTTCCTACGTCGTGGCAGTTTTACGGGTTGGACCCCTGTTACTTTCAGGACGACAATGCCAGTTGTCATGTTTCGACGTTAACCAAGGCTTGGTATGGTGCCAATGGAGTTCATCGAATGGACTGGCCTGTACAGAGTCTAGACCTGAACCCTATCGAGAACCTCTGGAACGAGTTGCATCGCCGAATTCAGGGGTGCACTACCCGTGCAAAATCGGTGAAGGAACTTCTATGTCTTCTCCAAGCCGAGTGGAAGAAAATACCACTAGCTGTCATACAAAGACTTGTGGAAAGTATGCTCCGGGGGTTCCGCGCTGTAATTAGCTCTCGTGGAGGCTCTACCAACTATTAATTTTGAAGAAAGTTAGTTTTTCTTTTCTATGACAGGTGTCCAAATACTTATTGGTAGTCAGTGTATATCTTTAATTTATGTCCTATAACTCTCAATGTTTGAAATCAGTACTTCATATACCCAAAACTGGAATTTTATATTTTTCGGCTATTGACGACATTCGATTTCATTTTAGATCTCCGGTTGGTAGTACACAAGCCGGTCTGAAATTTGGAGTACTATATTCGTCAAGTGTTTCAGTTTCATTGCCCAATCCCTGTAAGCCAATCTTTAGCAAGAGCACACACAGCAATGAGAATTTTTCTTTAAAATGTCTTTAATTTGTATTAAAGTTGGTCTTGTGGTGTAGTGTTATGCTTAAACGTTGTGATGTTGAACTCCAATGAAAACGCTAATGATGGAACACCACATAAAAATTTTATTGAACGCCCAAAAAATGCCTACATACCATCAACAACAAAAAAAACCTAAATCTTTTTCTTAAAATCAAATTCTATACATTTTACGTGCGAGAGCAATACTTGGCTCTCGAGCTTGCGTTTTTAACATTGCCAACAATTTAATTATTTTAATAACAACTATTGAAAACGTATTCGGAAGTTAAATAATAATAATTTTCATCTTATGCTCACGAGACATCCTTGCCCATATTAATCTTCAGTTTCTTCTTCCTTTATGCGACCTTACCACAGTCTCCTATAATTTTATATGGAACCTAACTTCTTTAAAAGGTTGACTGCCACATTAGTTTTTGAGAAAAATCTCCAATAGGTCATCAACGCTGCTATACACTGGTGTGCAAAAATTAAGGACGAGACGGTTTTTTCAATATAACTTTGTACAAAAGCTTTCCAAATCAACACATTTAATGCCGTAAGATCCCCAATACGTAAGGACATGAGTAATGTAAGCAACACTTACTATAAGAGAAATCAGAGGGATAAAAAGAAGCTTTATTGAAAAAGTAGCATGGAGCGCAATGCGACTGAAGGCCGAAACATCCCTGTGATGGGTATCCAGCAAGAAACATCCGGTCTTTAATAGGGGATATGATCTCCCCTGACTGCTAGGCAGGTTTCACAGCGTTTGCCCATGCTGAGAATGAGGGTGTCAATGAGTTGTTGAGGCATTGCTGCCCATTCGTCTTGCAGCGCCAATCGAAGCTCCGGAATCGTTACTGGTGGTAAGGTACGAGCTACCAAGCGTCTGCCTAGAAAATCCCATACAGATGCTAGATGGGATTGAGATCCGGAGATCGTGCCGGCCAATCCATACGTTCCATATCCTCACTCTCTAAGAGCTGTTCGGCAGCTACTGTGCGATGACAGGGTGCATTGTCGTCCATGAAAAGGAACTGCGGACCCATAGCGCCTCTAAAAAGACGCACATATGGAAGAAGAATCTCGTTACAATAACGAGTCCTGTTGACTGAACCTGCGTCGAAGATGTGAAGGTCTGTACGACTACCAAGCATGATGCCTCCCCAAACGAGAACACCGCCACCTCCATACCTGTCCCTTTCAATGATGTTCGAGGGCTGATTGCGGTTTCCCCGCTCTCTCCAGATGAGTATGCGATGAGAATCGCTACTCAGACTGAATCTGCTCTCATCTGTAAAGAGTACTCGTCCCCATTCATTGTCTCTCCATTCCGGTGTTCCCGGCACCACAGAGAACGCCTTCTCCGATGGGCAGGCGTTAGAGGCACACACCGTACAGGGCGTCGTGCAAACAGACCACCACCGTGCAGTCTTCTGGCCACGATAAAATGCGATATCGGTCGTCCAGTCGCCTGTGTCGTGTGTCTAGCGATTTCTCCCGCTGTCTGCCGCCTGTTTCTTCTGGCCTGTAAGGCAATATACCGGTCATCTGCGGGTGTGGTTCCTCGTGGACGACCCCTACTAAACCCCCGGATAGCTGTCCCTGTAGTTTGAAATTTTCTCCAAAGTCGTGAAACGATGCTGTGAGCAATTCCGAACTCTGCAGCCACACTTGTCACACTGCGGCCTTCCTCCAACTTCCCAATGATTCGACCTCGGTGTAAAAACATCCAGATGTCGTCTAACAGATTGATTATTCGCCATTTCTCGCTGAGGCAGCAACTCGGTGTGATTTTAACTGCTATACGGCGTGGAATCCCTTTGCCAGAAATACTGATCTGACACCGACAACATGCTTTATACTACTCAGACACTCCCCCATTACGTCTATCTGCATATCTGCGCATGTGCTACCGTACATCACCTTACTTAATCTCCTGATTGGTCTTTCTGTCCGCTCTGCCTCTTCGTTCATCTTATATGCTAATTTTTCGACTTCGTCCTTAATTTTTGCACACCAGTGTACATTGCGCCAATGCTCGTTCTGCCATAATTCATTGTAATTTTTCTCTCTTTGCCTCGATTAGATAGAATTAGCAGGATTTGTAATTTACATTTTCTCGTTTATTAATTACTTAATTTTATTTCAGGAAAATACGTATGGTAAATGCCAACATGGTATTTATTGCCTGATGTAAACAGTGTTCGCTCTAATTGCTTCACCGACTTGCGCGGTACAAAAGTATATGAAGTGAAAATGTTCAAAACGTACGTAAAAGTGTGATTTCAAGTGTGATTTTTGTTGACCGTTTTTTAGACCAGAAGGGATATTAATTTCATTTTGGCATTTTGCTTTGAAAACTTTAAATGTCCGGATCACTTTTTAAACTATTGTCACCAGATATTATCGCTCCATATTATATTTAGAGAAATTAAATAATGAAGAATTTGCATAAATGTATGTATATTTCTCGCAGTGTAATAAAATAACGGTACACAGAGCCATCCAATTTTGAATAACGTAATCCTCAACCCGAATATGGCATCCGAAAGCCCAAATTTGGAATTTGTTTTATTATTTATTTCTTATTTCGTAAAGACTTTAGGAGTTTTCGATTAACAAACTCAACGGTTTCAAAGCGAGAAATGGCAACACTGTACGGAAAGAAACATTTTTATCTGCAGACAGGCAAATTCGGCTCGTTCCCCCGTATCATCCCTGTTATCAAGCTGATTATCCTGGAAGATCTCTTGCTATTGCTTGCGATAGATGTGTTCAGACAACACTTTCCCGATTCTTCAGCGGACACCTGAAAGGACTTACTTTTGAGAGAGGTCTCAAGACGCATCCAATTTGTTCTAAATGTTAAAATGCACCGGAACATATCCTTGTGTGCCTGGAGTTGTCTCTTGAGAATCTTTACAAGTCTCCTAAGCTTGTTTTCGATTTTCTGCAGGTGAATGGACTCGTGGACCTTGTCTAGTATATTCCTAGACATGGAGATTAGTAACAAAAACAACACCAACACATTTTTATCTCCAGCGCGCGAAACTGTGTATCGGAAATTATTAGTTGGTGATGCAATACAAATAAAATTCTTATATTACGAGCGAAAAGTGACTCAGCTTCATTTTAAAAACAACATTTTTCTCCATTTCAGATGATTCACTGAAATTAATGATGAATATTCAATACCAATGCTTTGTTTTTGGTGTACGCCGATAACATCGCGGACGAAAACGTCGCGGAGAAAACTACGCAAGGCGAAAACGTCGTGCTACAAAAATCGTGGGAGAAAACATCGCAAAGAGAAAACATCGCAGTTCTAAAACATCGTGCTACAAAACATCGTCGTCGAAAATAAAGCGGTTCAAAAACTTCGCAGTTTAAAAACATCGTTGTCGAAAATATCGTGGTAAAAAATAAAGTATCTACAAATCATCGCATGACGATAACTTCGCAGACATGCTTTTTTCAGATTTTAATTATTGTAAATGGATATTCCCATAATGATTTGTGAGCGCAGTATGTAAAGAAGGATAATTTTTATTTTCACATATTTTATTAACTAATAAATGTTTGCTGAAAAAGTAAGAAGGAAACTTAAGCATAAAAAATTAAATGCAAATTAGATTATACTTTTCATGAAAAATTACCAGTAAAAACTTTATAAAAAAGATTTATTAATGGCCTTTGTTAGTTAACTATGTCGGTTTAAAATTCTATTAAGTGCTATAAGTTGCATTAATTTTCTATGCTTAAATTTCATTCTTATTTTCTCAGCAAAAATTTATTAGTTAATAAAAAGTATGAAAGTAAAAATTATCCTTCTTTCCATCTTGCGATCACAAATCAATATGAGAATATCCATTTACAGTTATTAAAGCCTGAAAGAAGCATGTCTGCGATGTTATTGTCATGCGATGATTTGTAGATACTTTATTTTTTAATACGATATTTTCGACGACGATGTGTTTAAACTGCGAAGTTTTTGAACCGCTTTATTTTCGACGACGATGTTTTGTACCACGATGTTTTAGAACTGCGATGTTTTCTCGTTGCGATGTTTTCACCCACGATGTTTTGTAGCACGACGTTTTCGCCTTGCGTTGTTTTCTCCGCGACGTTTTCGTCCGCGATGTTTTTGCCGCGATGTTTTCGGCTGTAACCTTGTTTTTCATAAAGCAATACTAACATTATTAAGATGAGCTCTAGAAGTTCTTGCTTAGCATACTCCTGAGTTCTAGATTCTTTCGATTTCGCAATTGATCAAAAATGTGAAATGTGAAAAAACAACAGACAAGAGACATCAAATTTTGAATAACGGAGTTCTCCTTTCGAATATGGGCATCTGGAAGCCCTAATTTGGAATTTGGAATTAGTTTTATTATCTATTTCATATTTTGTCAAACATTAAAGAATTTTTGATTAACAAACTCAACGACTGCAAAGAGAGCAATGGCAACACCGCACGAAAGACAACATTTTAATCTCCAGCGCGCGAAACTGTGTATCCGAAATTCTAATGATATGCTCTTTTTAAATATTTTGTGATATTGCGGCTGAATTGAATTTTATGGTTTAAGTGCGAAGAACATCTTATTTAATAAATAAAAGTAACACATGAAACATTAAAAAAGTGGCTCTTTGGGCGTAAATAAAATCTGAAAACTTTTAGATGTTTATTTTATTTATTTATTTATTTATTTATGGGTGTATGTGTGAAATTTGGATTTTTGCCATTTTTAGATGCGATTTTTTTTTATAAAATGAAATTAAAAAAAAAAAAACTGGGGAATAAGTCCATTGTGCAAAATACAAAAACGGCTGCTCAACTTTCGAAAACACAGTGTGCGTAGCTTAAAGGGAACTTTGGATGTAACAGGAATTGACCACTTTTATGACGATGCCTATTTATTTCTGCCTTTACACACAAAGCAAGCGCCCCCCCCAAAAAAACATGTTTTCTAATCTTAATGTGACATGCCTTCTTACGTTTACTTATTCAAACAGTCACCAGAATATATTACGTTCGATAGGGTGAGAATGATAAAGGTGCATAAGGATAACATAAAATTTAGGCCAAAGAAACAACCTAAAACTGTATATTACATAAATGCATATTTATAAATAAGCTGTAAATAAATTTAAAAGTTAGAATTTCCGAGATAATCAGATAAGATAAGATAATGAAAAAGAAGAACAAAGCCAAAACTGTGATGGCAGGAAAGTGGTGAGATGTATTGAGAAGAAACCTGAGGCTGTAAGAAAATGAGATGGCTAGAAGTAAACACAATGTCTGCGTAGAAAGAGCATTTTTAAAATTCATAACAAAGTAACTGGTGGCAGAAGTTATCATTCTTGTTAACTACGGAAGTTTGAAGTATATCCAAAAACAAAATAAATTGTTTAAAGTCTGCTGACGGCTGCACTGTTTTAAAATTGATAAAATGTGGCACATTTGCCATCCCTGTAAATGCTTATTTCATCCTTCATGATTGGAAGTTTTTTTGGTAGGCGGCATCTCATGTTCAGCTGCGCAGCTGAATTTTGAAATGTTTATCATGTCTTCTCTTTTAAATCTGCCAATACTTTCAAGAGAATAGTACACAGACGGAAGACATTTTGGAGACTTTCCCAACTGAAATAAAAGTTATGAGCCAACTGCGAAGGGATAGAATTGTTTTGAGCATTTAAATTCCACTTTTCTCTCCTTGGAAAAAGGCTGTATACTATTTAAATGGCTCTGGAAATGGCGTGATGGTCAATCGCCAAATCTATAATAAACACGAGGAGAAAACGTGTTGTGAACATAACCTGCGCATTCTGTGATGCTTCTTTGGCAATATGAAGCAACTCCAATGATGGAACACAGCAGTAACTTTTATTTAACACTCAAAAAAATGGCGACATACAAACAAGAAGAGAAAACATATTCTATCATTTAAAAATAAATTACATTCTTCGTGCGAGAGTCGCACGAGGCACTCGAGTCTGGTTTCAAATATTGCCATTCACAAATACCTTAATGTTCATCTACTTAAATTATTTAAACTACAAGATTTTAATATTATTTAAAGCTGTTACAACCTCTCCCCCCAACGGAGAAATTTTTGCCGAAGGGAAAAGTTCTGTAAAATTCGAAATTTTATAAGCTCGGCTTGTTAAATTGCTTAAAGAGAAAAGATAACTTCTCTCATAAGTTTCCAAATTTTCAGGCCGAAAATTTTAAGTTTTAAACAAATATTTTTACACCACATTTAAATAGGAAGAAAATGGACCAGTGTTCAAATTAGTCTTCTTTTTTTTTCTTGACGGCGCCTAGATCTCTTCCATGGTGGACCAGTTCCTCGGCTATAATTCACAGCAATGCCTTTCCTCGGTTCATCTGTGCCTTTCGGATAATATTCATTTGTCATTTGCTTTCGACAATTGTTTTCTTCGTCTATTAGTAGCGGCTTTGATATTAAATCAAAAGCCGAAAGATGATGATAACGCTGCATTGCAAAATGATTCTCAATATTAATTTCTTTATCGTTTTTTAAATTTTCGTGAACATCTTCCTCTTTTAATTCTGGTGATTTAACTTCTTCTTCAAATACATCTCTGGATGCTTTATTTTCTTCCTTCATCGGTTCCAAAATCTGCTCTTCAGCTATTTTTCTTTTCCTTTGAACTCTAGTAGAAATGGCATTAAAATGGTATCACTAAGTTTACGTTCAAGTGATAAACTAATAAAATAAGGCAGTTCAGTGTTAACAGGAAGTAATAACCTGATATCACTAATATTACGTTCAGTGATGAACTAATAAAATAAGGCAATTCAATATCAACAGGAAGTAATAACCTGGTATCACTAATATTATGTTCAGTGATGAACTAATAAAATAAAAATACGCACGATTATTCGATCTCGGTTGGTGCCTTCAAAATAATTAAGACAATTAAGACTGTGATGCTTCTTTGGCGAAATGAAGCAACTCCAATGATGGAACACAGCAATAACTTTTATTTAACACTCAAAATGGCGACATACAAACAAGAAGAGAAAAACATATTCTATCATTTAAAAATAAATTACATTCTTCGTGCGAGAGTCGCACGAGGCACTCGAGTCTGGTTTCAAATATTGCCATTCACAAATACCTTAATGTTCATCTATTTAAATTATTTAAACTACAAGATTTTAATATTATTTAAAGCTGTTACAATTCTAAAGCACAGAAACGTTCAGAAAATTAAACCTGTTTACCTGTCCGCCTTTGTCCGTCATTAAAATAATCCATATCTTTACATTCTTTTTACAGAATTACCTATTGAAAAGCGTAAAGATATTCCAATACCATTATTCATGCTCTATATAAATAACAAGTAATCAAACAACGTAAGAGAGAATTTTGAAATTCTAATAGTTTGGTTTTCTTAAATTTCTTTAGTTTAATATTTTTACTTACAGTATCTGTTTAAATACAATAGTTCATTTTAAATTTTCAAATTTTAGTGAATTAAATTAGCAATACCATTTAAATTCCCGGTTTTTTATTCATGGGTTTTGATACTTGCTCTTATTTACATATGCTCTCAGAATTTAAATGATATTGTAGAATAGTTCGCAGCAATAATTAATCATTTATTTGTTTGCAATTAAAATTTCATAATTTAAATTTAATTTTTAATTATCTTTAAATTTATCTTTTTACGAATAAGTAATTAATTATTTGTTTTCTTAAATTATCAATTATTTTCTGTAATCATAAATTTAGTTACTATAATCATAAATTTTGTAAAACATAAAAAAATGTTTTTTTCTGGATGATCGCCACCAAGAAGGGAGGTGCACAACTACATGCCATAGCAATTATTTGTACAAGCCTTTAACATTCTGAGGCTACTCGTTTTTGACTCATGCGAGATACATACATACGTACGTACAGACGCCCGGAAAAAATCTCTTCTGAATCCATTTTAAATCAGTTTTATAATTCGTTTGGGGGAAAAAGAGTTCTTTATTACAGATGGTCACGCAAAAGCATCGTTAAATTGCATTCGATAGTGGTCAAATTTGATATTTTCGTTGAAATATTGTACCCGGAATTTTTCGCGATTACAACACTTTACTTCGTACAAGGAAATAAAAAGTACGTTCGCAACGACATGAAAATTTTAAATAAGGTTATTACTCACTACCTCTACTCTCATTACTTCTGCATACTTCTCATTACTTCTTCATTCTGATACATTAGATAAAATCCTAAAAGATTACATATGACAGACACATGAAATGAAGATTCAACTCAGAATTATTTTTCTCAGTTGTTTAGTTCAAAACATGAATTGACATTCTGCTATCAAACATGAGTTTCCCTCAAGCAAAAAATTCCGATTAACTTTAAAGTAATAGGTTACAAGAATATCAGCGTCTTTGAACTGCTTTCAGCTGAGTTTCAAAATAATAAATGGTCGAAGCAAAAGAAATACGCCAACAGGAAATTTTAAAAATTGGCAAAATTAACCTAATTTTGGAGTTACTTTCAGAAAAAGAAAGCGTAATCCAGGATGATGATTCTGAAGACGATTTAGGTAAAAAGCTTAATTCATTTCAAGAGGCAATCTGATGCTAGTTTTCTACCATCAGCTGAATATCTCTCCAAGGTTATTTCAGAGAACTTGCTGCCGACGAAAGTATGGATCTACATTCAATTTTCTCTTGAAATGCAAAAAGCCTTGCGTTTAACGTCAAACTAAGGTTGAATTCATATTCTTTTTAAAACTGTTTGGAAATTCAAAAGTACGCGATTTCATTCTATTTACTAAAAATAATGAAAAACTGAGGCTATAAATAGCGTTAGTGTAATCACACTACTTAGGAAAGGAATACACGCAGGGCTTAAATTTAATACACAAGCAAGGTCCGCTAGAACTCGGCTGCAGTATTTCACAGCCCTTAAGAGAGAGAGACTAAGTCTTGCCGGGGCCCCAAGTGAAATGAGCATTGATATTTGAATTTAATACTAAACTACTTGTATTTAATTTTATTTTATTTATTAATATTTTTTATTTTGTAAACTTTTATTCAATTCTATAATTTATTGTTAGCACAAAGGGGCAAATTTCCCAGAGGAGCTATTAATTTCGTTTTGGCATTTTGCGTCGCCCAATATACACTGAAGTGACAAAAGTCATAGGATACCTCCTAATATTTTGTCGGTCTTCTTTTTGCCCGGTGAAGTGCAGCAACTCGACGTGGCATGGACTCAACAAATCGTTGGAAGTCCCCTGCAGGAATATTGACCCATGCTGCCTCTAGAGGCGTCCGTAATTGTGAAAGTGTTGACGGTGCAGGGTTTTGGGTACGAACTGACCTCTCGATGATGTTCCAGAAATGTTCGATGGGATTCATGCCGGGCGATCTAAGTGGCCAGATCATTCGCTGGAATAGCCCAGAATGTTCTTCTAACCAATCGCGAACAATTGTGGCCCGGTGACATGGCGCATGGTCATCCATAAAAATCCCATCGTTGTTTGAGTACGTGAAGTCCATGAATGGCTGTAAGTGATCTCCAAGTAGCTGAAGGTATCCATTTCCAGTCAATGATCGGTTCAGTTGCACCAGAGGACCGAGTCCATGCCATGTAAAAACAGCCCAGACCATTATGGAACCACCACCAACTTGAACAGTGCCTTGTTGACAACTTGGGCCCATGGGTTCGTGGGGTCTGCGCCACACTCGAACCCTACCATCAGCTCTTACCAACTGAAATCGTGACTCATCTGACCAAGCCACGGTTTTCCATTCGTTTAGGGACCAACCGGTATGCTCACGAGCCCACGAGAGTCGCTGCAGGCGATGTCGTGCTGTCAGTAAAGGCACTCGAGTCGGTCTTCTGCTGGCATAGCCCAAGGAACACACATTTCGCCGCACTGTCCTATCGGACACGTCCCTCGTACGTTACACATTGATTTCTGCGGTTATTTGACGCAGTGTTGCTTGTCTGTGAACATTGACAACTCTACGCAGACGTCGCTGGTCTCGGTCGTTAAGTGCAGGTGGTCGGCCACTGCGCTGTCCATGGTGGGATGTTATGCCTGAAATTAGATACTCTCGGCACACTCTTGACACTGTCGATCTCGGAATGTTGAATTCCCTAACGATATCCGAAATGGAATGACCCATGTGTCTAGCTCCAACTACCATTCCGCGTTCAAAGTCTGTTAATTCTCGTCGTGTGGCCATAATCACGTCAAAGCCTCTTCACATGAATAACTTGAACACAAATGAAAGCCCTGCCAAAGCACTTCGCATTTATACATTTTCTACGCGATACTACTGCCATCTGTATATTTGCATATTGCTATCCCATGAATTTTGTCACTTCAGTGTAAAACGGCATTTCACTTTTCAAATTGTTTCCATTAAATATGAGAGCCTTGCATTATAGTTAAAGAAATTAAATAATGAAGAATCTGCATGAATATTTGTATGTTTCTCGCACTGTGAAAAAAACAACAGTACCTAGAGACCTCAAATTTTTAATAACGTAGTCCTCCTCTCGAATATGGGCCCAAATCTGAAATTTCGAATTTGTTCTACCTATTTCATATCTTGTAAAACTTTAACGAATTTTAATTAACAAACTCAACGATATCAGAGCGAATAATGGCCACACTGTAGGGAAAAAAAAAACATTTTTATCTCCAGCGCATGAGACTGTGTATAGGAAGTTCTAAGGATGTCCTCTTTTTAAATATTTTGTGATATTGCTGTTGAATTGAAATTTAAGGTTTAATTGCGAAGAACATGATATTTAATAAATAATGGTGACGCACATAACGTTAAAAAAACGCCCCTTTGAGAGTAATATATAAAATATATAAAATACTTAATAGTATATTAATAATAAGAAGAATATATTAATAATAATAACAAATATATTTTAATAATAATAATACATAAATAATAATATGTAAATAATAATATAAAATCTGGAAGCTTTCAGACTTTTTTTTAATTATTTTTATTACAAAAGGGGCTTTGTTCCTGAAGGACTATTGTTTTCGTTTTGCGATTTTGCGTTGAATCGCTATAAATGTCCGTTTCACTTTTCAAACTGTTGCCACCAAATGTTAGAGTCCTGTATTATATTTGAAGAAATTAAATAATGAAAAATCTGCATAAATGTATGTATATTTCTCGTATCGTGATAAAACAACGATACATGAGAGCCATCGCATTTTGAATGACGTAATCCTCCTACGAATATGGGCATGTGGAACACCAAATTTAAAATTTGGAATTTGTTGTATTATCGATTTCCTATTGTGTAAAACTTTAACGAATTTTTTATTAACAAACTCAAGGATTTTAAAGCGAGCAATGGCAACACTCTACGATGGGGAAAGAAACTTTTCATCTCCAGCGGGCGCGGAACTGTGTATCGGAAATTCTAAAGATAGGCTCATTTTAAAATTATTTTGCGACATTGCTGTTGAACTGAATTTTATGGTCTAAGTGCGAAGAACATGATATTTAATAAACAAAGGTAACACACAAAACGTTAAAAAACGCCCCTATGGACGTAATTTAAAATCTGAAACCTTTCAGATTTTTTTTCTAATTTCATTAATTTTGTTTATATTTCCTGAAGCCCTTACATAGGCCTCTGGAACTTCTAAGTTTAGAAATGAAACCCTGAGTGCATGTTATATTTATGTCACTCTTACGACTAAGAATAACTTATCTGGTACAATAATTAATCCTGTAAAATAGCTTTGAAGTACTCACACGATAAGACTTCAGGAAGAGATGTGTCCGGGAAAGTTTCCAAATAATATCCATCAAGTGAAGCGAAACTAAACGGTATGAAAATCCAAAATTGAAAGTCACACCTCATTGTTAAGTTCATTACATTGTTAAGTTCGGTTTGTCTTTCAGGAACTGAATTTACAGAATGGACATTGCATGCGCATCTATTAACACGAAGTGCCTTGAAAATAGTATAATAAAAAAAACCACTGTTTTCTGTGTTATAAAATAGTAGCAAATATTATATATATCTCATTTTACAGAAAATTATAAAAATTTGTTTTTCGGAACCAATATTCTTTCAAGGAATGAAAGGAAAAACTGAATGCATAAAAAAATTCTCCCTTACATTTCCGCATCTACTATTGCTATCATTAAAGTCTAAGATTCGTTTTCAAAACATGGATTAGTTACTGCATTAATTTCACTGAAACGAGATAGTAGTTTTGAATTTAGGATTACTACTGCTACAAATGGAATATGATAATAGCACAGATAAGGATAATCATGCTTAGGGATACGTCAAATCTATAACAACATAGTCAACTGCACGTGTATTTCCCTGTCATTGAAGCAACACATAAGAAAAGAATATTTTAGGAGCAACGAACGATTGGCATAATTCTAAACCCCAAATTAGTTTTTAAAACGAATGCCTATAAGATATAACAACTGAGAAACGATTTTAAAGCATCCTTGGTAATTTTTAATTTTTATGAACATTAAACAGAGACTGAATTTTCCCAAACCGTAACCTTCAAACTAGAGCGGAATTTTTGTATCTAATGAAAAATATTATAGCGTGCGTACGGGTTCGATAATGGATTGAACACAGAACGCATAATAGCCTGATAAAATTTATTTTACCAAAAGAAACACTTTACAATTCTCCAACTTTCCACAAAAATACTCGTACAGCTCTTCTCAGTATGATAGAGCACAAACACAATACTTCTCAGTATGATAGAGCACAAACACAATACTTCTCAGTATGATAGAGCACAAACACAATACTTCTCAGTATGATAGAGCACAGACACAATACTTCTCAGTATGATAGAGCACAAACACAATACTTCTCAGTATGATAGAGCAAAAACACAATACTTCTCAGTATGATAGAGCACAAACACAATACTTCTCAGTATGATAGAGCACAAACACAATACTTCTCAGTATGATAGAGCACAAACACAATACTTCTCAGTATGATAGAGCACAAACACAATACTTCTCAGTATGATAGAGCACAAACACAATACTTCTCAGTATGATAGAGCACAAAACACTTCAAACTACTAAGAACGTTAAACACAACGCAATGCAAAGCGAATTTAAAAGGCGAAACTCTCACAAATATCTCAATACTCTGAATTGAGCTCTAGACTAATAACTCAGAAACTGTTCCAGCTTCCGCCATAAGCTACGATTATTGTGAAAATCGCACAACGTGTTTCGGCTGTCGTAAAACTGATGCCTCTACTGTGAACTGAGAAACTGATGCTTTTTCTGGTCTTATATAGTTTTTCCCCGGCCGCCAAGAAATCTCTAGAATTTCCTCTTATGAAAATTACTGAAGGCCTATATGTTACATCTAAGGGCCGGGTACAGTCCGTATACGGTTACAATTAAAAGATCAGGTACAGTACCAATTATACTGGGATGGGACCAAAATGTCGCGACATGGTCGCCAAATTTGGCGATAAAAATTAATCCCCAAAACCATTGCCAGCTAGCTAATTTAGCGAGAGTTCAAATCCCGCGAATGATCTCGCTACATTGGCGTTTTTGTGGTTTCCCCCATGTGTAACGTAAATACGAGCCTTTCCCTTAGAAAGTCCTCCACGAACGCATCCCTACCCTTAGGCAGATAGCCCTAGTGTGCTTTGCTGAAATCTCAATAAACCAAACCCTGTAATCTTAATTTCCGGCAGAGCTTCGTCTCTTTCAAGCATCTCATTTACGTTATACAAAAGACACTACACGTTCACCCAAAATTTCACCAAGATTATTTACATATGTACAATTCGTAACAATATTTATTCTTAGCGACATACTTGAATATCAGTTTAAAATGGGTTAATTGCGTTTCATACATTAATATCTGAATTTCATCAAAGGCTGTTTTCAAAGATGAAATTTCGGATTTTTATATATAATAAATAAGATTAACTGTATTTTAACAAAAATAAATCCTACGATTTTAAGCTTAGTGCTTTGCATTTATGCACTGGTTATGTATAAGGGTATAAGACAATTATATAAAAGTTTTATGTAAACTAAACAAAGAGCTGTAGAGACATTAGGATTTTTTTGAAGAAGGTGAAAGATGAAAAATATCCAACGCCTTCGCCGGAAATCGAACCACGGACCTCTGGAATACACGCCCAGCGTGCAGACCACCCCACTACGAAGGAAGGCGGGAGAAATACCTCATAGAGTAATAGTAATAAAACTTATATGGGAGGTAGAGCAGGACTTTTATTACATATTAATTGGTATCTAGTCAGTAATCTAAAAATCAATAAACAGTTTTAAAAAATTTATAGCTGCGTAAATTTGCAAGGTGTGATAACACAATTAGCAAGCGGATACATAAATTTATGATTTATTTTCCCTCGTAAAAAAGTGTTATTACGTGAAGAATGTCTAACGTAAAGCAACACCTACTGTACGTAACTGTACTTTTAGTTGCACTTACGTCCATTAGAGGGAATTTTACCATAGAATCTTGAACATAGGAATTTGCTTTTTCAATATTTCTGCCTCAGAGCAGAGTTATTGCAAATAATAACAATTCTCGTTGCCATCTCTCCGATGTCAGTCCAGAGACTCCTGATTTTAACATAAATATCCGGGCTCCGGTTTTTATGAACTGAATCTCCGGGTTGAATAACATTTTTTCGTAAATGAATTACGTCGAGATTTGATTAAGCGCCTTTATCTTCCACGAGAAAAGTCGTACGAGTTCTAGGAGAGAAGAGAAGCACGCCAATGTGACAATTACCATAATTTCCGGAAAAAACGCCGCGGCGTTTACGTGTTTAAAACTTAAATTTTCAGCGGGTGCGGTGTTTCTACCCATGCGGCGTTTAGGTGCACTAAAAATAAAATATTTCCTATGATGGTCATTGTACATAGTTTGGATGGCCTTGTCATTGTGCATAGATTGGTGCTGTTCCCACACAAAAGACCACTCAGTTGCTTTTTTGCGAGCGTTATTTTGTTTACGTTCTTTCCCTTGAACGGACATACATGCCTTATTCATCCTAAACGAGATCTCAGAACAATAACATTCTTCCCCCTTTCAAATCAACATTCTCATCAGTTTGAATAGTCTCTCTCCTATGCCATTCGATGAATCTTCCAGGACCCATCCTCTTTCCACCCCTGCCTTTTCTGCAATTTTTTTCAAAGGCGGACACGACTCCACCTGTCTCGCAATAACGAACTCTGACGTATTTCTCCTTCAGCGTGAATGGATTTTTCTTGGCATTCTGCCAAATACAGATCCCATCAGTTAGGGTACAAGTACTTGTTGGATAATTTTTAATTAGGGAGCGGAAAATTTTTGAAAATGTCTCTAAACGGCACAGAAGCTATACATTTCTTACCTTTAATTTATTTTTGAGTTATGGTTTCATTTCATGCCTTTTTCTTAACTGGTATGTCATATATCAGGACTTAGGTTGAGTTTTTGCATCTATACGGCCCACGACGGTGTCACGCGCAATTTAATCTATTGCGGCGTTTACGCTGATGCGGCGTTTCTGTGTAATTTTAATTTTTTTCCCGCCATTTTTCTCGAGTGCGGCGTTTACGCTGATGCGGCCTTTCTTCCGGAAATTACGGTAAAATCGCAATAACAAACTTGTATTTAGCGTACATATATTAAAACACTCAATCAATTTCGAGGGCAGCTAAAGATCCCTCCTCATCAGGAGAACGAAATTACTAGAAAAGGGGAAAAGAAGAAAAATAAAGCATTGTCAAAGTAATCTCCGAAACACGTGGTCGTTATCAGTGTCTGAACCTCGAATCAGACTTGGTGCGTGAAGGTGCGGTTGCCCCTCGTTCCCTATTTTTTGACTTCGCTGATTCGTTTGCTTTTTATTCTATATTTTACATGTTTGATCAGATAGCCTGGCTCAGTAAAAGTAGGCGGCCAGTGTAAATCTGATTCAAAATCCGGTTAAGACCACGTGTGTGCTGATAACGACCACGTGTTTCTGAGATTCCTTTGACAATGCTTTATTTTTCTTCTTTTTCCCTTTTCTAGTAATTTCATTCTTCTGATGAGGAGGGACCTTTAGCTGCCCTCGAAATCGATTGAGTGTTTTAATACATGTATGCAAAATACAAGGTTCTTGTTGCGATTTTAATCGTACGAGTTTGTAATAGACTTAGCGCACACAGGTCCGATGATAGATTAACAAAATTTATTTTTATCAAAAGAAATACTGCGAAGCTCTCCAAAGTCTCTGAGCTAACAACTACAATTGAAGGCAGATGTTCTCTCCGGCCTTATATAGTTTTTACCCGGCCGCCGAGATATTTCTAGTACTTTCTGCTTCTCGAAATTACTGGATGGCATATGAAGGTCAGATAACATAGTGACCTATTACATTTATTCAATTAGAAAACCTATTATACGGTGATACAGGGACCGGACAAAAATGTCGCCAAATGGTTGCCATGTCTTGTGACTTTTGGCGATTTCTCCCTAAATTTTAAAACACAAGTTAGACGCCAAAATCCTTGCCAACTTGGCGTTATCTTGCCAACTAGCGATATAACCATTTACTCTGCCATTAATAGACTTTCCCCAGTATTCTTATTTTTCCGGCAGAGCATCCTCCTCATATTACATTATACAGAAAAACACAGTTTTAACACATAATTTCACTAAAATTACCCGTACATATGTACAAAATTCGTAACAGTCATTTTTGCTCTGCGCGAAATCGAAACTACTAGGAATTTAATCGGTTCAATTATGT
Organism: Stegodyphus dumicola; assembly: GCF_044657685.1. Lineage (NCBI taxonomy): Eukaryota > Metazoa > Arthropoda > Arachnida > Araneae > Eresidae > Stegodyphus > Stegodyphus dumicola. The sequence goes on along the minus strand of NC_140779.1, from coordinate 18,254,526 downwards.
GCTATAACTATATGACTGACTAAAATAATAAAAAAAAGCACTTGGAAATCTACATATGGTTTCAGTTTATTTTATTTCTTTACTTTTTTTGTTCATTTTTAGCCCAAAGGGCGTTAGCTCAGAAGGGCTATGCCCAGAAGGGCTATGTTTCTCGCATTGCGAAAAACAACGGCACCTAGAGCCATCAAATTTCGATTAACGTAGTCCTCCACCCGAACATGAACACCTGGAAGTCCGAATCTTTGTTTTAATATCTATTTCATATTTTTTATTTAACGAATTTTTGATTAAGAAAGTCAACTGTTTCAAAGCGACGAATAGCAACAGTTTACGGGGGGGGGGAAACCTTTTTATCTCCAGCGCGCAGAATGTGTATCGGAAACTCTAAAGATATGCCCATTTTAAAATTATTTTGCGACGTTGCTGTTGAATTGAATTTTATGATTTAAGTGCAAAGAACATGATATTTAATAAATAAAGGTAACACACAGAAGGTTAAAAAAACGCCTCTTTGGGCGTAATGTAAAACCTGTAAGTTTCAGATGTTTATTTATTTATTTATTTTTAATCTCCGGGTGGACACTAAGGTTGCAATTGTGCTTCTAACTGGTAAAAAAGACAAGCGGCAGATTTTGAGACATTCATACAGGACAGAGCGGCAAGTATATTGCTTCTCTAAGTAAAAAGAAAACTGCTTTTGGTAAAAATAAAGTAGCAAGCCTTTGTTAGGTAACAGCATTAGCACATAAAAAAAAAAAAAAAAAAAAAAGGTGATAACATTTTCACAAGATGGTGGTACTTCTGGAAACAAAAGCGATTAAAGTCTGGAGGCCTTGACAGTGAATTTTGCTTGAAAAAAAGGGTCATTATCTCCGATAATAATCTTTTGCATGCAGGCAAGAACTGCATCATGAGTAAACTAACAGAAAAGATACAATGTACGCTGCGAAAAAAAAATCTGATGTGTACACCACCTGACTTCCTTGTACGGAATATTAAATTATACGCATTTTATTTAAACTTATTAGATTGAATTAAACCTACTTCGCCGACAGCGCATAAACCACAATAGAATAAATGCATTCTTTAAATTTCACTCTAGTATTTGTTTACCATAGCGACACTCTGGCGCTAGGTTTATTTAACAGTATTATATTTCATTCATATTATAACTCAGAATGCACAAAATGTATATCATTTAAAAAATTATCTAATCGTTGCCACATGTTCTATTCAAATACTATAATAAAGCTAGAACTATGTGTAAAAGAAATTAAGCAAATAAAACAAAAAAGAAACAGTTTTTCACAGACGATTTAGTATTTCTCATTCAATTAATTCAGTTCTCACTTCGCGAGAAGGCAAAAATACATAAAAACTCAAAATGTCTATATTAAAAATTACAAAGTAAATCTTAAACACTTATTTCCTCGAAAAAATTCCAGAAAGGATTAAGCATGATTTAATGGGCAATAATAAATTAAGGCGTTATCTTTGTTGTTGCGAAGCTAAATTTCTCTAGATTGGCAACAAATCCACTAGTCTTCTGTTTCAAATGTAAACATCAATGGCCGCCATTAAAAAAAGGCTTAGCGGCACTTAGACAACTTTAAAATTGTTGATAATTCTAAAAATATTGCATACAGATTTACTAAAGGCATAAAAACCTTAACCGTAAGATAAAAACAACATAATAAAATCATTTTTAAAGCAAAAAATGTACAATTTACAAACATATAAGAGTAAAGAAACTGAGATCACTGAGCCGGGTAACAGAGTGGATATATATATATAAATATATTTATATACGTTTCGTGCGGCCGATTGCCACCAAAATACGAGGTGCACATCTACATGTTATAGCAGTCCTATATACAAAATTTCAAAGTTCTGAGGCTACTCGTTTTTGAGTTATGCGAGATACGTACGTACGCACGAACATACGTACGCACGTACGTACATACGTTCGTACAGACGCCACGAATAATTCTCTTCAGAATTAATTTTAAAGCAGTTTTATAATTTTTTTGAAGGAAAAGTGTATTTTATTCTGTCCTTACGTACAGATATCACGCAAAAACATCGTTAAATTGCATTCGATAGCGGTCAAAATGGATATTTTCGTTGAAATATCCTTCCTGAAACTTTTCGCGATTACAATACTTCCTTTTTACTTCGTACAAGGAAGTAAAAAAAAGGGGAGACAGTCCCTATTTCTACTGGGCCAACTGACGAAATTTAACTTGCGTTTTTACTTCCTCTTATGAAGTAAAAAGGAAGTATTGTAATCGCTAAAAGTTTCAGGAATCATATTTCAAAGCAAATATCCATTTTGACCGCTATCGAATGCAATTTAACTATGTTTTTGCGTGACATCTGTACGTAAGGACAGGATAAAGGACTCTTTTTCCACAAAAAAATTGTAAAACTAATTTAAAATGAATTCTGACGAAAATTTTCCGTGGCGTCTGTGCGTACGTACGTACTTACATATCTCGCATAACTCAAAAACGAGTAGCCTCAGAACGTTGAAATTTTGTATATAAGTTTGCTATATTAAGTAGATGTGCACTTCGTATTTTAGTTGCAATCGGCCGCACCAAAAGTATATAAATATATTTATATATTTATCCACTCTGTTATCCGGCTCAGTGATCTTAATTTATTTACTCTTGTATATTTGTAAATTGTGAATTTTTTGCTTTAAAATAATTGAATTATGTTGTTCTTATCTTCCGGTTAAGGGTTTTATGCCCTTAGTAAATCTGCAAGCAATATTTGTACAATTATCAACAATTTAAAAGTTGCTGCTAAGCCTAATAATTTTTCCCATGGCGGCCATTGCTTGTTTACATCTGAAACAGTAGAATAGTAGATTTGTTGACGATCTAGAGAAAGTAAACTTCGAAATGACAAAGATAACGCCTTCTTTTATTATTGCGAATAAAATCATGCTTAAACCATTCTGGAATGTATTCGAGGAAATAAGTATTTAAGATTTACTTCATAATTTTCAATACAGACATCTTGAGTTTTAATGTATTTTTGCCTTGTCGCGAAGTGAGAACTGAATTAATTGAATAAGAAATACCGAATCGTCTGTGAAAAATTGAATCTTTTTTGTTGTTGTTGTTGTTCTTTGCTGAACTTCTTTTATACATCGTTTTGCATTTATTATAGTATTTGAATAGAACATGTGGCAACGATTAGATAATTCTTAAAATGATATCAATTTTGTGCATTCTAAGTTAAAAAATGAATGAAATGTAACGCTGTTAAGTGACCCTAGGGCCAGAGTGTCGCTATGGTAAACAAATATAGTGAATTTTAAAGAGTGCATTTATTCTATTGTGGTTTATGCGCCATCGACGAAGTAGATTTAATTCAATCCAATATGTTTAAATGAAATTCAAGAAAAAATGGGAATAATTTAATATTCCGTACAAGGAAGTCATGTGGTGCACACATCAGATTTTTTATGTCTCTAAAGCGCGACTTAGGATATGTATTAGATTTATATATAGCATTGTTCTAATATAGGTATTTTGACACAAAATCGGACATCTTTTGAAATGACATGCCAATCGTTTTTCCATATTTCGATTCTACGACTCAAATTATACCAAACTGCCAACTTTTGTGAAAATCGCGCTAGTGCGTATTAAGAAATTAGCTCTCAAAATGTTAGCTCCTCAATGTTAATTGAATCTGACATATATTTATTTATCTCTCTTTTTTATTAAATCTACTTGATTCATTCTGTCAGAATTCAGAATTTAGGCTTAATTCAAGTATAATTAGCCCATCTTTTATTATTATTTTTTAAATTTTTATTTTGACAAATTAAAAAAAAATTTCGAAACAATTTTTGTACTATAACTTTTAAAAATTTTGTACTATAACCATTTTTTGTACCATTTTTTAATTTTTGTTCTATAACTTATAAAATTTTTAACATCATTTTAAAGAAGACATATTTCTAGGCGCACCCGCAGAAAATTAAGAGTTTTTTATTCAATATTTTCTAAGATATACATGAATTAACATATTGACGCGTTTTGAAATTTGGCATATGTGTTATAAGCGATAATAACGCCAATTTGGTTTGTTAAAATTATTTGAAGGTATGAACGATGATTTTTTTCCGCTCGTGTACGATGAAAAAAAAAGGGAAAGGAAAATAGGTTGCTATAACTTAAAAAATTCGCCAATAAATTATTCTTGGCGGAAACTGAAAAAAATACGCCAAGATAAATTTTTGAATTTCTACGTAAATTTCGCACCGAATTTTACAGAAGTTTATATTTAGGCATAATCTGAGTCGTAGAATCAAAATATGGAAAAAAAATTGCCATGTCATTTCAAAAAAAGTATAATTTTGTGCAAAAATACCTATATTAGAATAATGCTATATATAAATCTAATATATATCCTAAGTCACGCTTTCGAGACATGAAAAACGCAATTTGAATTTCGTCAATCGGCCCGGTAGAACCGGAGATATAGAACTGTCCCCCTTTTCGTTATGTGCAGTGTAAATAATTTTAACAGAGAAAAGCACTTATAAATTTTGTCTGCATATCTTCTTTATAATATGAAATGTATTTTGAGCATTTTTCATGAGAGTTATTTCTTTAGTTCTCCGTTTTAAGTCAAGCACAACAGAGAACTAGCATGCGCTCAGTTTCTAACATGCACGTCTTACGCATGCACTCAAAATAGATCGCACGCGCTGTTCAAGTCCAAGGTCGAGCGAGATAGGTACCTCCATCTTCAGTCAGCAAATAAACAAGGGACGATTTCGAATGAACTACGCATCCTGCAGCCAAAGTCCATTTTCCCAGAGAGGATGAGCTGAGTTACGTGTAGTGGATACGGGTGGTTGCTCATATACAAATGACGTAAAAGCGAAAGAATTTCTAGTTTTTGGCACTTTCCCTAAGCTGAATAATGTGGAGAATGAATGCACATTTAATAAGAATGGAATACATGCAAACAGTTCGTTACAATTATCCATAGAGCCAGGTTTTATTATTATTATTATTATCACAATTAAACAAAAAAAAAAAAATTTACGTGGGCTCTGCCTGACTTCCTTGTATGACCTATTAAATTATACACATTTTTGTTGCATTTCACTTAAATATCATTTCCTCGAATTTCATTAGAGATGTATTTCTCATTCAATTAACCCAGTTCTCACTTCGCGGTAAAACAAAAATACATAAAAACTCAATACATCTTCATTAATTAAAAAATTGTAAAAGACAGAAAAACATTAAACACTAATGCAATTAAAGGCTGTTCAAAAACAGATTTTAAGAGTTAAAATTAGAGTTTCTACGCAAAAACAAGAAATTAGGCCAGCGTGCAAGAAGGCAGATTTTTCGGTGCACAAAACCGAAATTCTACGTTTGGTCCCGCTCGGCTAAAAGACTCTGAAGGAGGAGAAACTGACTTAATTCACTATGCTATTGAGTTTCAAATCTAAACAAATGGCGGTTCATTAGACTTAAGTCGCCCCTTTTAAATTATTGATAATTCTACAACTATTGCATGCAGATTAACTAAATGCTTAAAAACCTTAACCCGAACATGAAACCACATAATTCAATCATTTTTTAAAGCAAAAATTCTCACTTTACCAACATACAGGAATAAAAAGTCCAAGCTCACCGAACTAGGTAAGAGAGTGAGATATATATATTTATATAAGTTTGGTGCAGCCGACTGCAACGAAACCGGGATGTGAACAACTACATGTTATTAGCAGTCCAAATATACAAAAATGTACGGCTTCTACGGCTGTAATTCTACTGCTACTCATTCTTGAGTTATGCGAGATACATTCATAGGTACGTACGTACAGGCGTCAAGAAAATAATCTCTTTTGAATCCATTTTAAATCCATTTTAAAAATCCTTTCTGGAAAAAACAGTCCTTTATTCTGTCCGTACGTACAGATGTCACGCAAAAACATAGTTTGAGCGGTTTGAAATGGATATTTTCGAATGAAATAATAATAATTTTAATAATAATAATTTAATAATAATAATTTTGAAATGGATATTTTCGAATTTGAAATATGATACCCGAAGCGTTTCGGGATTACAATACTGCTTTTATATCGTATAAGGAAGTAAAAATGGGTCACAGTCATGACAAAATATTAACAGCACTTGACTGAAAGACGGCGTTCGAAAATTCGTACTTGAAAACAACGTTAGTGGTTTCAAACAGCGCCATATAAAGCTAAAAGCCACTTCTAGGCTAATGCTGCTTTACTAACTCACGCCTTCCCCAGCTCCAAAATTATACAACGTTTCAAAAATCATCCTTACATTTTTAAAACAGATATATTAATTTAAAATACAAATGTATTAAGCATGCAGGACAACGTACGGTTATAACGTACACACATAATTGGTAAAAATCGTAAACAAATCAATTATTTTATCGAATTTAGAACATTTCAAAAAGTAAATTATATCAAATAAATTATAAAAAATATTAAAAACTATTATTATCTTTATACAAAACTGATAAAAATTACAGTCTCCCACGAGCATATTTTTATTAACGTCATACACTGAGATGAAAGTTTGTAGATTTTTAACAGTGATTTCTTTCTCTAATTATTCTAGATCTAATTTTCGATTAGTAAACATTATTTCCAGTCTAAAGTATTGATATTCTATCTTCAGTCTACTCTGATTCATCGGTATTCTTAAATAATTTAAAATTTACTTTAGCGTCGTAAAAATACTTAGCTACTTAGCTAACTCTAGCTTCGTAAACTACGCAAAATTACGGTTAATCCATGAGCACCTCAATGAAAATAATAATTAATATAATAAAAAAAATCTGAAAGCGTTCAAATTTTATAATATGCATACTTTATGAGAGTTTTTCTAGCGTTTTCTGTGTTACATTTATTTATTAAATATAATATTCTTTCCGATAGACAGTCTTGCGCGCTGGAGATAAAAACAAATTTTCCCGTAAAGTGTTGCCATTGGTCGCTTTGAAATCGTTGAGTATGTTAATCAAAAATTCGTTAAAGTTTTACAAAATATGAAATGGATAATAAAACTAATTCGAAATTTCAAATTCGGGCTACCAGATGACCATGTTCTGGTGGAGGATTACGTTATTCAAAATGTCACGGCTGTAGGTACCGTCGTTTTTTCACAATGCGAGAAACATACCTACAAGCATGCACATTCTCCTTCATTTAATTACTCTTGAAATAATTCAGGCCGATAATATTTGGTGGCAACAATTTACAAAGTGATTCAACCTTTTACAATGACTCAACTCGGAATGCCGTTTCCAGACTAACAGCCCTTCTGAGCTAACACATCTTTGGGAGGGGGAAGGGAGAAAAAATTAAAAAGTCTGAACCTCACTTTTCTGAGTGGCAACAGTGCTGATATCAGCAACAATGGCAACAGCGATATCAGCAACAATGGCTGCGTGTCATTATTACTGATCTAATGAGAGAGAATTGTGGATATGATGCGATTTCATCAAAAAACATAAAAAGAAAAAAAATCTCTTTCGAATTTTGACAAAATCGCTTCGAGGTGCACTGGCTGTTATCTAGCTCCACCCCTATGTATCAAATTTCGTAGCTCTGGGTCTATTAGCACGAACGAAAGACACATACACGCAGACAGACTATTCCTTATATATACAGATATAGATAAGAGAATATCAATTTCCCCCCCCCCCCAAAGTACAACTTAAGTCACCTTTAAGAAAGAAATTAAAAAAAAAAATGAAATGTTGGAAGATAAACTATGGGAAGAAAAATTACATTTTTTAAAATGAGGCTTACCACAAGAGTAAAATAACGCCCAGAATGTATAGTGGATAGGGGAGGTAAACCGCTGAGTTGGCTTCCGACCCAGGTATAGATATATCCATGCAGAATTGGTTACCAACTCGGCGGGAGTCAACCACTAGCTACCAGGCCACAGCCCTGGGCAGCTCCGGTTGAGCAGAAGACATTTATAAAATGCAAAAAAAAGATATACATATGCATACTAGGCACTTGAAGAAGAGTACAACAATGTGCAAAGAAATATATACATGTGCATACAAGGCACCTGAAGAAGAGTACAACAATGTACAAAGAAATATATACATGTGCATACAAGGCACTTGAAGAAGAGTACAATCAAAATATATGTATACAGATATTTTGATTACAAAATACAAAATGATTACGAAATACAAATTTAAATACAAAATGATATACAGATATATAGTACACACTTACATACATAGGTATTCCGAAACAAATAAAAGTATACGTACTCTCACTCATATTGATATATGCACCCATACATATATGTTATCATGATAGTTAAAGTTTACAAGAAGCATGCCATTGACGTACGCGTGATCCTTAGTATAAATTAGGTACCATAAATAAAAGATATAAACACGTACAGATACATTACATCATTCAGATACAAAACGAACTTTATGTATGAGAGCGTGGCACAGCATAAATACAAAATTACATAATGAACATACATATCACATACTCTGTTGCTGACATATTGAACTAGCTTATATAGACTTTTATGACTACTGTCTTCCAGTGTCAGAAGCGTAATTGCTAGTACAATAGTCAATTATTGTTTTCAGTTTCCGTTGGTCAACTCTGTTACTTTGTAGATTCTGGAACCAATTTGGCCAAGTGGATAGGGAAGCCGACTATGATGCCGAAGGGCCCGGGTTCGAATCCCGGATAAGGGATGGGAGAAATTATTCGTCCCTTCATAGGAGGTAACGGTGGCAAACCTATTAGGTGATACCAAAATAAAGTGGCCAAAACTTCCTCATCAAAGAACGATCCTTGGTAAGCAAAATTAAATGTATTATGGACAAGCTTGATGTTCTGGAGCAAGATCCCTGCCGGGCAGAATAGTGCTTCATTATCGCAGGTGTTATAGCTATCTATATGTGTCAAAAATTAATGAAAGTGGAAAGCGCCCCATATAGCCCTACACCTCGAATATCCAAATGCTATCTTTTGTCCCTCAACAACTATGTGCTGAGACACCTATTCGTGCTGAGACACCTATTCTGTTTCAGTTTGCAATTGGCAGTTTAATGTAACCTGAATTGCTAAATGTCTACAACAAATAAACTCTCATTCATCCTGTAAATGGGTATAGACTATGTATTTAACTGAGTATTTAAAGCCTGCAAATCACATCATCAAGAACCCAAATATACTAACTCTATAAATAACATGCAGCTTGAACCGAGCACCAAATATGCGGTCTGTATTACCACAAAACCTGGGATGGTAACGTGTCATCTGTATCAAATATACGTATAGTCTGTACTATTATGTAATCTGAATGGTTAAGCGTCCTATTTAATTTCTATTGTACACATGCAACGGTATTTTTCCGAAGTTATAATTGTCATATTTATGTGTTAACTGTATTACGTATTTATGTGTTATGTATATGTTATTATACTGTTATATATTTAACTGTGTTATGTATGTTACGTAGTGTTATGCAGCCCCTATATAGCCTGTATAGCCTTGTTGTAGTGTTATGCATATTACGCAGTGTATGTATATTAGTTGGTACACTATGAAATGTAAGCTGTATCAAATATGTAGTCTGTACTATTTTGTAATCTGAATGGTCCAGTGTCTTATTTAATGTCTATGGTATGCGTGCAAAGGTAGTTTTCGTACGTTATGATTGGTACATTTTTGTATTTAACTGTGTTACGTATTTATGTGTCAGTGTGTGTTATGCGTAACATGTGGTGTGTGTTATGTACGTGTGAGTAATATACACGCGTTATGTATGTGTTGTTTATGTGTTATGTACGTGTCAGTAATATACACGCGTTATGTATGTGTTGTTTATGTGTTATGTAATGTTATGTATTTAACTGTAGTTTACGCATTTGACTGTGTTACGCATTAATGTGTTATGTATGCGTTATGTGTGTAACGCAGCCCCTATATAGCTTGTATAGTCTTGTAATCTTAAGTATATTATGTAGTGTATGTATAGCCTAAGTCTTTCTTGCTGGACAGTAGCCCAACGAATCGATGCAATGGTCAGTGGCATAAAATTAAACATTAAACATATAGCATTAAAATTTTCAAAATTGCATTTTACATCACTACCTTCATCATCCGTATTTACTGCCCTAAAAAAGGACATGCTTACCGTGAAACCCTAAAGGATCACTCGCCGAAGTCTAAAGATACTCAGTAAACTCATTGACCGTCTACGGGACTGGGGCAGTTCGTAGAAAATTGAGCAGTAAACCAAAGTGCATCCAACACGCTGGGAATGATTGCCGTTGAACTGAATTTTATGGTTTAAAGGCGTTTTGTGTGTTACCTTTATTTACACAAAACATTGAAAAAACTCCCCTTTGGACTTAATTTAAAATCTGAAACCTTTCAGATTTTTTTATCTTAGTATTTTAAATTCTTAAATGTTTTATTTCTGGTTCTTCTATTTAAATTTATCTTTATCTTTTTACTGTGTATTTTCATATCCATCTTATCAACCTATTTGCAAGTCTCAAAGGCCTTTTCTTTCATTTGGGGGAAAAAAAATTCTGCTCTTTAATTACATAAATATTTCCAGTTAATAATTCTTTAAAAAAAATGCGTTAAAAGGCCTCCCTACCTGAATTCGTTGAGATCCTGTATTCAGGGAGCTTTTGCTGAGGGAAGTGCCGCATACACGGCCTAGATTCCTGTTAAGAACATTTTGGGCTGCCAAACACGGCAGAAAACCAGATTTGGCTATTTTCTGTCCCTTTCCTTAAGCAGTTGAGGAGATCTGCCTTCTCAGGATGCTATGCATCTTTCTCGGTGTAAATTTAAATGAAAATAAATTTAAATTAATTAGTATAAATAACCAGTAAATGAAAACGAAATGAATTAAAGTTTAAAAAAATGAAATAAATTAAATGAAAATTTAATGAATGAAATAAATTAAAATGAAATAAATTGAAAATGAAATGAAATAAATTAAAGTTAAAAAAGAATAATTTTTGAGGAGATGGATTATATAACGTGAAAGTCAATAAAGATGATTTTATACTGTAAATTTTTTAACAAAATTGCCATATCAGAATTTCTTGCCTTTGAGAATTATTATTTTAGCAGGGATATAGTAAACATAATTGTTTATATTATGTATATTCAAGTATAACGCATTGTTACAGTTTATTTTAAGTGTTGCCTTAGTTTATTATTAACTAGCAGCTACTCTGACACTCTTCGTCTGGCTTTTTAAATGTACCGGAAAAATGGTTGAAAGGAACACCAAACGTTAAATTTTAAAACTGCGTAGAATTTTACTCTGCAGAACAATTTCATAAAAAAATTTAAAAAGATATTACGTATAACAAAAATACAATGAAATAAGCAATATCCCTTAATACAAATATTAATTATTTTAATCAACTTCCCGTTGCCTTTTCTCAACAAACGTCCAGTATCCAAGAGAAACATTAAATTTAAAAATTGCACAGAATGATCGCCCTCATTTTTCCAAGTGGCAACGGTGCTGATTTTCAATAGTAAGCAGTCCAGTATACAATTGAATGAAAAACTGTTGCCAAAACCACATTTCTAAAAGAATGAAACTATTCAAAATGATGCGATAAAATTGAAAAGACAAAATCAAAAAAATCTGATATCATTTTTTAAAAAATCGCTTCGAGGTGCCTTGGCTCTTGTCTAGGTGCACCTATATACTAAATTTCGTAGCCCTGGGTCTATTAGCTTACTCGCAACACAAACGAAAGAGGCACAGACACTTTCTTTTATTATATGTAGAGATTTAGCATGAATTATAAAGAAAAATCAAGAAAACATATCAAGATATTCTTTCCCTTTTCTTACTTCATTTTATGAGAAACTAGCAGCTTCGCTGCCAGCCTTTCTGGCTTTTAAATATATCGGGAAAATGGCTGAAGGAAACACTAAACATTAAATTTAAAAACTGCGCAGAATTTTACTCTGCAGAACAACTTCGTAAACAAAAGGTATTACGTATAACAAAATTAGAATGAAATAAGCATTATCCCTTAATACAAATATTAATTATCCTAATAAATAAATTAACCAACTTCCCTTTACAAAATCTTAAGAACTCAAATGGTATAAAGGAGGTTAAGAACTTTGTTTCCTAAAAAAATCACTCAAAACTTTTCAGTATCTTAAAAACAGTGAAATGAGCAATAAATAACATAAAAGAATACAAAAAACAAAAAATTCTGAAAAGCAAAGTATGATTAATGATATTTTATCTTATATTTTCAAGAAAAAAATTAACCAACTTTCTGTTGAAAAAAAAAAAAAAAATCATGCAAAACTTTTCAATATCTTACAAACAGTGAAATAAGCAAAAACTAACATGAAAGCAACTCAAAAAACATAAAATTCCGCGCAGAATTTTACTCTGCAGAACAACTTTACCAAAAAAAATCAATAAAAATGTATTACATATGTGTAAAAATGACAATGAAATATGCCAATCTCTTAAAAACAGTGACATAAGAAATACGATGAAAAGTTGTTGCCAAACCCATATTTCTAAAACAATGAAACTATTCAAAATGATGCGATTTCATCAAGAATCTATCAACAACAATAAGACAGGAAAATTGTTGCCAAAATCCCATTTTCAAAGATGTGAGAAGTGTACTCGGAAGTTTCATTTAAAAAATGTTTTAAAAATACAAAATATTATAATTTTTCCAGAATTCTTTTTGTAAAAGCAGTCGCAAGGATAAAAGTTTAAGGTGTCCAAAAATCAAAGAAAAATAAACTGTACATTTTTAAATATAAACTTTTTTAGAAAAAACCCCATTGAAAAGGTGTTAAGCTCCCTTTGTTAAATAAATTCGCATTGAATCGATTTATTGAAACACGAAATTTATTTTTTTAAGTTCGTAAAATAGCTAAGTGCCTACGTTTCATGACGATGTGAAAATCGAGTGTGTAGAGTAAAATCTCGCTTTCCTATAGCCCATTATGTCTTAAAATGACGCGATTTCGTCACAAAACATAAAATAAAAAAAATTCTAATTCGAATTTCGAAAAAATCGCTTCGAGGTGCTCTGGCTTTTGTCTAGATGCACCTTTGTACCAAATTTCGTAGCCGTGGATCTATTAGCTTACGCGCAGCACAAACGAAAGACACACACACAGACTCTTTCTTTTATTATATGTAGTGAAGATGAATACGTAAATAAAACGTAAATGAAAACGTTGAATACTACGCAGGGCGAAACACGTCGAAAAAAATCTTTCCATATTATAAGATAAAAAGAATTGAGGTCATTTCTTCTCAAGCTCACAGATTCTATCTCAAAGATTATAATTTCAAACTCTCCTTAAGAACCATAAAGAACACCAGCAAACAGTATTTTATTTTGCATTCATATTTATTCAGCTCGTGGCGCCGAGTGCAAAAGAACTCGGTCGGCAACATGCCAGATGTCGCGTAGCTGAGATCAAGGTGAATAATTGAATTGGCAGCCTTTCTCCCGCAGAATCTGAAGCTGTTCCGCAAAAACTAAAAATCGAACTCACTAGCACTAACTGTTAAAGCAGTTAACAGCCGGACATGATATTTCATGAAGTGTAAACACTTCCCGAACTAGATTTGGATAATAAAATCTTTACACGTATTTCTTTTTAGATGCATTTTCTTTCTTCCCCGGTTGTCAATTTAGATTTTAATTTTAGGTTTGTAGATAAATAGTTATTCATTACTAAATTCATCATCAAATGCTTATATGAATGTAAAGCTGCGAGGCCTTTTACGCAGTTTTATGAAACCTTTCAAAATGTTGCATTTGTGCTTTGATCGAGTCCAGCTGAAAGTTTGGCGTGCTTTTGCGGATTATAGCTTGTAGAGATATTAGGTATTTTTGGAAGCAGGCAAGATTGAAAATTATGCAACGCCTTCGCCGGGAATCGAACCACGGATCTCTGGAACACGCGCCCAGCGTGCAGACCACCACACCACGAAGGCATGCCAAGAAGGCGGGAGAAATACCTTATAAGCTGACATACAGTCAAAGATTCAAAAAACAAAGTTTGCTCTCCAAATTTCAGAATGCGGAAGTTTCATATTCAAAGCACGATCAGATAGAAAAAAGATATTGAAAGTATTATATAGACCAACGGTTCTCAATCTTTTGTCTAACGCGTACCACTACTACATTTTACAAAGATTAGTTTTCAGTTTCTTAATGGAAATAATAAAAAATGTTATATATTTTGCCATTTCCACAACCTATTGGCTATTTGTATTAAATATGAACACATAAAAAATTATATTAAAATATTCATTAACATTTTAACTATCAAAATTTAAGTTAAATACTTTAATTCTAAAATCTAGTGTGAAATTTGGGCCTGTTTAGAAGAGATCAGTTTTTTTTTTTTAAATTTTTATTTCATTTGACTTAGTTTTAATCGTAAATTATGATCCACTTTTAATTTTGTTCTGGGAAAAAAAAAAAAAAAAAATTCGTTGTTCACACAATTAAGTTGCACAAAGAGGCAATAAAAATTTAATAGCTTTATTTGAAATGCCTTTAAATTCTCTTTTTTCCCGGTTCAGCCAAAAGTTAAAAAGTGTGTTATCTTTGAAATCTTCAGTTAGAAATCTGAAATGTCTATTAATTGTGTTTTTTCTTTCAGATACATTTGAACAAAATGGGTTTCTAATACCGAATGCAAATTCATCCTTCATTTTCGAATTACTTCCGATTAGAAAACTTACTAAATGTGGTAAATAGCTTATCCAGTTCTCTGCTTATTAGCCTTATCATCTTCCCCCCCCCTTTTTTTTTTTTTTTTTTTTTTTTTTAATCATTGCCTTTATTTTCTCTCTAATGGTAAACTAATTAACACTTTGTACTTGCAAACCTAAATTTAATTCATTTAACTTTCAAAAATATCAGCTAAATACACTAAACACGCCAACCATAATCTACTAAATAAACATTTTTGCAGTTCAAATTTTGAAATACAAAGGATAAATTTGTATTTCTGATCGAAATTCAAAAAGACGATTTTGATCTTTGCCTTGGAAAAACCATCTTACTTAGGGAATGCAACAAAAGAGTTTCACGTTCAATGCCCATCTCTTGGCATAAAATCATAAATATTCTTGAATTTAAATCTCGGCTTTTAATAAAATCAACAATTTTCAGAGCTTGATTCAAAACGATTCTCAGGTTTTGAGGACTGTTTTGACTACTAAAGCTTTACGATGAACGGAGCAGTGAGTAAATTTAGTTTCAGGTGCACATTCTTTATTTGAGAAACAACACCGGAATGTTTTCCTGTTAACTCCCGAGCTCCGTCACTGCATATGGCAATGCATTTATTCCAAGGAATGACATTCTAAGACGTAATTACTTTGAATCAGCCAATTACTTTGAAAATTTCATTTGCAGTTGCTCTCTCATGAAGAGATTCACAAAATAAATACTCTTCGCCAATTCGTTTATCTTCTTCGAAACGTGCATAAACTAATAATTGAACAAAGTTTGTTGTATCAATACAAATATAAGGTTTATTTATAGTAATATAAGGTTTTCTTCAATACAGTCAGCCTGCCCACTCTTGGCAATTCTTAGGCTTACTAGGTAACTAGCTTTCAAAGCTTTTTCATTTGAAGTAACAAAACCTTTCATTACTTGTTTACTGTTTCTGAACTCCGATAATTTCCTCTTAAAATACTCTTCAAATTTATACTTTAAATTGGCATGTTTAGATTCAACATGTCTTTTAAGAAACGATGGTTTTATACTTTGAGTGGGTAATAGTTCAACGCAAACAACACATTGAGGTTGAGAGTCCATTTCATATCCATTCCAAGTAAACCCAAATGATAAGATAAACAATTTTTCTTCTCTTTTCAATATTCTTAGTGCTATAAGATTTTCCTGGATCCATCACCTAATGAATCATCTCTTTTCCGCTTAGTCAATCCTAGCCATTTTTCCATTTTGAAAATTTAGGCTTGTTTTACTATTTTTTTTCACAAATATTTAAATGCGCAATGTATTATGTGCTTTTCAAAAACAAACAACGGTATTCTCAAATTGTGTAGAAACATAAGGAATACAGAACAACAAGAAGACAAAATACCTGCTGTTAGGTATAGCGAATTGACGTAAAAAAATTATTCTAATTGAAAATAGATCGATATGAGCCCGGAAATGATGGTGACATAAAGTGCAGCCATGCTAGTAAATCGATCAACTCCAAAAGAATTTATGAGATACTATCATATTTTTAATATTTAGCAATAACCGATCTATATTGTCTCAGCTATGCTCCATGGAAGAGATTCCAGAGATTTGGCATTCCATGGTAGAAGATCAAATCCGCGTCGGTTTTTGACAACAACGTGAGTAACATGCGACATACCTTTGTCGTGTTGAAAATCGACTCTTGAAGCACTTGTAAAAATGGCGGTACCGTCTGTTCCACAACCAAATCAGAAACACATTAGGCTGCCAGTGCATCGGAATGAAAAATTAAATGGATCTACCTAGCATATGTAGCACCACACTGTCATTCCAGAAACAGAGCTGGTATAAAGTTCTTTCGTAAAGGCTCAGACCAAACTGACCATTACTACTTCCAAGATATATGAGAAGATGTAGAAGATGTAGAAGATGAGATTCATTGCTGAAGAGAATAGGTTTTCCATTCTGGCCTTCTCTGCCGGCTGGATGTACATCATGATAAGCTTTCAGAACTTTGGCTTGGGGTTTGTGGAATACTGGTCGTCTCATTTGTAATCTAGTTTCGTCCATTTTTCCATTTTCCGCTGTTATACTGGACTTAGCCTGCGTGGATTGCAGGCTTTTTGCCAGTTGTCGTTTAATAAGGGTTCCTGGAAGTACTAAAAACAGAACAAAGGTGTCGCAGAGACAAGATGTGAAAATAACTTTGCCACTAAAGAGTGTAACATCGTGGGGTGGTGTAAAATACAAATCAGATACAAATATGCAAAAAAGTTGAAATGATGAAACTCAAAAATAAAATATAGTTATTCAGAGTGAAGTTCCATAATTGAATCTTGGTTAAATATACCAGTTTCGTACACGCGCTTATGTATTTTATAGACATTACTGAATCTCCAGGACTTACTGTATGACGTCCAAGTTTACTTGCAATAGTGTAAGGATTAATACTCGCCATTCTGTTAATCCAGTGGATCACTCTCTGGTCACCTTCTTTTGTTTTCCGAGTTTGCAGGTGTTATAGCAACTATACACACTTCAGAATGACATTGAAAGCATGAACACTTGTGAATAATGCTGACACTTTGGTCTTAACACGCAGTGATCTGCGACAATATTGAACCAATATTTTTTAGTTAAAAAATTCCACCTCATTTCGTTCTGCTAGGCATTGATTAAGAGGTTATCACACATGGCTACAGTCCCTGCTAGACGGGACTTTTCTGAGAAACGAGATTCTGGTAGCACTGGTTTAAACGGGAGGATTCCTAGAAAAAAGTGCCCCGCCTGAAGGGAAGTCCCGCCTAGCTACGGAAACTATGTTGCGGTGGCTACGCGGGATTTTTTCAAACCTCATCGAAAATGTCACGGCTGGACCTCAGTTCCGGGTAGAGACAACAAATCAGACGAAAGTTCTGCTTCTGAAGCCTCACGTGAATAAATCAATCTTAAAAATAATCGATTAGTGTTTGGCGTTCAAGTCTTTGTAGTAAGTGAAAATGGTAACCTAGCTACGTGGGTTTCCAGGAATTGGGCGGGTTCTGAGAATTGTCCCTTTCGACGTCAAGTCCCGTGTAGTCGAAACATAATGTGATTAGGACTTTAGTGGTTCAGCGATTGTGTGAAACTGGACCTCTCAAACATGCGCCTAGTGTGCTGTGGCTACCCCTCGAAGGCATGCTGGAAGGAGGGAGAAATTACCTTATAAACTCCTCCTTTCAAAAATCGACTGTGGATTAGATCACCCAAACGGCAGGGCCTGGTGGTGACGAATTATCGTCCACCACCTTTTGGTTCAGGCGCCACTGTAGATCATTAGGATTTTTGATGCTGGAGACGTGTGTTATAAATTGATTGCTCTCGGCGTTAGGTGGCGCTCCGAGCGTCTTGTCCCTGTTGATATTCTAACTTGATTTTAGTTTGATGGAAGAACGAAGGTGTTAAGCCTAATAATAATGAGGGCGCTTGCCTAATAATAATGCTTGTAATCTTTGTGTTATATTGTAAATAAAACGTGTGTGTATTAATAAAAGTGGAATTGTCACTTACCTCTGGAATGAATGCTCTCTGATGGTAATGGAATTATTCACTACAACATGAAAAATGAGCAATGCCCTCGCCGGGACTCGAACATGGACCTCTCGAATACGCGCCGAGTGTGCTACCATTACACCACGAAGACATGCTGGAAGGAGGGAGAAAATAACTTATAAGTTATTTATTTCGTATATTTAAACTATGTATTTCTTGGTCATGCGAAAAATAATATTTTCTAATAAAAGAGATTCAGAATTGTGTCGGTTTGAAAATTAGAGAGATTTTGAATAAAACCAACGCCAATAATTTTTCCACGTCCAAAGGAGCAATTTGCGCAGAAGAGCTATTAATTTGGTTTTGGCATTTTGCGCTGGTTCACTATAAACGACGTTTCACTTAATACTTGCCCCCAAATATTAGACCTCTGCATTATATTTTTAAAAAACTAAATAATGAATAATCTGCATGAATTTATGTATGTTTCTCCCACTGTGAAAAAAAAAAAAAAAGTTACCTAGAGTCAAATTTTTAAAACGTAGTTCTCCATTTAAATATGGGCATCTGGAAGCTCAGATTTGGAATTTGTTTTATTAACTGTTTCATATTTTGTAAAACTTTAACGAATTTTTGATTAACAGACTCAACGATTTCAAAACGAGCAATGGCAACACTCTACGGGGAAAAAAAAACATTTTTATCTCCAACACGCGAGACAATGTATCGGAAATTCTAAAGATAAGCTCTTTTTAAATTATATTGTGATATTGCTGCTGAATCGAATTTTGTGGTTTAAGTGCAAAGAACATGATATTTAATAAATAAAGGTAACGCACAAAACGTGAAAAAAAAAACTTCCCTTTGGACGTAATTTAAAATCTGAAACCTTTCAGATTTAAAAAAAAAAAAAAATTATTAGTATAACATTGTTTTCAATAAGGAAATAAAAAGGATATGTTTTATGTAATATGTCACTGGATGCATTTTAGAAAATACTTTGTATATGAGGAATTCAATTGCTCAAATATATAATTTCACCAACCTTCCCTCGTTATCTTTAGCGAAAACAAGCGTTACGTGAGCAAAGCTGTTTAAGAAGCAAAACAGATAAGTGGAGAGCGAAAACTAATAAGCATCTTGTTTGCCTCAAGCGATTTCAGAATGTATTGCCATATTCGCCGCCAAAGATCGTTTTCTCTGAAGAAGAAGAATAGGTATTGTGATAATAGAGGTCAGTAGAAGCAATATTATTTCCGCTGAGAAGTCACGTACACCAACTACTGTGATAAACACAAAAAAATAATTTACCTTATCCCAAAGGAGGAGGGGGTTGAGTTCTTTACTAGGATTAGCACGCTGTCAATCTTGCTTGATCCCTATTACTTCCTGTGAGTGAGACATAGATGACTGCGAACTGCAATTCTAAATCCTTTAACGGATTCAATTAGTTTAAAGTCTCCCTTGTTATTTCCTGCTTTGCAAAAGCAACTGTTCCGTTAAATTTAATGAATCGATGCGTTTTCTGACAAGACGTCAATATTGTTTCGTTCAAATTAAACTTGGTCTGAAGTTTCAAAGGTCGAGTGCGAAATAGAATAGTAAATTCCTTTTTCCAATGTACAGTCTGAAATTTGCTTAAACAGTTCTATTAAATAAGCTTTTGTTTCTTGCTAAACAAAGCAGCCTCTGTGTTCTTCGCTTTTTTTGTTGGTGTCTATACTAATAAAATCTGAGCGCGTTTGTTTGTAACATTATCTCCTCGATGTACCCCCTGATTTCAAAAACTGGTGGAAAGCCATTTCGACCATCTGCGTACGAATTTAATCATCCGAGATATTAATTAAAAATTTTGAAAACGCTAATTTTCGCACTCATTTTTCCAAGTGGCGACAGTGTTGAGCGCTGGAGATAAAAATCTGCTTTATTTTCTAGTGTTGCCACCGCTCGCTTTAAATTCTAGAGTTTGCTAATATAAAAATTGTTAAGTTTTGCAAAATATGAAATAAAAAATCTGAAAGGTTTCAGATTTTAAATTACGTCCAAAGGGGCGTTTTTTTAGTCCAAAGGGATTTCAGTCCCGAAGGACTATTGCTTTCGTTTTGGCATTTTGTCGGACTCATAAACGTCGGTTCACTTTTCAAACTGTTGCCACAAAATGTTAGAGTCCTGCATTATATTTGAAGAAATTAAATAATGAAAAATCTGCATAAATGATTGTCTATTTCTCGCATTGTGATAAAACAATGGTACATAGAGCCATCGAATTTTGAATGACGAAATCCTACTGCGAATATGAACATCTGAAATCCCAAATTTGGAATTTGTTTTATTATAGATTTTATATTTTGTAAAACTTTAACGAATTTTTGATTTACAAACTCAATGCTTTAAAAGCGAGAAATGGCAATGTTATATAGAAAAAAAAAAACTTTTATCTCCAGCTCGCGAGACTGTGTATATCGGAAATTCTAAAGATATGCTTAATTTAACATTATTTTGCGATATTGCTCTTGAACTGAATTTTATGGTTTAAGTGCAAAGAACATGATATTTAATAAATAAAGGTAACACTCAAAACGTTAAAAAAACGCCCCTTTGGACGTAATTTAAAATCTGAAAAATTTCAGATTTTTTTTTTTTTTTAACATTTTGTCTGTTACTTTTATTTATTAAATATCACGTTCTTCGCATTTAAACCATAAAATTTAGTTCAAGAGCAATATCGCAAAATAGTTTTAATTTGAGCATATCCTTTAGAATTTCCGATACGCAGTCTAGATATGAAAATGTTTTGTTCTGTACAACGTTGCCATTGCTCGCTTTGAAATCCTCGAGTTTGTTAATCAAAAATTCGTTAAAGATTTACAAAATACGAAATCGATAATAAAACAAATTCCATATTTCAAATTTGGCCTTCCACATGCCCATATTCTCAGCAGGATTACGTCATTCAAAATTCGATGGCTCTATGTAGCGTTGTTTTATCACAATGCGAAAAATGTACACACATTTATGCAGAATTTTCATTATTTAATTTCTTCAAATATAATGCAAAATCGGAAAATAATAGTCCTTCAGGGACAAAGTCCCTTTGGACTAAAAATAGCACTGCCAAACATTAAATACATTATTATTGTATTAGAATTTAAACAAATTTAAATTTAAATTTTAACTAAAATAATTTTTAAAAAATTTTTTAAAAAAGTGCAAACATATAAAAGATTTAATTCTCGAACTAATCTACAATATCATTTAAATTCAGAAGCATAAGCAAAACAAGTGCAAAACCAATTCATGAAAATAAATTCACTAATTTAGCAAATTAAAATTAAACCAAAAATTTTTTTTAAAAATGCATAAGTGAATGACTGTTGAGCAGGCAGGAGACAGACTTATCAAGGGGAAGTTGCCTCCAAACCTAACTCTCCAATCATTCAATTCGTGTTTCGGCATTCATGCAGGCAACGGTAAAAGTCAAAACCAAAAGTAAAAAGAAATACCAATAAAGTGGTACCCTTAGAAATTAGCATTTAAGAATTAAAGTTCTAAAAGTAAAATACTAATGAAGTCTTTTGAGAAACAAGCAAGTAAAGTCAAGTATTAAATTAAACTTTTAAAAAAAAATTTAATTTAAAAAAAATTAATTTACTAGAAACCAATGTATTTTAGAAAATTTATTTTATTTTTATTAATAAAAAAATTGTTTTGGTTTAATTTTAATTTGCTAAATTAGTGAATTTATTTTCATGGATTTTGCACTTGTTTTGCTTATGCTTCTGAATTTAAATGATATTGTAGATTAGTTCGAGAATTAAATCTTTTATATGTTTGCACTTTTTTAAAAAAATTTTTAAAAATTATTTTTTTAGTTAAAATTTAAATTTAAATTTGTTTAAATTTAAATTTCATTCCTTGCAGCAATGGCGCAAAGAATATTTAATTAAATTTGTATTTAAATTTAATTAAATTCAATTTATTCTTATGAAACAATTATTATTGTATTAGGTTATATTCTGAGGTTGAAGAAAGCAAGCGATTGCACGTGACGTCACGTTAATTTTTCGTTTCATTTTAAATAAATAGCTCCTGTACGCAATCTTTTAGTTTCAGGTTAGAGTAACTGACACGTTATGTTATTGCGACGTTAATTCATTTATTGATATTGAGAAAAGTTGTTATATTACACTAAAATTAAATCATGACTTCACACATATTAACCTGAAGTGTCAAAAGATTTTGTTTCCTGGTTTGGCAACTAAAAAAAATATTTACGAATTGGTTGTTGCTTGGAAAGAATGAACTAATTTTATTTATATTGAAATGTTTTTATGCATTTTCTTTGCAGGTGGACAAAGAACTTATAAATTTTGCTTTGGCCACGGCCCGCTCATCTGCCTGCCAGTTTCCTTTATTATGAGAGGCAAATAAATTTCCATCAGGAATAATTCCTCACTAAATGTCTAAATAATTGAATAGTATTTTCTTATTGATACTTTTCTTACTGATTTTCTTACTGTCAACATTAAAGCTTTTCAAAATATAGATTACTTTAGGAAATTAAAAATGAGCCTTAAATATGAAAAATATTTTATATATTTTGATAACGATGGCAACGCTTTCAAACTCGGAGCGTCAAAATTCGACAAATAATGAATCAGAATTCGCTGGCTTAACATTCTCTCCCTCGTTTAAGAAAAATTATTGTTACAGTATTATATATATATTTATTTACTAGAAACATTCAAGTCCAATCATATGGATGCTACTGTAGTACAGGCCCACCAGTGACTGAGCAGTGAAATCACTGAACACTGGTAGTTCTGACTTGGGTTCGAATCCAGGCAAGCGGGATAGCTGCATCGGCGTTTTCGTGGTTCCTCTGACGTGTAACGTGTGTATACGAGTCAGTTTCACATAGAAAGTCCTTCACGAAAGCTTCCCCCCCCGCAGGCAGATATCCCTAGTGTGCTTTGCCATAATAATCTAACACAAATGTTATTATGAGCTACTGTAGTACAAATGATTACAAAAAAAATATGAGTGAAATACATTTACAAGTCTTAAAATAACAATAATGGAAAAAACTTGCTTATCATTAAAACAATGGTATGCTCGTAACAGGTAATCTGGTGACCTGTTGGTGATCCTACCCATCTAGCGATCTACTGCCCATCGACCATGAACGAAACCAAATCATAATCAAAAACAAAGA
Organism: Stegodyphus dumicola; assembly: GCF_044657685.1. NCBI lineage: Eukaryota > Metazoa > Arthropoda > Arachnida > Araneae > Eresidae > Stegodyphus > Stegodyphus dumicola. The sequence goes on along the minus strand of NC_140779.1, from coordinate 18,230,990 downwards.
AACTGATATCATTGTCGTACTAGACCACACAAATAAATACGAAGAAATTATATATATAGTTTTACATTTTACATTTTATTACATTGCCAAAATATTTATTACATTATCAGATTATTATATTAAATTATACAGCATTGGCAGAAGAATGCACTGAGTCGCCCAACCGGGATAGTGCTTAGTGACCCCAACAACCGCACAGAAGGGCCCGGGTTCGAATCCCAGAGAAGATAAACCCATTTATAAATGGATAGTGTCTGCTCGGCGTGGGGCACTCTAAGTACGCGGTGAGCCCAAAGTCTTCTCGCAGCACCGTCAGTATTGCTCCTCTCATATTCCTCGCAATTTTACTTCCTTGTGCGAAGTAAAAAGGAAGTATTGTAATCGCGAAAAGTTTCAGGCAGCATATTTCAACGAAAATATCCATTTTGACCGCTATCGAATGCAATTTAATGATATTTTTGAGTGATATCTGTACGTAAGGACAGAACAAAATACTCTTTTCCTAAAAAAAAATTATAAAACTGCTTTAAAATGAATTCTGAAGAGAATTTTTCGTGGCGTCTGTACGAACGTATGTACCTACGTACGTATCTCGCATAACTCAAAAACGAATAGCCTCAGAACGTTGAAATTTTGCATATAGGATTGCTATAACATGTAGATGTGCACCTCGTATTTTGGTTGCAATCGGCCGCACCAAACGTATATAAATATATTTATATATATATCCACTCTGTTATCGGGCTCAGTGATCTCAGTTTCTTTACTCTTATATGTTTGTAAATTGTACATTTTTTGCTTTAAAAATGATTGAATTATGTTGTTCTTATCCTCCGGTTAAGGTTTTATGCCTTTAGTAAATCTATGTGCAATATTTTTTTAATTATCAACAATTTTAAAGTTGTTTAAGTGCCGCTAAGCCTAATAATATTTTTGATGTCGGCCATTGCTTGTTTACATTTGAAACAGCAGGATAGTGGATTTGTTGCCAATCTAGAGAATCTTAGCTTCGCAACAACAAAGATAACGCCTTCATCTATTATTGAGAATTAAATCATGCTTAATCCTTTCTGGAATTTTTTCGAGGAAATAAGTGTTTAGGATTTACTTCGTAATTTTTAATACAGATATTTTGAGTTTTTATGTATTTTTGCCTTGTCGCGAAGTGAGAACTGAATTAATTGAATAAGAAATACTCAATCGTCTGTGAAAAACTGTTTCTTTTTTTGTTTTATTTGCTTAATTTCTTTTATACATCGTTCTAGCTTTATTCTAGTATTTGAATAGAACATGTGGCAACGATTAGATAATTCTTTAAATCGTTCTAGCTTTATTATAGTATTTGAATAGAACATGTGGCAAAGATTAGATCATTCTTTAAATCGTTCTAGCTCTATTATAGTATTTGAATAGAACATGTGGCAACGATTAGAGAATTCTTTAAATGATATCAATTTTGTGCATTCGGAGTTATAATATGAACGAAATATAATGCTGTTAAGTGAACCTAGCGCCAGCTATGGTAAACAAATAGAGTGAATTTTAAAGAATGCATTTATTCTATTGTGGTTTATGCGCTGTCGGCGAAGTAGATTTAATTCAATCCAATAAGTTTAAATGAAATGCAAGAAAAAATGCGTATAATTTAATATTCCGTACAAGGATGTCATGTGGTGTACACATCAGATTTTTTTGTTTTAAGATGATTCCATAGACATTCTTCTTGACCTAAGCGCGTCATCTTGATATAAGTAAGGCTAAATCACGGGATTCATTTTCAAAACGAAAAGCCAAATCCAAGGTAGCTTACCTGTTATGAAAGACACAGTTCGGAGGTCATTTGTTGAAAGAATACCAAAACAATTTCATTCTTATACAGAATTACACAATACATTAAATAAAGAAGATGGACACAATAATTGGAATTTTTTAAAAAAATTCTTAACGGTTTCAGATTTTAACGGTCGCCTAAAAAGTTTTGTCAAAGTTTTTTGCGCTACTGAGCTCGCAGACTACCAGTCTGCTCTTACATTCACTACTATAAACCTCCCCCTTTCTTTTTTTGGCTTTTTAGCTTTATTATGAAGCATCATTTTCTTCGCACTTAGGTTATATACTATTCAACAACAAAATTAAGAATGGCTTTTGCAAATTTTGTTTTTCTTTTATTTATTAACATGTTGTGTGTTTGTTTTGTTTATTAAATGTCACATTCTTAACCCTTACGACACATAAAATTCGATTAAACAGCAAAATCACAAAATATTTAAAACAGCATATCTTTAGAATTTCCGATAGACAGTCTCGCACACTAGAAATAAAAGAATAGTAAAATTTTTTTTTTTTTTTTTTTTTTTTTTCGTGCTGAGCTGCAAATGTTCGATTTGAAATATTTGAGTTTGCTCGTCAAAACATTTGTTAAAGTTTAACAAAATATGAAATAGATATAAAACAAATTCAAAATTCATGTTCCAGGTGCTCATATTTTTATGAAGGACTACGTTATGCAAAATTTGATAGCTCTAGGTAGCGTTGCTTTTTCACAATGCGAGAAACATACATACATTGATGCAGATTTTTCATTATTTAATTTCTTTAAGTATAATAAAGGGCGGTAATATTTGGTGGCAGCAATTTGAAAAGTGATACGCCATTTATAGTGATTCAATGCAAAATGTCATTTCGAGACTAATATCCCATTCGTGATTAATGTCTCTTTTGTAATAATTAATGAGATAAATTGGCAGAAAAGTCAATGATATGTAACAAAGAAATGGTACGCACATTTAATAATTGCTCTTAAAATAATATATTAAAATCTTAGCTTACCTTTAATTATAATTTTTGATCTGAAACGAGAGGGATACTATGGATATAATTTCATTTTACTTCATTAATATCACTTAATAACTGTTTTGTTGTTGAGTCCTAATGGACGTTAATGGTCTGAAACTAAAGGTGAACATTTTATGCTCATTAAGCTAAGGTATCTTACGTCAGTTAGTTTCTTCTCATCGTTTTTATGATAATTCCTAGACTAAAGCTTCACAAGATAATGCAGACTAGAAAGAAAAAAAAGCTATTGTAATTTATTGGTTAGTTTAGGCTAACCTACAGATTTTCAAAAATCGTTCCCGTGGTACAAAATTGTAATAAAATAAAATAAATTATTACAGTTTTTGTTTACAAGCACACAAGCTTTGAAAGGTAGAAAACACTGGCTTGGGACTTACGACATGTATGCGATACGTTTGCTATGGCTGTTACAGGGAAACTTTGTAGAAATTTGAAGTTAATTTTACGAATATTAAAAATTTGATGAGGACACCATATGACTTCCTTGTGTGAAATATTAAATTACGCGCATTTTTTGCTGCATTTCACTTAAATTTACTTTCTCGAATTTCATTAGAGATAAATTTCTGATTCAATTAATTCAGTTCTCACTTCGCGATAAGAAAAAAATGCATAAACCTAAATATCTTCATTAAAATTTGAAAAACACAGGGGAAAAAATAAAATACTAAATACAAATAAAATTAGAATTTCGGCCCCAAAACAAGCAATTCGGCCAGCAGGCAACAAGGCAGATTTTTCAGTGCACAAAACTGAAAGTTTACCTTTGGTCTCACTCGGTAAAAAACACTGAAGTTGCAGAAACTGACTTAATTCACTATTCTACTGAGTTACAAAAGTAAACAAATATGGCGGCTATAGTGAACAAAAATTAGGCTTAGCCGCACTTAAACAGCTTTTAAATTATTGATAACTCAACAACTATTTCATGGATATTAACTAACGACATAAAAAACCTTACCCGAAAGATAAGAATAACATAATTCAATCATTTTTAAAGCAAAAAATGCACAATTTACCAACATATAAGAATAAAATCTGAGCTCACGGATCTGAGTAACAGAGTGAATATATACATATATTTATATACTTTTAGTGCGGCCGATTGCAACCAAAAAGGGAAGTGCGCTTCTACATGTTATAGAAGTCCTATATACAAAATTTCAACGTTCTAAGGCTATTCATTTTTGAGTTGTGCGAGATACATATGTACGTACGTACGTACAGATGTCACGAAAAAATCTCTTCTGAATCCATTTTAAACCAATTTTATAATCGGTTTGGGGAAAAAGAGTCCTTTATTCTGTCCTTACATACAGATGTCACGCAAAAACATCGCTAAATTGCATAGCACCATGCAATGTAAATTCTTGATTTTAACAAAACAAAAATCCAGCCATATAAAGAAAGAAAACAAAGAAAACCGTTCGCAAGAAAGCAGAATACTGTTATCTATTTTGAGTTCCTTATTTTCATCTCGGCCAAAAGGAAACGGAGACAAGAATCTGCAGGCGCATGGCATCGTTTGGCGTTAATATATCGCTTGCGATTAAAGAGAAAGTTGGGGCAATTCAAATCATTCTTGGCTTGAACCTTGCAATAAAAGGAAAGAAACAATCACAATGTAAAGTTTTTCTTCATAAATAATGGACTGAACTTCTTTTAACAAGATAATTAAATAACTATACCAAACATAAATAACCAAATATAAGTAACAGTAATAAAACTGCGTGTGCCATGTTTGTTTACATTTCCAGACAGGGTATTTTTAAGCAAGTATTTAAAGGAGGAAAGAAATTGGAGAAAGCTTTATTTATTGACTCTCCGCTCTGACGCGCATGAGTTCTTTTGTCTCGGATGACTGCTAAAATCACGTGGTATTTCAAGGGCATTTTATGAATGAGAGGCCGTCGGAAACTTTCACCTGTTATCGGAAGCAGCTTTGAATCTTCGTATTTACAGACGAGAATATATCGAGAATTTTTTTTTTTTTTTTAGTTACCATTATAATTACTGTAAAAAATCTGATGTATAACACCGCATGACTTCCTTTTACGGTTATAATATTAAATTATACGCATTTTTTCCTGCATTTCATTTTAACTTATTTCATTAGAGATATATTTCTCATTTAATTACCGTAATTTCCGGAAGAGAGGCCGCATCAGCGTAAACGCCGCACTCGAGAAAAATGGCGGGAAAAAAATTAAAATTACACAGAAACGCCGCAATAGATTAAATTGCGCGTGACACCGTCGTGGGCCGTATAGATGCAAAAACTCAACCTAAGTCCTGATATATGACATACCAGTTAAGAAAAAGGCATGAAATGAAACCATAACTCAAAAATAAATTAAAGGTAAGAAATGTATAGCTTCTGTGCCGTTTAGAGACATTTTCAAAAATTTTCCGCTCCCTTCTTACTTAACCCTTTAACTGTCAAGTTATTTTGATGATTTGGGTACACAAATTGTCAAATTTTTTATTGCAAAAATCAAATGTTTAGCACAAAATAAGCCGAAATAAACGTCTCCCGATATATATTCGTGTATAACAATACGATGCACTCAAAAAAAAATTACCCCGAGTAATACTCGGGCGTGACATTTTCGAACACCAGTGCTGTGCCCGAGATTATCTCGGGCATGACAGTTAAAAGGTTAAAAACTATTCAACAAGTACTTGTACCCAAACTGATCGGATTTGTATTTGGCAGAATGCCAAGAAAAATCCATTCACGCTGAAGGAGAAATACGTCAGAGTTCGTTATTGCGAAGCAGGTGGAGTCGTGTCCGCCTTTGAAAAAAATCGCAGAAAAGGCAGGGGTGGGGAGAGGATGGGTCCTGGAAGATTCAGCGAATGGCAGAGGAGAGAGACTATTCAAACTGATGAGAATGTTGATTTGAAAGGGGAAAGAATGTTGTTGTTCTGAGATCTCGTTTAGGGTGAATAAGGCATGTAGGTCCGTTCAAGGGAAAGAATGTAAACAAAGTAACGTTCGCAAAAAGCAACTGAGTGGTCTTTTGTGTGGGAACAGCACCAGTCTATGCACAATGACAAGGCCATCCAAACTATGTACAATGACCATCATAGGAAATATTTTATTTTTAGTGCACCTAAACGCCGCATGGGTAGAAACACCGCACCCGCTGAAAATTTAAGTTTTAAACACGTAAACGCCGCGGCGTTTCTTCCGGAAATTACGGTAATTCAATTCTCACTTTGCGGCAAGGCAAAAATAGATAAAAACTCAAAGCATCATTATTAAAAATTGTAAAATACAGGTGACAGGTGACGGAGGACGGGGACGCCTGGTGTTCAACAGAGGTAAACAGGCATATGTCCCTCCCTTATCTAGTGACCAGACCTCAACCCTATAGAATATGTCTGGGACGCTCCGGAAAGGGCAATTGCAACTCGCGATCCCCCTCCGAGAACAATCCAAGAAATGAAAACAGCGTTGCTGAATGAGTGGGACCAATTGCCACAGGCACTGATAAACTGCCTTATTTCCAGTATGAAATACCGCTGCGAGGCCTGTATGGCTGTAAGAGGGGACCATACCCTATATTAACCCATTTCTTTTGTGTTTTCTGCAACCGCTGTTTCAGACTTTCAGACTCCCATGAGTGTTACGCACGAACATGTGTGTCTATTATAGCTGTTAAATGTTTATTTTGCTTGAATTATATAAACCTATGTTCACACCAAATTTTATTTAAATCTGTCCAGTAGTTCTGGAGATCGCAAATCAAATATGAAAATTCTCTTAATTTCTTACACCTATATACTTTATTTATTTTTTATTTCTGTTCAGTAGAAAAGAAGTTGGTTAATTTGCATTGAACTGTCTTATTGTCTATTTCTTGTGTTATTGTTCTTGGGAAAATATTCATGGCCCGAGAAACATCGTCATTTGCACCCTTGGCTCCGAAAAATATTTGAAGCTTTTCTGTGCACTCTTGAGTATGTTGGGGACGGTTCAGGTTAAAATTCTTCACATTCGTCTTTATCATCTTCGCTTTCATTATTTTTTTTCATTTGCATGAACCCTTAGCTTTAATTTCGGGAGTACTAATATCGTCGAGAGTAGGCATCTCGGTATGATAATATTGGTGACAACAGATACATAACTTTCAAAATTTTCAAGACATGTCTTCTTCCACAATGATTTGCCTCTCTTGAGGAATGGCCAATCCAACTTTGCAGCAGCAATTGCTGATGCATGTTGATCTAACGTTTTCACATGCACATTCATTTTTTCTTTTCTATCGATTAGCATTTGCGGTTGTCCCTATTTTTTCTTTTCTTTCGACAAGCAGCAATATTACCAAAGTTATTACCAAAGTTAGATTAAAAACTTCTGGTGATCCATAGCTCCATAGGCTGGATAACACTTATAGAACTCGGTGGTAAAAATTCAATCCTTATCACTTCTCAACATAAAAAATCTGATGTGGACACCCCATGACTTCCTTGTATGATGGCCTATTAACTGATATACATTTTTTGCCCATTTCATTTAAACTTACTTCCGCGAATTTCATTGAAGATATATTTCTCATTCAATTAATTCAGCTCTCACTTCGCGGTAAGGAAAGAATGCATAAAAATTCAAAATATCTTCATTAAAAATTGAAGAATATAGAAAAGCATAAAACACCAAATACAGTCAAAACAAAGGGTTAAAAAGCAATTTTTACAATCAAAATAGAGTTTATATTCAAAAACAAGCAATTCGGCCAGCGGACAAAAAAGCAAATTTTTCGGTGCTTAAAACTAAACGTTTACTTTTGGTCCCACACGGCAAAAGGACACTGAAGATGCAGAAACTGACTTAAATCACTATTCTGCTAAGTTTCAAATGTAAACAAATATGGTTATTGTGCTAAACAAAAATTCGGCTTAGCCGTACCTAAATAGCTTTTAAATTGTTGATAATTCTACTGCTATTGCGTGCAGATTAACTAAAGGCATAAAAACTTTAATCGGAAGATAAGAACAATATAATTTAATCATTTTTAGAGCAAAAAATGCAGAATTTACCAACATATAAGAATAAAAAGAAACTGAGCTGACGGAGCCGAGTAACAAATTGGTTTATATATATATGTTACGGTGAAACACCGAAATCTGGAGAATGTCGACTTTCACCGGTGAATGTCAACATTCACATAGTCTCTTGGTGTATGTCCGAAACATTTTCCAAATACTCTTATTTCTGACTTACACCGGTCAATGTCGACATTCACCATGTACTAATGGTGAATGTTGAACATATAAGAATATTATATTTCCTTCTCCGTAATTCACTCGCGAACGCACTTCGGACTTGAAATAAGAACTTAAGAACATGAGAACCTAAAACACACAATACATTCAAAATGAGAAAGGAAAATAGTAGAGGTTAAAAACTTACTTAATTATACAGTACGTTCTAAATGAGAAAATAAAATAACAGTCATAAAAAACTTACTAAATTATGTGATTCAAATCTTATTTATTGCAACAACTTAAACTATTATGGCACTTTATGACCTCTCTTTTCGACTTTTACCAGAGCATATCTGTGATTGTCAACATATACCGGTGAGGGTCCGAATATACACGAATGTAGTGAAATACTCGGTCTTTCACCGACTTATTTGGTGAATGTTGATATTCTCCGGTGAAAGTCGACATTCTCCAATTTCGGTCTTTCACGGTAACATATGTTTATGTACTTCTGGTGCAGCCGATTGCAACCGAAAAAGGGAAGAGCACAGCTACATGTTATAGCAGTCATATATACGAAATTTCAAGGTTCTGAGGCTGCACGTTTTTGAGTTATGCGAGATACATACATCCGTACGTACAGACGTCACAAAAAATCTTTTCTGAATACATTTTATAATCTGTTTTGAGAAAAAGTGTCCTTTATTCTGTCCTTACGTACAGATGTTGCGCAAGAACATCTTTTAATTGCATTCTCCGTAGCGGTCAAAATGGATATTTTCATTGAAATACGATACAAGAAATTTTTCGCGATTACAATACAACCTTTACTTCGTACAAGAAAGTACAAATGCCGCTGCCACATTTTCGCAGGATAAGTCGTCACTAACTTTCGATTGACTTCGGAATGTTAAAGAATTTTTTCCAAGAAAGGATTAGCTGAGCTGGGAGATGTGGAAGTCAAGAGAAATTTTATGAATCTTAAAAATATTGTTCGCTATAACCAGGGATTGCTCGTTAAAAGCGGGTTGCGCTGCCATTGACTTAACATTGTACCAACCAAGTATTTTCGATTTTCTCGTGAAGTCCGTGTTCTCTTTAAATCGGCTTGATATAAGTGAGTTGTATTTGGATAAAGAATTTTGTTTTGCATGGAAATGAATTTGAAATAATCTCGATTTTAATATAGAGACTAACATTACCCTTATTTTCAAAGATTTCAGAGTTACTTTTACAAAATCAAGACTACAGATAAACTTATACATAGCGCAAATACTGTAAATAAATGTTCCAATACTATGGTCTACATATTGTTTCGAAAACAATTTTTGGTATCGAAATTTATCAAATATGTTTATTTGAAAGTAAATAACAAATTAGATGATTCTGGATTTAGTCCACTGCAAAGTAAAATAATGGGAAAATATTCTACAACGTTACTTAACATTAGTTGATGACGCAATACAAATAGAATTCGTATATACGCAAGCCAAAAGTGACTCAGCTTCATTTTAAAAACAACATTTTTCTCCCTTTCAGATGATTCACTGAAATTAATGATGAATATTCAGTGCCAAAGCTTTGTTTTTCACAAAGTACTATTAACATTATTAAGATGAGCTCTAAACGTTCTTGCTTAGCATACTCCTCAGTTCTAGATTCTTTCGATTTCGCAATTGATCAAAAATGTGAAATATGAAAAAACAACGGTACCTAGATACATCAAATTTTGAATAACGGAGTTCTCCTTTCGAATATGGGCAGTTGGAAGCCCTAATTTGGAATTAGTTTTATTATCTATTTCATATTTTGTCAAACATTAAAGAATTTTTGATTAACAAACTCAATGACTGCAAAGAGAGCAATGGCAACACTGTACGAAAGAAAACATTTTAATCTCCAGCGTGCGAAATTGTGTATCGGAAATTCTAAATATATGCTCTTTTAAATATTTTGTGATATTGCTGTTGAATTGAATTCTGTGGTTTAAGTGCGAAGAACATGACATTTAATAAGTTAAGGTAACGCACAAAACGTTAAAAAACGCCCCTTTGGGCGTAATATCAAATCTGGAAGCTTTCAGATTTTTTTTTTTTATTTTTTTTATTTATTGCAATTTTTATCTGAAGTCGAATTAAACTACGGCACTCGTCAGTTTCTGCAAGGGCGAAATGAAACCGCTAAGAATCATAAAGTTTCGTCCAAGAATAATTCAAAATTTCGAACTGTCTTAAAAAATTAAATAGCAGGAGGCACTGGCCTTAGCTTCTGCATTACCACCTTTTACAATTAATGATAGCAAATATACTGTTACGTAAAGTCCAGGCGCGGTAAGATAGCTTTCCCGTAAGGCAGGTTTAGGGTTGCCATAAAATGACAAGAAGGCAGGGTTGCCACATTTGGCAAGAAAGCCGTCCATTTTGTGACATTTGGCGACATGCCATGGACGGATAGAAAAGTTTCTGGAAAGAATTTTTACTGGTTGGACGGATAGAAAAGTTTCTGGAACGAATTTTTACTGGTTTAGCCCAGAATGTTCTCGAACACAAGGCAAAAGCTATATAAACCCTGCTGGTACGCGGAGTCAGAGTGCGAGATAGTGTCTCGAGTTAGTCAGTCCGTGCGGAGTCGATTAGTTGACAGCCGGGCAGCGAGTGCCGAGTGGGTAGTCGAGTGCATCGAAGAGTCTCGCGGTTAGTGCACCGTCGAGGGAGTGTGTTAAGCTCCGGGAACGACTGAACCGAAGAGCCGGGAGCTGCGCTCTGTGTGTCGTCTTGTGCATCGCGAGTTGTAGCGTGGAGAGTCTCGAGAGTACGTGGAGTTCCGAGAACGACCGAGTAGAGTCGGGAGCTATACTCTGGTGCTTTGCAGTGAAGCTGTCTCCACCGTTATAGCCTGATAACCTGAAGGCTGTGTCGCTGATGGTTCCAGCGAGTGTATAGTAGATCTTCGACGACTGTAAAACGTGACTTTGGAGCTGTCCTGTTTAATACCGGCCAATAAAGTGTGTTTCGATATTCCATCAAGTGTTGTCGTCGTTATTCACTCCAAATCCACACGTACCCGTAACCAACGTACCGAAGGAAGAAAATAACGTAACAATACCCTTTTTCTGGTTGACATGAATTATTATTCTTAATGTCATCTTACCTCGTTTCTAAACAAAAAATTTCCATTGTCATTTTTCCCACATATAACCAAGGTTTCTATGCTAAAAACGTTTGCTCTTCTTAGCAAGGTCAACCAACGTGATGACGTCGATATCCTCTTCCAAAGCAGGATTTCTCGCAATTTGTATGTCTAAAGTAACGTCACTGAGAAGATATATAATATACGCCACTGTCTGGAGTTTCGGAAAGAGAAAGGGTTGACTTTGAAACAGCAAGACCTTGTCTGTCTAATGACCTTGTTGGACATAAGTGAAGCCCCAGATTTGAAATTCCACCTTTTTTTCAACTCTGACAGAGACAAATTTCATGCCCACATTTAAAGACTTAACAAATTGGAAACTCGTACTATAACTCTTAGTCCTAGTAGCACGGCATCTCTAAATATTACTTATAGTAGTTAATGAAATGAAGTAATTATTTAAATGAAAAGATAGTTAACTGACTGCTAATTGATGTCAATTGTACAATGTGTAACTAGAGATTATTTTTGCTATATTATTAATATAGATTAGTTTTTTTCACTTAAATAGACATTTACTCTGAATATAACAGCATTTGCCTTCATGTTTTCCCAACCTATAAAATGTTTCGCAGGAATTGAACCTTCAGTGGTTCTAGAATTAAAATTTAGTTGCGGGTCGGTAGCAATGATGGTTGCAAGTTGGATAGTTTGCTAATCTCATGTTCACCCTGCGGAATAAAATCTAAAATTTTAATTCGCAGTTTTATTTGAACGGGAAAACTTAATTACATTTCGATTTTTAATATATAATAAATACAATATTTTTGAAAGAATTTACTCGAATTTTGTTACTAAACAGAATTACTACCAAAACAGTCGGTTCTGTTTCTTTCTTTATTGTGTTTTTATTTAATTTTATGTAATTACGGCATAAAACTAGCCTCGAGGGGAGGGACTTAATAAGAGAAGATGGCTCGTATACACATTACACAAAAACGCCGTGCAGCCACCCCGTTCGCGGTATTCAAACCTCGGGCCGATCCACCTGTGTTCAGCGACGTTACCGTTTAGCCCCTGGGGGGTGGCGTTTTTATTTGGTCTTCCTCTGCTTATTAAAATTGCATTCCTTTAAATTAAATTATTCAATTCATTAAAGAAGTTGGATAGTTATTTATTGATATTAAAAATGTTCTTAGGAGGACTTTCCGAAATAGTTGACCCTTTATATTACTTTACTCTATCATGAGCTAGTTTCCGTAGCAAGCGTTGCCATGGCAACAAACATTACCCTGTCTTACGCCACTAAATGTCAACACATAGGTCACCAGTGACCACTGAAATGAAGTGAAGGGAGCAGCCAGCCCGCCTGGTCACGAAATGGTCCTATAAAACGAAATCGGCCTCCCAAGTTGACCAGTGAGAAGAATCGAATTGACGGTAACCGATATTGACGGCCTTGATACTTAGAGGTATTGTTCAGTTTAATGTAATTTTAACGATCTCTATTATACCCTGCAGTCACTATCCTCTATAGTGACTATAATTTTGATCGCCTTAGGTTCCAGCGGCCGAGTAGTAAAATCGCAGAACACTGGTAGTTTGGTCCGGGGTTCGAAATTTATGAGCTGCATGAGCGTTTTCGTGGTTTTCCCCGTGTGTAACGAGCCAATTTCCCTTACAAATTCCTCCACGAAGGCATCCCGCCCCTTAGGCAGATAGCTGTTGTGTGCTTCGCTGTAATGAAATCAAATAAACTACAATGCTGTGGAAACTGAAAAGCTAAAAATAAATCTGTGGAAATCAGAGATTGCAAAACATAGTTTGGAAATCATTTCAGATGCTGTATTATTAACTTCGATTACAATGTAAATCTGATTTTGTTTCGTCAGGGCAATAAAAAGCAGAATACTCTTTTTGAAAATGAATGAAATAAAATAAGCCTAACCTTAATACCTCACTTATCGGAGACTGAGAATATACTGAATCCCATGAATCCAACTTCATAGTTTTTTCTACAGTAAATAGAGGAAGAGCTTAAATGGCTTAAAGTGACGGTTACGAAATCTTCGAAATCAATTTAGAATAACGGGACAACGTAATTGCAAGCACAAACGTTATTAGTTCCGCGATAACCGACGGCTGTGAATGAACTCACTTGCAAAAGTTCCAAAAGCTTAATGTTCTTGTTCAAAAGAGTATAATTAAATGGTTTTGAGAATGTAAAAGTTTTACAAAAACTTTTTAAAAATCGAAACAATTTATTGATAGTCCACATTAACTTCCGTAAAGAGATGACATTGAAAATTTCAAACATTTTTCACTTCTGTCTTTTGATCGTACTCTAACAGTAAAATTAATTCTAAAATATCTGATGTGTACACCACATGACTTCCTTGTACGAAATATTAAATTATACGCATTTTTTCTTGCATTTCATTTAAACTTATTAGATTGAATTACCCCTACTTCGCCGACAGCGCATAAACCACAATACAATAAATGCATTCTTTAAAATTCACTTTGTTTACCATAGCGACACTCTGGCGCTAGGTTTCCTTAACAGTATTATATTTCGTTCATATTATAACTCAGAATGCACAAAATGTATATCATTTAAAGAATTATCTAATCGTTGCCACATGTTCTATTCAAATACTATAATAAAGCTAGAATTATGTATAAAAGAAATTAAGCAAATAAAACAAAAAAGAAACAGTTTTTCACAGACGATTGAGTATTTCTGATTGAATTAATTCAGTTCTCACTTCACGAGAAGGCAAAAAAAAAAAAAAAAAAAAAAAAAAAATACATAAAAACTCAAAATATCTATATTAAAAATTACGAAGTAAATCTCAAACGCTTATTTCCTCAAAAAAAATTCCAGAAAGAATTAAGCATGATTTAATTGGCAATAATAAATGAATGCGTTATCTTTGCTGTTGCGAAGCTAAGTTTCTCTAGATTGGCAACAAATCCACTAGTCTCCTATTTCAAATGTAAACATCAATGGCCGCCATTAAAAACAAGCTTAGCGGCAATTAAACAACTTTAAAATTGCTGATAATTCTAAAAATATTGCACACAGTTTTACTAAAGGCATAAAATCCTTAACCGGAAGATAAAAACAACATAATTCAATCATTTTGAAAGCAAAAAATGTACAATTTACAAACATATAAGAGTAAAGAAACTGAGATCACTGAGCCGGGTAATAGAGTGGATATATATATAAATATATTTATATACGTTTGGTGCGGCCAATTGCAACCAAAATACGAGGTGCACATCTACATGTTATAGCAGTCCTATGTACAAAATTTCAACGTTCTGAGGCTACTCGTTTTTGAGTTATGCGAGATACGTACGTACATACGTTCGTACAGACGCCACGAAAAATTCTCTTCAGAATTCATTTTAAAGCAGTTTTATAATTTTTTTTGAAGGAAAAGAGTCTTTTATTCTGTCCTTACGTACAGATATCACGCAAAAACATCGTTAAATTGCATTCGATAACGGTCAAAATGGATATTTTCGTTGAAATATGCTGCCTGAAACTTTTCGCGATTACAATACTTCCTTTTTACTTCGTACAAGGAAGTAAAAAAGGAAAAAGGAAAAAAAAATTATCCCGTAAGCTGTTTTTACAATCTTTCATTCGGCCCGCATGGATTTTGAGTTTGACACAACTGCTCTACGGCTTTAACTCATGAATCTAACAACAGCAATAAATTATATAAGTGTGTTGTGCTGATCAAGTTATTTCCGTCAGCGGGGCTACCTGGTCAATATGCTAACTACCCAGTGGACCCGCTGCCTCGCTGTCGGTGGAAAGAAAGAAAATATATCTATGCTCAACAGCGAAATAAACTTTAACAGATGGATCTGACGTTTCATATATATATATATATTTTTTTAATTCTGAGGCGATTTGAAGCAAAAATTGAAGAATGAATTTTAGTATTACTAATCTGTTACTACCCATGAAAAAAAAGTGTTATGCACCAACAAAAAAAAAAAAAAAAAAAAAAAAAAAAAAAAAAACCACTTTGACTGCAAAAGCATTCTAACAGAATGTAATACCATGAATTAATACGTAACGTATTAATTGGTCTTTTGGTTGTATTTTAATTTATATTAGAAATAATCTATAATTGAAGAAGAATATTTAGAAATATTTCGGGGGGAGGGGAGGGCGAGGTTAAGAACATTTCAGAGACTTTAATCTTTAGACAGAAAACTTCCCAAAAGATCCAACACCCATATCCTGGTACTTCAACTTCTCGTTGGCAAACAATTCCAAATTCTTTCGAAAAACCATATCATTTTAAGTTGATACTATGAAAATCTCGACAAGAGTTAAAAAGAAATCTCTAATATACAGGCGCCAAATTATGTACATGCATTTAAAAAAATATCTGAGAGAAAAACAAAGCATGTGATGGTACAAAAATGAAAATTTTAAGCACGTATTTTCCTGCCGTAGTTTGCTGTTCGGGGATTTAAAAAAAAAAAAAAAAACTCCTGTCATGCTTATTTTTAGCATCTGGAGGAAAGAGGAAAATAAAAAATAATTAAAAAATAACTTCTTTTATTTTTAGACTACCGTAGCGGCTATTATAAAAATGACCTATATTGTTCTAATAGTAGAAAATAATCTTGCAGATGAGGAAGAAAAGGAATCAGAAGCTTGAAAATTTTAACTTGCAAAAATGTTAAATTTCAGAAATTGTTTGTCTTCCAATCTATGCTATTAAAATCTGGTATTAATTAAAAACTCTGAAGATGTTAATATTCGCCCTCATTTTCCCGAGTGGCAACAGTCTTGCAAGGTGGAGATAAAAATCTGCTTTATTTCGAGAAGTGTTGCCACTGCTGGCTTTCAAATCGTGTAATTTATTAGTTAAAAATGTCTAAGTTTTAATATGAAATAAAAAATCATTGCCAAATATTAAATGTATTATTAAGGTCATGTTCGAAAGCACGTGACATCACTGTATGTCGAAAAGTTTTCGTTAATGTCAGCATTTTAAATAAATAGCTGCTGTTGGCAACTTTTTTGTTTCAGGTTAATATAATTGACACGACATATTATTTCCACGTTAATTCTTTTATTAATGTTGAGAAAATGTCGTTATATTGCAATAAATTTAAGTCATAGCGTCATACGTATTAACCTAAAGTGTCAGAAGTTTTTATTCCCTTGTTCGGCAATAAAAAATATTATTTACGAATTGGTTGTTGCTTGGATAGAATGAACTCATTTCTTTCATAGTTTTCATACTTTTGCTTTTCAGGGGTACATAGAACTTACAAATTTTGATTTGACTGCAGCAAGCTCATCTGGCGGACTTGTCCGCTAATAAATGATATATTAAAATATGAGTTTAATAAATAAAAGTATAAAACAGTTAGTAACTATTTTGTTTCATTCTTTTTAATAAAAGAAGAATGACGATGATAAGTTATTGTAAATGCGTATTAAATCCAAAAATTACATTAAGAAAAGCAATCGTGAAATTATTAAGCGCTTACAGTTTTATATTTTACAAGTTAAGCTCAACATTTAATCATTTTGTTGAATAATTTTTTACCAAAAAAATTCAAATTTTGTATTGTAAAAAAATTGATACTATTTATTACGCTGTAAGAGATGAAATATTCTTCCTTTTACACTGTGCTTATATAGCTGCATATAATGGATTCGTCAATTTAAATGTTTAATTATTTGTTTAAATTTTTTAGTTCATGGACTTATAAACGAATGTAAGGAAAAATTTGTAAATGTACACATTTTGTAAACTTTTTTTTTTTTTGTCTTCAATTTACAAAATCGTGCCAAACATATCGTCAAGCACCATGTACTAGCACATGCAGTTCATCCAAAGCTTAGTTTTTTTAAACCCTTTTTAATTACAATCAAAAAAACTAGTCCATTTGATATGTGGTGTATTTAATTATGGCAAAGCTCACTAGAGCTATCTGCCTAAGGGGAGGGATGCCTTCGTGGAGGACTTTCTAAGAGAAACTGGCTCGTATACACATTACACATGGGGAAAACCACGAAAACACCCATGCAGCCAGCCCGTTCGCGGGATTCGAACCTCGGACCGAACTACCAGTGTTCAGCGACTTTACCGCTCGGCCGCTGGTGGGCCCTCCATTTGATATATGAATCTTTCTTTTAATATATTTATATTATGAATAACTTCATACTCGGTCTGATCTTTCTATTAATGAACTCTTTCTGAGTAAAATCATGTTGGAATGAAAATAAAATGATAAAGGTTAACTAGATCTAAAGATAAAGGTTAACTAGTCTCTTAGATCTTATGTCTGTCTCACTACATGATTGCAAGGTTTGTTTTGGTTTATTTGATTACGGCAAAGCATCGAGGGCTATCTACCTAATAGGAGGGATGCCTTCGTGGAGGACTTTTCTAAGGGAAACTGGCTCGTATAGACGTTACTCACGAGTAAAACCATGAAAACGCCCATACAGCCAGCCCGTTCACGGGATTCGAACCTCGTACCGAACTCGCTCGGCCGTTGGCGGGCTACATTGTTAGAAGGAGAATCTGCAGATATTCCGCACACGATTTCGACAAAAAAGAGAACATACTTTTATGTCTCAGTAAATGCTTCAGAGTTGTAGTTTGTAAAAAAATATTAAAACGACTACCACAGGCTTTATCTGAGCGTATGACAGAAGAAGGTTGGTGAGTCACTTGCTAAAGATCCAACAAAAGCGAACTCAGCTCGCATTCCTAGTGCATCAGTAAAGTAAAGATATTTTTAGTTTTTAGTATTTTGATGGAGTTATTAGATGAGCAAATGCTGAAAAATATAATCCAAAAAAAGATCATAACATAGTAATAACAAGAAGATTTCTTTCATACCTACTATGAAAATAAGGAATACAAGTAGAAATGGATCGTTAGTCTCGTAGGGGTACTTTATCAACAGCCTGAAACTCTCCAAGCTGAAAGCGATGGTAGACATAACGAGAAGCCGAGAAGTTCTTATTCTGTCTAATGTACAAAGAAGGAATAATAAGAGCTTAAAATTATGAAAAACAAAAGAAATTTAAGGCAAAAATGTCCTTGTTTAAACATATAGACGTAAAAATTGTTTGGAAAACTATTCTGTAAAAACGCATGAGATCTGAACGAATGGAAAATTTACCGCTTGGGAGAACGAGCCAAAATCAGCGATCTAAAAGTCTTTTCCTTCAAGAAGAAAATTACAGGCTATGTGTGGAATGAGAAAATCAATCGTTTCTCTAACCTCGTGAAAGACGTGACTCTTTTGAGAACTGTTATTGTAGAGTCATTATCTGGAAGCAGGAGTACGTGAAAAATGAGAAATGCCCTCACAGGGACTCGAACCTGACCTCTCGAATACGCGCGTAGTGTGCTACTGTTACACGACGAAGGCATGCAGAAAGGAGGGAGAAAATGCCTTTAATAAAACCAATTCTTGGGCAAGCATTTTCTGTATACGATCGCATAACTAATGCACCTCTTCACGGGAAGGAAGCATCCAATGCCTGACAAACTAAATCTATCTGGATTTTCTAGAATCTATCTGGATCTATCTTTCTAAATCTATTTGGATTCTATCTGGATTTTCTAGAGGCATTTCATATTCATAAAAATCTTTCTGTTCTAGTTAACGATCCTAATTCGAATCCAAATTTGCCTTCGGCCTTTAAAGAAATTATGTTTTAGTTCTGGTTTCACCAACAGATGGCGCCACTTGCTTATTCTTGTCCAGGCTTTCTTATCTTATCTAATCATTTTTTCCTATCTTGTTCATTTGCGGTTTTGCAGCTGAGGATGGTGGTTCGGTAAAACCATCGAAACTAGTCCTGTGAAAATTTTGTAAATATAACGCTGGTTTTTGTTGTTCGACTTCTGAATTAGTATTTATTCGGCATGTTATTGTGTCTAAACTAAATACTATTAATATGAAGTTGGCGCTTTGTATGTGTGAATGAGTAAGTGGCAAATAGTCGATGCGAGAGAGACGAAGATTCTCGGTCTTAACTTCTGACGCAAGTACGGCATTTGCAAGTGCTAAAAAATGAACTTTTTTTTTCCTATCGAAGAAATATGACAGCTTTAAATTAATGAGAACAAAATACATTGTTATCATATGGTAGCTCACGAGAATATGACTACTCTTACTGTGACAACGTAGATTAATATTACTTGTCTTATTGTGATATCAAAGATTAATATGACTAGTCTTATTGTGTCATCAGATATTAATATGACTAGTCTTATTGTGTCATCAGATATTAATATGACTAGTCTTATTGTGTCATCAGACATTAATATGACTAGTTTTACTGTGACATAAAAGATTAATATGACTATAGATTACTGTAAAGATTAAAATGACTATAGATTACTGTGAAGATTAAAATGACTACAGATTACTATATAAAGGATTACTATGTCATCAAAGATTAATATGACTAGTCTTACTGTGACATAAAAGATTAATTTGACTAGTCATACTGTGTCACCAAAGATTAATATGATTAGTCTTACCGTGACATCAAAGATTAATATGACTAGTCTTACTGAGACACCAAAGATTAATATGACTAGTTTTACTGTGTCATCAAAGATTAATATGTCTAGTCTTACTGTGACATAAGAGATTAATTTGACTAGTCATACTGTGTCACCAAAAATTAATATGTCTAGTCTTACTGTGGAGATTAATTTGACTAGTCATACTTTGGCACCAAAGATTAATATGAATAGTCATACTGTGTCATCAAAGATTAATATGACTAGTCTTATTGTGTTTTCAAAGATTAATATGACTAAGCTTACTGTGACATCAAAGATTAATATTACTAGTCTTACTGTGTCATCAAAGACAAAGCAGAATCATGTAATAACTTACAGCGAGGAGTTACTGACTTACTCGCCATTGTTTAAAGATCTGAGAGGACTGTTGGTAGTTGCTATGTTAGTGGATTTATCAAAAGTGTTTTCCAGAACTGCCAAAATATGATAGACAACATACATTTGAAAAAGGAGAAAAAATTATTTTATGCTCTTCTATTACAAAATATGCGTAATACTACGTCCAATCTTTGAGTGTATTAAAATTTTAATGTCCAGCATGTAACTAAATTTTGATCAAATGTGAACAGCAAATACTTTACAGATGATTTAAAGATGTCAAGTTTATCTTGTGAGTCTGGTTGCGTGATATTCACGCAGCGCTAGATAGATAAAGGAAGTCACCCGCTTGGTAAATAACATCGAGGACTTCCTTTTCCTAAACAAAAGGAAGTGGGGATGTTTCTAAAAGAAATGCAAAATAATGATATCACTGAAATATTTTCTAGCCTTTGGGCGTCATATATTGTTTTAGTTAGAAAACAAAACAAACGACCCTACCAGATTTTATATTAACTACAGTTCTTCAAAGGAAGGAAATAAATAGTTTCTAATCCTAGACTTGAATAGTGGCTACTGATATTTGATACTGGCAAGTAAAAATAAAATCCAAAGATCATACATAAACTGCACTGACTATAAGACAAAGCCTACGGTAATTTAAAGAAGTTTCTTTCAGACCGTATAATGCTTCAGCTAAATTCGAACTTCTAAGGCATATATTTTTTAAAGGACTGTCATATTAAGCCTATCTCATATATCTCGACGGTATGACAGCATGAAAAAGATTTTCGACGCTATCAGAAAGCACTGAGAAAGTGATGCAGAAATTAAAGCGGCACGAATTAAAAACCTTTTGAATTGTAAACTATTTTGCCAACAAGTTAGCTGTTTTTATCTTATCATCTCCACAGGTGTGCATACAGATGCTGGGAAAGCTCAGATGTGTTCATGGATTGGTGTTGCCCTAGAGGTAATCGTGAATTAAGAAATCGCCTGGATTACTTTTAAAGTATTTAAGGAAACCTTAATATCTATGCTCTTATCGGGTTCTTCCCAAACTGAGTATGATTTTATTCTCAATAAGAATGCCAACATGAAAGAATAGATGCAATCCTTATACAAGAAACAGAAAGCAGACAACATGTTATTGTCTAGTGTCAGCCTCTTCAAAATCTCAATGAAATGGTTGCAAGGAAATAATTATTGGTACAATTCCTTTTAGGGACCGTAAAAAATTGCACCGAGCAAAAGCGCTAAATCTAGCAAACGCGCCCAGGTAACAGCGCAGCAAATCTAGCAAATGCGCCGATTTCAAAGCTGGTAAATTTAGATAGTTCCGCATTTGTAAGTCGCCATTGAAATACTGGTTTATGTTTTTAATTTCTTTTAGCCCAAACAGGCAATTTGTCCAGAAGGGCTATTAATTTCATTTTGGCATTTTGCGTTGGTTCACTATTACGGCTTTTCCCTTTTCAAATTATTGCCACAAAATATTAGAGCCCTGCATTATATTTAAAGAAATTAAATAATAAAGAATCTGCATGAATGTATGTATGTTTCTCACGCTGTGAAAAAACAACGGTACCTAGAGCCATCAAATTTTTAATAACGTTCGTCTTCACCCGAATATGGGCATATGGAACCCAAATTTGTAATTTGGGGTTTGTTTTATTATCGATTTCATATTTTGTAAACCTTTAACGAATTTTTGATTAACAAACTCAACAATATCAAAGCGAGCAATGGCGGCACTCTCTACAGAAAAAAAAAAAAAAATATCTCCAGCGCGCGAGAATGTGTATCGAAAATTATAACGATATGCTCTTTTTAAATTATTTTGAGATATTTTTGTTGAATTGAATTTTATGGTTTAAGTGCGGAGAACATGATATTTATTAAAAAAAGGTAAAATTCAAAACGTTAAAATAAAATCTGAAACTTTCAGTTTTGTATATATTTGTGATAATAAAATTCCATAGTCAAGAATACACTTAAAATTCTAACTGTATGTTCTTTTTCATTTTTAATGGCGATGGTCTCTTATTTGAAAGTACGTGGAATTAAATACACAGCCCCGTAGTCAAGTTGTTTTTCCCGCCTTTTCTACACGTACAGTTATAGAATGTTCTGGAAATATTTAAAGCGAACTGGATTGGCTGACGTCATTTCTTGGAAGCTCCGCTTTTCCAGAGGCTATAAAAGAACTCGCAAAAGAATATCGGGGGCTTTTCTTAAATGTCACGATGCAGTAAACTTCATACAAAAAGTTATTAGTAATTCTTTTTATTTCTCCGGATATCTGATTTTGTAACTGCTATTTCTCCTGAATAATAATAAATGGATCCTGTTTTTTAAACTTATCGTCTGATAATTTAAGCTACGACTACATTTATGATTCTTCACCAATCTATTTATTCCGGACAAAAGCTGGTACATCACACACACACACACACACATATATATATATATATAATTACAAAACAATTTTTAAAACAAAATATAATCATAATGAGTTCTAAATTTCTTACTTTATATATATATATATATATATCGCTACGGATCTAGCAATTTGAGAATTTCCCAATGAGGAAAAATCTGCAATAGAAATTTTTCAAAGACCAAGCATTATCATTCATGATAGCGATTTATGTTGGAACAACCATGAGCTGAAATTATACTTTAGTGGTAACTCAGCAGCGAAATGGCAGAGCAGGAAAGAAACCTGTATGATCAGAAAGGATTCAGAAGTATATCTGTAGTGATCAGAAAGGATTCAGAAGTCAAAACTTGTTCGAAGGATCGAAAATTCCCTTCCTTACAGCCGTTAGATTCATCTATTTTTGGTGTCAGGAGGTGACATTTACTGAATTTTGTGAACGCCAGCTGAAGATGGACCACAATACAGCTGTAGACTGGAACAGTTACATGTGTGAGGTGTTTGTCGCAGCTTTAATTGCTCGGCCTAAGTTGAAAATCGGCAAATCTAAGTTGTAGCAAAATTATTAAAGTAGACTGAAAAGTCTTTTCAGTAGAAGGAAGAATACCATTGGACGTGTTCTTCCGCCACAATGGGTTTTCGGCGGATTATGCAGAGAATCAAATGCATATTTCTTCGTCGCTGTTCTAGATGGATAGACGAAAACCTTATTGAACGTCATAAACGCAAATATTGCAGAAGGACTGCTGAAAATCATATAAGCTGGATGAACTGCAGGATGCTGGTTTTAACCCTTTGAGGTACAGTGTGTTTGGTCTGGACACACCTAAAAATTTCCTTCTGTACGCACAGAAAAATTGAATGAAAAAGGATTTATAGGTTACTATAAGTTACTCTAAACCTTCTTTATTTATAGTAGATGGCAGCTCAACACAAACCAGTTCATATATTTTAGCCATGTTTAGTTTTTTAAGACCCTCATTTTTCAAAGAAATCTTCCAGATTTTTTTAGGGTATAAAAGGAATTGTTTGAAAAGAAATTTCTATGTTATTTTTTGGCTGTATGCTAATCTCCTTATTGTATATTAGTTTTAAATTTTTACTTTGAAATCTTGCCTAAAATCAAACGGCGAACCCTAGGTGTGCTCAGACCGGGCTCAACGATTTTCTAGGACAACTGAGAGTCTATATTCTTTGTTTCTCCGCATCTCATCGGTCAGTTCATTGACAACAATGCTCATTTCAGCACGCTTTTCGAAGCTCTATTCAATCAGTGTGCCACTTTTGGTACACCCACAGAATTAAAACGATAAGTGCTACCTTCACAAAATTTTTCTTGTGTACTCCCCTAGGCCTAAGTAGACTGCCTACTTTTTTTTTTTTTTTAATCAAAACTCCGACTTTAAAAGGTAGCGTGCCGGAAAGGGTTAAATATTTTACTGTCAACGACAACTGCAATTTTGTTGACCCCGAAAGTTCGTGTCATATGCAAACAATAAATAGAAAGGCTGTGGGCAGTGTTAAATGTTGTAATAAATGCTATATGGGCACTGCTCGACAACATTCTGATTCTTATTCCTCCGAGCTTATGTAGAGACGTTTCCTTAAAAATGATCAAAAATTTTTTGCCTCCCTTTTAATTTCAGTTACGTTTAGCCTTTTTTTTTAATTAAAATAATAAAAAAAAATATTATATGAAATTGACATTTCATCAAATTAAATTAATAAACTTAGATAGTTAATTACTATTACGCTTTCTTTCACTTATGTTCAGCCACTGGTTTATAAGTTATAATATCAAAAAATGTATTATATGAAATTAACCTTTCATCCAAATTAAAATAATAATCTGAGATAGGTATTTACTATATTGCTTTCATTAAGTTCTGTTTAACCTTCGCGAAAATTAATGTTTTCTGAATTAATATCTGGACTGATTAAAGTCATACGAAGACGGGAACAGTCGAAATGGCTTCCCACGAATTTTTGCAATCGGAAACAATGTATTTAATGTTCGGCAATGCTATTTTTATTTCATTCTACAACTTCGAAATTTTTTATTAACAGACTGTAATATTTGAAAGCCAGCAATGGCAACACTTTTCAAAATAAAGCAAATGAGACTGTTGAGACTCGGAAAAATGAAGGCGAAAATTAGCGTTTTAGAATTTTTAATTAATATCTTTGATTTTAGCTTTAAAAAAAAGTGGACTTCGACCTAGAAAAGAATTGTAGAAAGTTTGGTGACTATAGCTGTAGTAGGGACTGAGTTAATCGCGAACAAACAAACACACAGATAGCCATTCTTCTTTATACACAGTGGTTCACAAAAGTGTTCGGACATTTATACGAATTTCAGTGAAATATTGCTTTATTCATTAATAAAAATGCGATTTTAGAATGAAAATTTTTCATTTATATCTATAAATTCCTCTTAACAAAACAACATTAATTATTTTATGAATATATTAAAAAATTAAAAAAAAAATAACAGAAAGGTTACCTCACAAAAATCTTCGTACGCTTTAAAGAAAGCTGCACATATTAGTAAACATTGTAGTTTTTCTGTCATTTAGTATATTGTAGTATGTACCGCTGTATTTATGACAGCTTTCAAACGTCTGGCCATAGAGTTTTTTGTTTTAATGTTGTGTCTTCGTACTCTAATTTCTTATTTCGTCCAGATGTGCTCTCTCGGGTTTAAATCTGGTGGCTGAGGTAGTATTTTCAGAACTTGTGGACAATTATAGACATCCAAAAGGCGAACGTTGAGGACCGCGTTATCGTTATCCTGATAAAAAATAAAGTTTTTTCCAATATCCAAATTTTGGGCAGATAATTTTTTACATTATCTTCTTAAATATTTAAATAAAGAGTATGATTCATTGTGCTATCAAAGGCCCACCAGCGGCTGAACGGTAAAGTCGCTGAACACTGGTAGTTCGGCCCGAGGTTCGAATCCCGCGAACGGTCTGGCTGCATGGGCGTTTTCGTGGTTTTCCCCATGTGTAACGTATATACGAGCCAGTTTCCTTTAGAATGTCTTCCACGAAGGCATCCCTCCCCTTACGCAGATAGCCATAGTTTGCTTTGCAATAATTAAATAAACCAAACCAAAACCATTGTGCTATCAATAAATACTAAATTATTTAATCCTGATACTGACATGCATCCTCACACAAGAACACCTGCACCGCCATGCTTTACTGTACCAACCAATGTCTTGGGATTAAGCTCCTCATTTTTTTTTTTCTCTCTTCTCCATGCAGCCCACCAGCGGCCGAGCGGTGAAGTCGCTGAACACTGGTAGTTCGGTCCGAGGTTCGAAACCCGCGAACGGGCTGGCTGCATGGGCGTTTTCGTGGTTTTCCCCATGTGTAATGAGTATACGAGCCAGTTTTCCTTAGAAAGTCCTCCACGAAGGCATCTCTCCTCTTAGGCAGATAGCCCTAGTGTGCTTTGCCATAATTAAATACACACACATTTTCCTCCATACAATTATCGGAATAAAAAATGTTAAATTTGTTTTCATCTGCAAATAAGACATGATTCTAATACCCTTAAGGAAGAAAATCCTAAGCTTGCTGTTTCTTGCACTTCCAAAAAATTTTCTTCGCGCAGAGCGCCCATGTATTCCACCTGATATGAGTGCTCGTCGAACAGTTTTAAGTGAAATTGAAGTAGAAGAGCTTTCAGTAAATTCTGTAGAATGACACTCAAAACATGGATTTTTCACACATTTTTTCTAACTATAAATCTCTGATCATGTTGAGTCCTCTTTGCCGGATAATGTCTTCTCATTTTATTTTGGATTCGATTTTCTTCTTTAAAGCATTTTTATCACATACTGCACCGTAGAATGGGATAAATTTCCTAATCTAGCGATATCCCGAATCCAATTTCCATCCTTATGATGAAAAGTAATCAATTTTTGAGTGCTGATCGTTGTTTCGTTACGCCTATGAGCTGTTTTTAAATATTAAATAAAATATAACGAAGTAAGCAAGCAAAAATAAAGCCAAAGAATTTTTTAAACGTCACCAAAATGCAAAAAATAAAAAAAAAGTGGTAGATGATACTTTTATTTATGAAATTTTACGAAAGTATTTCGGTTCGACTACGTGTTTTATCTGTGCTTTCTCGCATTTTCAATTTTAGAAAACGAAACTAAGTCAGTATTAAAAGTTAAAAAAAAAATGGTTTTATTCAAAGTCACTTGGAGATGCGAAAAAATATTGCGCTTTATATTCGAATTCAATTTCGAGTTAAAGCGCTCTTTCTACAAATTCTTAAAGTTTCCGAACACTTTTGTGAGACACTTATATATAGCTAATAATAAAAAATGCATTATATGAAATTAATCTTTCATCTAAATTAAAATAATAATCTTAGTTACTTACTACTATTAAGTTTCCTTTTTTGCGTTAGGGTTACCATAATTGTTTTTGGTATCATTGGCATCAACAATAGTTTGTCGATTTTTACGGTCCCTATAAGGAAATTGTGAATTATTATTTTGTTAAAATCATTTGCTATCTCTATCTATAATAATTCTGTCATCAGCTCTAAAGCCGCGAATTCCTGCTGCGCACTGACAGTGCCTGATTGTTATTGGCTACCAAATTCAAATAGTCAAGTAAACAGGTAAAGATAAAGGTTACAATAATACGATATGGAGATTCGTATTACAACAGTACGATACGATAGAAGAGAAAAATACACGACAAATTGCGTTAAGTGTTAATGGCAAGGCTCCAATGACAGGTAGAGGAACAGCTTCAGTATAGCCCACCTTTAATGTTTGGCGAATTTGTTTTGGCGCCAAAGCACATGAAATACGTTGTTTTGAAAAATGGTTGCCATTCAGATTTTCGACGAAACTCCGTGTTTCAAAAATGGCGGCCATCTTGATTTCACCAGAAATCGTGGATAATAGAAATAAATTTACGACTATTATACACGATTTTAAAAGAAAGAAATATTAATGAATGATTAATGAAAATGATTAAGGTTAAAAGGATGTAATTTTAAAAACAATGTCGGAAAATTTCTCCTTTGCTTGGCTTTCCAAAATGTAAGATACCTTTGCATGGTATCTTACACTTTTCACAACAAGTTTTATCCTTCAATAATCCACAATCCATCAAAAATCCTCTATAAAGTTCATACTCTCTTGTTAATTTATACATAAAATATCTGTTTGGAATGCCTGGCTTTCCCAAACTTTTATGCTTGTTTGAAAACTCCCACCTTAAATTTTCCTTTAAAATATCTCGATACTTAATTACAACATCACTAACAGCAGGTTTAGAGCAATCCATAACTAAATGCAAAAATCTGATCTCCAAAACAGTATTCTCCTCAATATCTAAGAGTTAAACAATCGCCGAAAATAGTGTTACGAATTTTGTGTAGATAGTTAATTTTAGTGCAATTCTAATTAAAAAATGTTGTATTTACCAGTGCAATGCAGCGCGAGATAAATTTTAAGAGAAGCTATGCCGGAAAAGTAAGAATACACTGGCACGTGCATTTAACTATGAGTAAATGGATATCTCGATAATTTGTATTGAAATTGAATAAATGTAACTCACTACTATATTAGCTGTAACCGTAATTCCATCCTCTTATTCACATTGCGTTTGGCGAATAGTATGGGTTACCACATCATATCATTTATCGCCGCTCTTTGCGGTATTTTTTTGGGTAAAATTCTGGGTGGGTTATAGTGAAGCTGTGCCCAGGTGGAATCAGAAACTTGGAGTCCAAAGTTCAATCTGAAAACTCTGATATATAAATAAAACATTACTTTATTCACACAGGAGCTATACTGTCAAATACTTTACCTCTAGAATTTACTTAATTGTTACTTACTTAAAAATTGCAAATGTGATAAAAAGTAAACTACCTCAACCTTGTCATTTTTTCAATTTTATTTGATAAAATGTTCATCAGGCGTACCTGTAACATTAGCGACGCTATAGCCAAAACAAAATTTATAAGTTCTACTAGCAGCTTCGCTGCCAGCCTTCGTCTGGCTTTTAAATGTACCGGAAAAATAGCTGAAGGGAACACCAAACGTTAAATTTAAAAACTGCGTAGAATTTTACTCTGCAGAACAACTTCATAAAAAAGTTATTACGTATAACAAAATTACAATGAAATAAGCAATATTCCTTAATACAAATATTAATTATCCTAATAAATAAATTAACCAACTTCCTTTTGCAAAATCTTAAGAACTCAAATGTATAAAGGAGGTTAAGAACTTTGCTTCCTAAAAAAATCACTCAAAACTTTTCAAAATCTTAAAGACAGTGAAATGAGCAATAAATAACATAAAAGAATACAAAAAAAAAAAAATTCTGAAAAGCAAAGTATAATTAATGATATTTTATCTTATATTTTCAAGAGAAAAAATTACAGTGAAATAAGCTATATCCCTTAATACAAATATTAATTATCCTAATAAAAAAATTAACCACTTTCCGTTGAAGAAAAAAAATCATGTAAAACTTTTCAATATCTTACAAACAGTGAAATAAGCAAAATATAACATGAAAGAAACTCAAAAAACAAAAAATTCCGCGCAGAATTTTACTGTGCAGAACAACTTTATAAAAAAAATAAATAAATAAAATAAAAAAATAAATAAAAATCCATTATATATATAAAAAATGACAATATGCCAATAAGAAATACGATGAAAAATTGTTTCCAAACCCATATTTCTAAAAGAGTGAAACTATTCAAAGTGATGCGATTTCATCAAAAATCTATCAACAACAATAAGAAAGGAAAATTGTTGCCCGAATCTCATTTTTAAAGATGTGAGAAGTGTACTCGGAAGCTCCATTTAAATTTTAAAAAAAATGCAAAATATTATCATTTTTCCAAAATTCTTTTTGTAAAAGCAGTCGCAAGGATAAAAGTTTAACGTGTCCAAAAATAAAAGAAAAATAAACTGCACATTTTTAAAAATGAATTTTTTAAGAAAAAATCCCGTTGAAAAGGTAAGCTCACTTTGTTAAATAAATTCGTATTTAATCGATTTATTGAAACACGAAATTTATTTTAATTTCGTAAAATAGCCAAGTCCCTGCGTTTCATGACGATGTGAAAATGGAGTGTGTAGAGTAAAATCTCGCTTTCCTGTAGTGCATTATGTCTCAAAATGACGAGATTTCGTAACAAAACATAAAATTAAAAAAAAAAAAAAATCTAATTCGAATTTTGATAAAGTCGCTTCGAGGGGCACTGGCTTATGTCTAGATGCACTTATGCACGAAATTTCGTAGCCGTGGGTCTATTAGCTTACGCTCAGCGCGAACGAAAGTTTTCAGTACCAATAAAAGAATTAACGTGGCAGTAACATTTCTATGCATATATGTATTCCTATACATATTTGTGCTTATTTATTTACATTTTTTCGTATTTTATCATATGCTGATTTTATTTAATCTGTATTTTCTCTTATTTTTAACCCCAAAGTGGCAATTTGCTCAGAAGGACTATTAATTTCGTTTCGGCATCTTACGTTGATTCATTATCTGTAGCAATCTTGCTTTTAAGCAAGTAGAAAGTAGATGAGGACTTTGGTGAACGCCGTTTCCTCCAGTCCGTGACGGATTCATTATAAATATTCCAAAAATGATTCATTATAAATGCCGGTTCACTTTTCAAATTGTTGCCACCAAATGTTGGAGTCCGGCATTATATTTAAAGAAATTAAATAATGAAGAATCCGCATGAATGTATGTATATTTCTGGCATTGTGAATAAAACAACGGTACTTAGAGCCATCAAATGTTGAATAACGCACGTTTCCATCCGAATATTGGCACTTGGAAGCCCAAATTTGGAATTTGGGATTTGTTTTATTATCAATTTCATATTTTGTAAAACTTTAACGAATTTTTGATTAACAAACACAACAATTTCAAAGCCAGCAATGGCAATACCTGTACGGAAAGAAAAGCATTTTTATCTCCAGCGCGCGAAACTGAGTATCGGAAATTCTAAAGATATGCTCATTTAAAAATTATTTTGCGATATTGCTGTTGAACTGAAATTTGTGGTTTAAGCGCGAAGAACAGGGCATTTAATAAATAAAGGTTACACACAAAAAGTTAAAAAACACGCATTTGGGCATAATATAAAATCTGAAACTTTAAGATTTTTTAGTCTAAAGGGGCTTTGTCTCTGAAGGACTATTGTTTTCGTTTTGCGATTTTGCGTTGGTTCACTATAAATGTCCGTTTCCCTTTTCAAACTGTTAGCACCAAATGTTAGAACCCTGCATTATATTTGAAGAAATTAAATAATGAAAAATCTGCGTAAATGTATGTCTATTTCTCGCATTGTGATAAAACAGCGGTACCTAGAGCCATCGAATTTTGAATGACGTAATCCTACTGCGAATATGGGCATGTGGAAGCCCAAATTTGAAATTTGGAATTTTTTTTACTATCGATTTCATATTTTGTAAATCTTTAACAAATTTTTGATTAACCAACTGAACGATTTCAAAGCGAGGAATGGCAACGTCGTACAGAAAATTCATTTTTATCTCCAGCGCGCGAGTTTGCGTATCGGAAATTCTAAAGATGTACTCAATTTAAAACTATTTTGCGATACTGCTCTTGAACTGAATTTTATGGTTTAAGTGCGAAGAACGTGATATTTAATAAATAAAGGTAACAGACATAATGTTAAAAAACGCCCATTTGGACGTAATTTAAAATTTGAAACCTCTCAGGTTTTTATTTTTTAAAATTTTTTAATCTGTATTTTCTTTTATTTTTTATTGCTATTTATGTTTATTTTACGATTGTTACTGCTGGTTTCTTTATTTTATTTCTTCATTTTCATACTTATTCAAAGTATAATCATCGTATAAATCGATGACCACAACTTCTTGTGCTTGTCATGGTAATCAAACGAAGAAAATTACGTTACACATAATTAACACATGAACATGCTTTAAACATAATAAGCACATTAAACATAACACAGTTTATGGCAAGTAAGACTATTCCATTCTGCTCAGTGTCTCTCAGTTTTCCTTTATTCGCTTTCTCTTTGAAGTTATTCCTCTGTTATATATGCCTGCAATGAAGTTATTACGGCACTTAATTGTATTTCGCAATCATTAAAGTACAAAAACATCTGTTTTATGTTCTCAAAAGTTTTTTTTTACCTTTATGTTTACCTGTTTGTTTATTTTTAAATATATCGTATTTGTTCCTTGTATCTGTTTCCTTAGAACAATATTTATAGGAAACTTGCCTCGACGCTATGTATGAATTCACAGTCATGCTACTCTGAATAAATAGTATATTCAATAGCATATTAGAATAGCTATCCAATAGCATATTAAAATTGCAGAGAAATTATTACACTCTAAAAACAAGATAAGAGAATTATCTCTCTTGCCTCTGTTTTCTATCATAAATGATTTTAAATTTAAATCTTATCTTACACGCACATGCTAAATCTTTAGAGTGTTTTTTTACTTGCTATTTTACTATATAGATGCATCCTAACTTATCTTATCTTTTTTAAATTTTGTTTTTATGAAGATACTTTAAAAGGAAAAAAGAGTAGTAACTAAACCTGATAATGCTTATTCCAGGATATGTTATTTATAGTATCAAATGGCGAATGAAGCAAGACAGGAATTGAAACATTTCCATGTAAATATTTATATTTATATAGAAATAGTCACAATTTCTAGTTAAAAGTTATTGCCATGCCACCCTGAAGAAACATTAGCTTGTGAAATCCCTACCACGTATTGCTGTATTATTATTTGCGGTGAACTATCATACAGAGGATGTTCGCACATATTTTAGACAATTTTGGTAAGTGATAATAAAAACTCGTTTGCTGCAAAAGAAGTAATTGCAATTGTACTATGTTTTCAAAAGTCAAAATTATCGTTTGTGGCTTGAAAGTTTTGTTTTTATTCAAAATGGCGAATTTAACAAAGCAGTGTTTCGAAGGCTGCATTTACGCTCTTTCCGAAGAGAAATATACATACTCCGTTATCCAAAAACGATGCGAGAGTCATGGTTTTGTGATATCTAAAGCGTCGATAGGTAATATCATCAACAACAAAGGAAAAAAACGTCAAATTGGAGCCTCCAGTGGGACAAAAATTCCAAACAAGTATCCAAGGAAAAAACGGACATCTTCGACTATTGCAAAGGTACGTTGTTTAATGTTAAAAGAAAATCCCCCTAGTCAAAGGACAGTTGAAAAATCATTAAGATGCTCGGTGCCCACTATAAATAAAATTATAAACGTTGATTTAAATCTTAAGAAAGCGAAAAAACGCAACGCAATGTGCATCGTCTTCTTCCGAAGCATATCGCTCAACGCAGGACACGCTGCAGAATTCTATATGAGAAACACTTATCCAAAGAAAAATGGAAAACAATTGTCACAATAGATGAAGTATGGGTGTATTTAAATGATTGTAACAAAAAAAGAGCCATTTATTATCATAAATGGGGAGAAAAAAATTTAAGTACATGGTTCAAAGAATCGAAAGAAAGTTTTTCTAAGGGATTCATGATTGTTGCTGGTTTTTCTTATAATGGCAAGTTAAAAATAAAGAGAGTGCAATAAAATGTCAAGATTAACTCCAAATACTATCAGGAACATATTTTATCGCCAATTTTTCGGAATGAAATACCATCGCTTTACCCACAGTGCCATCCATCTGTGAGACTTCATCTGGACATAGCAGTCATACATCAAAATCCACTGTAAATTTCCTAAAAGAAATGGAACAAAAAACTGGTATCAAGGTCACTGATATGCCCTTCACTGATATCCCTACTGTATCTCCCGATGTGTCACCTATGGATTTTTGTGCTTTCGGACTTTTAAAAACTGCATTATCCAAACGTTGTCCCAAAACCCTAAGAGGACTCTGGAAAGCTGTTCGGGAGGAATGGGATAGAATAGCTCTTCTGCCACTTGAAAAGGCATTATTATCCTGGAAATTGCGGTGTCGAAAGATAGTTCAGAATAAGGGATGTCAAATAGAACATTTAAAACACAAGAATTTTATGTAATTTAGTTTTGTGAATACAATATACATCGTCTAAAAAATGTGTGAACAGCATCTGTATAATCAAATTATGGAACCATCCTTTCTTAAAAGACACTCTGAATCTAAGCATGCCAATTTAAAGTATAA
Organism: Stegodyphus dumicola; assembly: GCF_044657685.1. NCBI lineage: Eukaryota > Metazoa > Arthropoda > Arachnida > Araneae > Eresidae > Stegodyphus > Stegodyphus dumicola. Next base: position 18,197,218 of record NC_140779.1, on the reverse strand, counting down.
ATCGGAAGAACATTTTAAAAGGAAATTATCGGTGTTCAAAAAAACTAAACACGTAATGAAAGGTTTTGTTACTTTGAATTGAAACTGAAGAAGCTGTGGAAGCTAGTTACCTGGTAAGCCTAAGAATTGAAAAGACTGGCCAGCCTCACATTGTTGGAGAATGGTTACAGCCGAAAACATCGCGGATGAAAGCGGAGAAAACAACGTAAGTCGAAAACGTCGTGGTACAAAACATCCTGGGAGAAAAGAAAGCAAAGAGAAAACATCGTAGTTTTAAAAATCGTGGTACAAAATATCGTGGTCGAAAATAAAGCGGTTCAAAAATTCGCAGTTTAAAAACATCGTCGTCGAAAATATCAAAGTAAAAAATAAAGTACCTACAAATCATCGCATTACGATAAACATCGCACACATGCGTTTTCCAAATCCCATACTGACATATTATGTAACAGACTTTCATCATACTTAACAAATCGACATCAAAAAATTTATTTCATGCCATACATGAAAATATAAACGACACTTGAAGAATAAACGGAAACAAAGCAAAATATAATTTTCACTAAAACAATATGAGATTATCAAATGTGAAAAAAAAATTTAATAATTAACTAAGCAGTTCTTATGGAGGTAACCTTATGCAACTATTTACCTTCAATTTTTTGAGCAGTTTTAGACTGTACGTTTTGCAAGAGTTATCAAAATTACCTTCAATTTTTTAAGCATTTTTAGACTGTACGTTTTGTAAGAGTTATCAAGAAAACCATTATATAAAAGGTTAATAATTACTGATTTGTTAATTAACTATGTAAATTTAAAATTCTATTAATTTCTATAATTTGCGGTGAATTTCAACTCTTTTTCTATATTCTGAAATGGTTAAGTTTCCTTCTTATTTTTTCCGAAGAAATTTATTAGTTCATTCAGAAATATGAAACATGGAAGTAAAATAATCCCTCTTTCTTTCTTGCGCTTCCAAACCATTATGCGAACGTGCATTTACAACTTTTAAAACCTGAAAACGCATGTGTGCGATATTATCGTCATGCGATGATTTGTAGGTACTTTATTTTTTACTACGATATTTTCAACGACGATGTTTTTAAACTTTGAAGTTTCTGAACCGCTTTATTTTCGATGACGATATTTTGTACCACGATGTTTTCTCTTTGCTTTCTTTTCTCTCACGATGTTTTGTACTACGACATTTTCGACTTGCGTTGTTTTCTCCGCGACGTTTTCGCCCGCGATGTTTTCAACTGTAACCTATCAAGGTTTATGAAATCGTGAGCACGCAACAATACAAGCATAGTTAGTGATATATAGTTAGCAACAATACGAAAATAATTACAGTGTCATATAAATTTTATTCAAAAATCTGAAGCTACATATTTTATTAACTTATAAGGTATTTTCTCCCTCCTGTCTACATGCCTTCGTGGTGTAACGGTAGCACACTCGGCGCGTATTCGAGAGGTCCAGGTTCGAGTTCTGGCGAGAGCATTGCTCATTTATCATGTCTCATGCTTCAAAATAACATAATGACTCTCAGTGGTGCGATTTTTGTTGTTTAACTTTCAATATTCTGTTCTTATCAACTGATACTTCATACTCGAAGCAATAAAAGGTAATAATATAACTCATATTTCTTAAAATATATAACTTCAATCGATAGTTTCAACTGCTCATGACTTGTCTTCAGGCATATTTCTGGTGTTTCTGGTTTACAGCTTCTTATGCATGTCTCTTCCAGACATACTGACTGATCTAATTAAACTTAAAGTTTTAATTTATTTGAAAGTTTGCAATCTAATGACCTAGGGCGCAACTGATTGGCATTTGAAGAACAAATAGGTCACCAACTATTTAATGGATTATTATTTAGAGCTAAACTGAGAATTAAAAAATAATACCTGTTGATTAAGCACTCTCATTTTCAGAAGTTTCCGATAAAAAAAAAACTGCACATTAAACTGAAAATAAAAAGAAGGTTGCAAGTTCATCAACAGAAGATTGCAAGTTCAAAATTTATGTATGAATCGCCTCAAAAACTAATATAACTCAAAATATAATATTGCTTACTTTTCCTTTATCGTCGTTCGAGTACCTTTTGTTTCCTCCGACTCATTTGAAATCATGGCCCATTTTGTTCTTTCAGGACATCTTTTTTCAATCTGTGGTTCCCACAAGTAGTCCTCAAAGTCCCTTGTTGTTCTCCCGATACTATAATACGCTACATTATGGGCTAAGTCCCTTGTGGTGGTCCTAGAATCTATATATATGTAGTGCCGATCGCTTGGAGCTGTGATGAAAACCAGATGCCGTGACGTCATTCTCTCTACGAGCTGCGAAGGCGCCAAGCAAAAATTAGGGGAATTACCGTTTTGAGATGATAGACGATTGACGTGAAAGCAGAGACGCTGCTTCTGTTCAAAAAGAACTTTGACGAATCATTACTTGTTTAATTCTCTTAAATGTTAAATTTATGTAATAATCGTTTGTCTAATTAAAATGTCTTTCGTTAATTAATTTGTTCATCGTTTAAAATCCCCACAAAAATTTTCTCAGAAGTGGGATAGCAATTAAGCACTCGAATGAACTGTAGTTTTACCTGCTTTCCTGGATTACTACCGGTTTTGAAGAATAACTGTTGCTGTGCTGGACTGTTTTACGATGTATAATCAACTATGTTCCGAACAAAAACCTCATCAAACTCCTAGGAATGTATGCTGATTTACCTGAACTGAAACTGCGTAATAGTGAGTAAATAGTGTGCGGCTCTATTAAAGACTGGAATTAATTTTAATAATACTGGATGTCAAGTGTCAAGACGTGAATTGTGGCCAAAAATCCATCGGACATAACCTGTTTCACTCGCCTTTTGTCGACACCATTTGTGATCCATTGGATGGTATGGAAGTAATTTGTTTCGTTTCTGTTTCCGGATTATAGAGCCAGGAACATCGTGGATTACCATTATATGAAGTGAGTGATTTTCTCAATTTTATTAACTATGTTTCTAATTGATGTGCCGGGAATGGAAGATGTCCTGAAAAGTGAAAAAGCGCATAATATAAAATTATTACACAAAATAATATTTAACGATGTGGGCGACAGAAATAATCGAAAAAGGTTAAGACAATTTAGTGGTTTCTCTTTAGAAGAGAATAGTAAAGAACTTAATGAAAAACTCGAAAAAAATCAAACAAGATTTTCAGGCTTATGAATTAATTTCCATTGCCAATGTTTTATGCATTGATAGCTCTGGCGCACAAGATGACTTAGCAACCCGAATTGTTTCTTATCTGAATAATTTAGAATTGCTTAAAAATAATGTAATTTTAGAAGAAAGTGAAAACGAAAGTGATTTAGAGGGTGTGGATGGTGGGGATAAAAATGAAGTAGATGATAATGTTCGAGATGAAACGAAACTAAGAAACAATTCTGGTGCCACAGTGAGACAACTTCCTTCCCAATGTGCTAATGATAATATTCTTAGTACAATTGAAAACAAGTCGAATGTATTTCATAACTGTAGTATAAATGTTACTATTGAAGACATCAAATCTTTTGTTGCTCAATTTGATGGCCAAAGCCACGAAAATGTCAGTAGTTGGGTCGAAAGTTTTGAAGATGCAGCTACCATTCTTCAGTTAAATGATTTACAAAAACTGATTTTTGCTAAACGCCTGATGACAGGCAAAGCAAAACTATTTGTTCTTAGTGAACCAAAGTTGAACTCATAGCAAATTTTTAAGAATGCTATTCTTGATGAATTCCGGTGCAGCTGCAATTCGGCCGAACTGCATGAGTTATTATCAAAACAAAAAATGAAGAGCAATGAAACATTTGATGAGTATTTTTTAAATATGAAAAGAATTGCTAAAAATGGTCAAATTGAAGATGTTGCTTTAATACGATATGTTTATAGATGGTATACCAGGCTCCGCGTTTAAAAAATCTTGCTTGTATGGGTCACAAACATTAACTGATTTTAAGAACAAATTGAAGCTTTATCAACAGATATGTGATGATGAAGAAAAGTCGCGAACGTCAAAAACAAAATCTGAAAGTAAACAAAAAATTGAATCTAGACATAAATATGATTCAAAAAATTCTGTTAACCAAACAAAGCGTAACGTAACCGATAGTCGAGGAACAATTCCTGAAATTAAACGTAATACAACCTGTTTCAACTGCGGTGAAAGCGGTCATATTTCCAAACAATGTGTTCATAAAGATAAGGGAGTCAAGTGTTTTAAATGTAAAGAATTTGGGCACCGAAGTTTCGAATGCTCAAATACGAATTCGAAACCAGAAGTATCAACCGTGAATATTGATGTAGTCTCGAAGTTGACCAAAGAAGTAAAAATTAATGATGTATATGTAACCGCGTTAATAGACACAGGAAGTCAAACTACTTTGTTATGTAGATCGACTTTTGATAAACTGAATATCGAAGGCCTCGTGCCCGTAAGTTCAACGCTGAGTGGGTTCGGTAAATGTCAAGTAAAACCTCTAGGTTTTTTTAAAGGTAATATTAAAATTAATGATTTCCAGTGTACTGCAGATATTTGTGTTGTAGACAACAATGTAATGACACATGAAGCCATTTTAGGCTTAAACGTAATATTAAAAGGTGAAATATTAATAAATGAAAATGGGGTTACCATAAAAAGTAAGTCACAGAGTGTAGAGAAAGTAAATATTATATCTGTTTTACCTGTTGACCTAGCTAGTAACGAAGAAGAAATAAACATTGCACCTAGTGTTCCAAACTACTTTAAAGAGACTGTTCAACAGTTAGTTTCGAACTATATGCCACGTAAGACCAAATCAACGGACATACAGTTAAAAATTTTCGTTAAAAATAACGAACCAGTATCGCATCAACCGCGTAGATTACCGTTTGCGGAAAAGAAAATTGTTGAAACCCAAATATCCGAATGGCTAAAGTCAGGAATTATAGAACAGAGTTCTTCGGAATATTCCAGCCCATTGGTCATCGTTAAAAAGAAAGACGGGACACCAAGAGTTTGCGTTGATTATCGTCGTTTAAACAAAGTTGTCGTAAAGGATAGATTTCCCCTTCCCCTGATTGAGGATATCCTAGACCGCCTTCAAGAAGCACGTGTTTTCAGCACTATTGATCTCAAAAATGGCTTTTTTCACGTGGACGTCGAAAAGGAAAGTCGGAAGTACACATCATTTGTTACGCATGAAGGACAGTACCAGTTTTTGAAAGTGCCGTTTGGACTCTGTAACTCACCAGCTGTATTCCAGAGATTCATAAATACCATTTTCCGACCGTTAGTTAACGATGGCATCGTTTTGCCGTACATGGACGATATCATCATTTTATCCGCCTCATACGAAGAGGGAATCGAGAGGCTGAGTCAAGTTTTAAAACTAGCGAGTGAATACGGATTGGAAATAAATTTTAAAAAATCGCAATTCTTAAAGAAACGAATTGACTTTTTAGGTCATGTCATAGAAGAGGGTAAAATTTTCCCATCCACCTTGAAGACGCAAGCTGTTATAAATTTCCCTGAACCATCTAATTTAAAACAGATCCAAAGTTTTCTTGGGCTGACAGGGTATTTCAGAAAATTTATTAATAAATACTCTATAATTGCCAAGCCACTTAGCGACCTGCTAAAAAAGGGTAATAAGTTCGAATTCGGTGAAGAACAAAAGATCGCATTCAATCGTTTGAAATCAGCGCTAGCTGAGAAGCCTGTACTTGCAATTTATAACCCTAATTATGAAACCGAACTACACACAGACGCCAGTATAGAAGGATATGGGGCGATTCTAATGCAGAAACCCCCAGATGATAGCAGTTTTCACCCCACTTATTTTATGAGTAGGAAAACCTCTGATGCAGAGAAAAAGTACTCAAGTTACGAGTTGGAGGTCCTCGCGATCGTAGAAGCACTGAAAAGGTTCCGTGTTTACCTTTTGGGAATTTCATTTAAGATAGTGACGGACTGTTCAGCATTTCAACGGACGATGGAAAAAAGAGATTTAGCGACGCGTGTTGCTCGTTGGGCTCTGTTGTTACAAGAATTCGATTATGTTATAGAGCATCGTAAAGGTGTTAGAATGCCACATGTAGATGCTCTAAGTAGAGCTCCTGTAAACGTCTTATGCATTTCTATTGAAAATATCTTACCTAAATTAAAACTTGCTCAAGAAAATGACACTGAAATAAAAACCATTAAGGAATTATTGAAAACCTCAAGTTATGAAAATTATTGTAATAGAAATGGCGTACTATACAAATTTATTGACGGTAAAGAATTGATAGTCGTACCGGAAAGTATGCAGACTGAAATCATAAAAGATGCTCACGAGAAAGGGCACACCGGTATCAAACATACAGAGAAACACTTGGATGAATACTATTTTATTCCCAAACTTCGGCAGAAGATAGAAAACGTTATCGCGAATTGTGTTCATTGCATCTTAATAAATCGTAAAGCTGGGAAAAAGGAAGGATTTTTACATCCGCGATTCAAGGAGGACATTCCGTTGCATACTTATCATATAGATCACTTGGGTCCTCTGGAAAGTACCCATAAAAACTACAAGCACCTATTAGTAGTGGTCGACGCCTTTACTAAATTTACTTGGATTTATCCAACAAAATCTACGACCTCAGCCGAGGTGATAGCGAAGTTAGAGAATCAGAAGGCCATTTTTGGAAGCCCTTGTCAGATCATTTCTGATAGAGGAACGGCTTTCACATCCAGTGAGTTTTCTGACTACTGTGCTAAAGAAGATATTAAACATCATCTAATCACCACAGGCCTGCCGAGAGCAAATGGACAAGTCGAACGAATCAACCAAGTCATTATATCAGTATTAGCGAAACTGTCCTTAAAAAAACCAACCGAATGGTATAAACATACACACAAAGTTCAGAGAACGCTTAACTCAACATGTCAAAGAAGCATTAACACTACTCCGTTCGAATTACTCTTCGGTACTAAAATGAACAGTAAGGGCACCGATCAGCTCAAAGAACTGATAGAAAGTGAGTTTCAATCTCAATTCGAGTCTCAAAGAGAAGAATTACGAAAGCAAGCCAAGAGGCAAATTTTCCAAGTCCAACAGGAAAATAAAAAAACATATAATGCCAAAAGAAGACAAGCACAGCCGTACAAAGTTGGTGACTTAGTGGCAATCAAAAGGACTCAATTCGGACCACACTTAAAATTAAGAGCGAAGTATTTGGACCTTATAAGATCAAGAAGGTTAAGGGTGGTAACACCTATGACGTAATAAAGGAAGAATGCCATGAGGGGCCCATATGCACTACCACATGTGCCGAAATTCCTCAAGAAATGGACGGCGCTTTAAAATTTTTCACGAACACTTATTTCTGTTATTGTATATCCTTGCTTGTTGCTTTGTTTGTTTTTTTGTTTGTATTTTGCAGTGTCCTGGAGGGCCAGTCCACCCTCGGATGGCCGAAATGTAGTGCCGATCGCTTGGAGCTGTGATGAAAACCAGATGCCGTGACGTCATTCTCTCTACGAGCTGCGAAGGCGCCAAGCAAAAATTAGGGGAATTACCGTTTTGAGATGATAGACGATTGACGTGAAAGCAGAGACGCTGCTTCTGTTCAAAAAGAACTTTGACGAATCATTACTTGTTTAATTCTCTTAAATGTTAAATTTATGTAATAATCGTTTGTCTAATTAAAATGTCTTTCGTTAATTAATTTGTTCATCGTTTAAAATCCCCACATATATATAAAGAAGAATGTCTGTGTGTTTACTTGTTCGGGATTAACTCAGTCACTATTATAGTCACCAAACTTTCTACAATTCTTTCCTGGTCCTGGGAAAGGTCGACGTTCACTCCCCCCCCCCGCAAAAAATAGCTAAACTCGGAGATATTAATTAAAAACTCTGAAAACACTAATTTTCGCCCTCATTTTTCCAAGTGGCGACAGTCTTGCATGCTGGAGATAAAAATCTGCTTTATTTCGAGATGTGTTAACACTACTAGCTTTCAGATCGTAGACTTTGCTAATAAAGAATTCCTAAGTTTTACAATGAAATAAAAATAATATTGCCAAATATTAAATACATTATTCTCGATTCCAAAAATTCGTGGGAAGCCATTTCGACTATTCCCATCGTCGTACTACTTTAATCAGGCGAGATACTAACTAAACACTCTGAAAACGCTAATTTTCGCACTCATTTTTCCGAGTGGCAACAGTCTCGCGCGCTGCAGGTAAAAATGCTTTATTTTGAAAAGCTTTGCTACTGCTTCAAATGTAGAGTCTATTAATCAAAAATTTGCAAGCTTTTCAAAATCTACCTATGTATAAAGAAGAATGCCTGTTTTCGTGTTTGTTTGTTTGCGTTATCGATTTCTCATCAATTATGATCTATTTTTTGGCCACATTTAATCGACTAAAATTGAATATAGGTGAAATATTGGTAGCTTGCGGCAATTCTCAGTAGCTCTTGTATGATGTATGGCAACTCTGTAGATTGACGCTTTAACCCTCTAACCACACTACAGCTGAAAATATCAGAATTTAGGAATTACACGTGGCAATTGTCTATCAATTGCCACGTGTCAATTGATAGACAATTGCCACGTGTGCCACAATCATATAATATCAATCCAAGATTGATACTATATGAAATTTATTGTTAGTGAATCCTGTAGACCTCCCCGTCTAATGTTAGCAATACAAGAAGGATTTAAATCACTATGACGATGTTGCTTATAATAGGCATACATCTAAACACAGAACAAATATGAAAGAATAGCCAGACTCATCTATCTCATTAATGTGAGTATCAATATTTATTTAATTTTTAGCTAATCAGATAAAGATTACCCAAACTAAAATAGCCTTTAATTATTAAAAACAAATATAAAATTTCTTCTACTAACTTAATCGTAGTGTAAAAGTAAATGAATTACATTTGATTGTATTTCAAAAATTAAAGTCTACCAGTTGTAATTCATGTAAGAAAATTTCTTTCGAAATTACTTTAAAAAGTAGACAGAAAAAGGCCCGTGGGATAAGAGTAATGTTGTTTGCAAATTTATAAAAGTGGTTCAGACTTCAAAGTTTGAGAGACGCTATTTTAGAATGTGCTTTATAAAACTATAAATATAATTTCGGATGATAAATTCCAGACACAAAGAATGAATTCTAGCTACAGCCTGTTATTTCAGGGAGGTATAATGTAAACATATAAGAATAAACTAGAATTCTACATTTCTGTGGTCTACAATTTTGTGGTTAGTTTCTTTATATATATATATGCGAGAATTCTAATAAAAACAATTTTGGGCTAGCAAGAGTGAACCCACATAGATGCTAATTCAACCCAATGGATGGTTGCTTCATTATTACTATGGTTACAGCCGAAAACATCGCGTATGAAAACGTCGGGGAGAAAACAACGCAAGGAGAGAACGTCGTGGTACTAAACATCGTGGTTTCAAAATATCGTGGTCGAAAATACAGCGGGTCAAAAATGTCCAAGTTTAAAAAAATCGTCGTCGAAAATATCGAGGTAAAAAATAAAGTACTACAAATCATCGCTTGACGATAACATCGCAGACATGCGTTTTTCAAATTACATAGTGACATATTATACAAAACATCGTGGGAGAAAACATCGCAAAGAGAAAACATCGTGGTACAAAATATCGTGGTCGAAAATAAAGCGGCCCCAAAACTTCGCATTTAAAAACATCGTCGTCGAAAATATCGCGGTAAAAATAGAAGTACCTACAAATTATCGCATGACGATAACATCGCACACATGCGTTTTTCAAATCTCATAGTGACATATTATATAACTGACTTTCGTCATAACTAAAAAGTCAACCTGCAAAAAACTGATTGCACGCCATACATGAAAATGTTAACGAGACTTTATGAATAAAAGGAAAATAAAAAAACAGTACCTATTTTTCATTAAAACAATATCAAATTAACAAAGGTGAAAGAAAATAATTTGATCGTTAACTAAGAAATTTTTATGGTAACCTCTTACAATTATTTATCTTCCTTTTTAAGCATTTTTAGACTGTATTTTTCATGAAAAATTATCAGTTTAAGTTTACAAAAAAAAAAAAAAAAAAAAAAAAAAAAAAAAAAGCTTAATTTATTAATAACCTTTGTTAATTAACTATAAATTTAAAATTAAGCTTTTTAAGTTGCATTAATTTTCTACTCATTTTCAATTTTTAAATGCTAAGTTTCCTTCTTATTTTTTCAGCAAAAATTTATTAGTTCGTTCAAGTATATGCAGTATAGAAGTAAAAGAATCCCTTTTTCCTTCTTGTGCTCTATGATCTTTATACGAACATGTATTTACAACTATCAAAACCTGAAAACGCGTGTGTGCGATGTTATCGTCATGAAATAATTTGCAGGTACTTTATTTTTTTATCACAATATTTTTGACGACGATGTTTTTAAACTGCGAAGTTTTTGAACCGCTGTATTTTCAACCACGATGTTTTCTCTTTGCGATGTTTTCTACCAAGATGTTTTGTACTACGACGTTTTCTCCTTGTGTTGTTTTCTCCGCGACATTTTCGTCTGCGATGTTTTTGACGCGATGTTTTCGGCGAACACCCACTCTACAAGTGAAAAAAAAATTCTTTTAGATTTTATAATTACGCCGAAAGCGGCACTTTTTTCTCTTACTCATACATATGCATTTCGAGAGCCGTTGGACTAATGTCCCTTTGGGCTAAATATACTTTAAAAAAATTTGATGCGGACATCACATGACTTCCTTCTGCGGCCTATTAATTAATTATGCGCTTTTTTGCAGCATTTCATTTAAACCTTTTTCCTCGAATATCATTATAGATGCATTTCTCATTTAATTAATTCAATTCTCACTTCGCGGCAAGGCAAAAATGTGTAAAACCTTAAAAATAGCTTCATTAAAAGTTTAGAAATATAAAAAAATATAAAACACCTAATACATTTAAAACAACTAGAGTTTCTATGCAAAAACAAGCAATTCGGCGGCTGGCAAGAAGGCATAATTTTCCGTGCACAAAGCTGAAAGTTTACTTTTGGTCCCAAGCGGCAAAAAGACACTGAAGGTGCAGAAACTGAATTTACTATCCTGCTAACTTTCAACTGTAAACAAATATTATAAGTTAATCTTAGCCGTACTTGAACAAATTTTGAATTATTGATAACTCTACAACTATTGCATGCAGATTACTTAAAGGCATAAAAAACCTTAGCCGGAATATAAGAACAACATAATTCAATCATTTCTAAAACATAAAATGTAGACTTTACTAACATATAGCGAGATACATACGTACGTACGCACAGACGCCACAAAAAAATCCTTATTCGAAAAATCTGATGTGTACACCACATGACTTCGTTGTACGGAATATTAAATTATACGCATTTTTTCTTGCATTTCATTTAAATTTATTAGATTGAATTAAACCTACTTCGCCGACAGCGCATAAACCACAAATAAATAAATACATTCTTTAAAATTCACTTTGTTTTTTACCATAGTGACTTTACCATGTTCTGGCGCTAGGTTGACTTAACAGTATTATATTTCGTTCATATTATAACTCAGAATGCACAAAATTTATATCGTTTTAAAGAATTATCTAATCGTTGCCACATGTTCTATTCAAATACTATAATAAAGTATAACGATGTATAAAAGAAATTCAGCAAACAAAACAAAAAAGAAACAGTTTTTCACAGACGATTGAGTATTTCTCATTCAATTAATTCAGTTTTCACTTCGCGACAAGGCAAAAATACATAAAAACTCAAAATATCTATATTAAAAATTACGAAGTAAATCTTAAACGCTTATTTCCTCGAAAAAATTCCAGAAAGGATTAAGCATGATTTAAATAATAAATGAAGGCGTTATCTTTGTGTTGTTGCGAAGCTAAGTTTCTCTAGATTGGCAACAAATCCGCTACTCAGCTGTTTCAAATGTAAACAAGAGCAATAGCCGCCATCAAATTAGGCTTGGCGGCACTTAAACAATTTTAAAATTGTTGATAATTCTAAAAATATTGCATACAGATTTACTAAAGGCATAAAACCCTTAACCGGAAGATAAAAACAACATAATTCAATCATTTTTAAAGCAAAAAATGTACAATTTACAAACATATAAGAAACTGAGATTACTGAGCTGGGTAACAGAGTGGATATATTTATAAATATATTTATATACGTTTGGTGCGGCCGATTGAAACCAAAATACGAGGTGCACATCTACATGTTATAGTAGTCTTATATACAAAATTTTAACGCTCTGAGGCTACTCGTTTTTGAGTTATGCGAGATACGTACGTACGCACATACGTTCGTACAGACGCCACGAAAAATTCTATTCAGAATTCATTTTAAATCAGTTTTTTAGTTTTTTTGGAGGAAAAGAGTCTTTTATTCTGTTCTTACGTACAGATATCACGCAAAAACATCGTTACATTGCATTTGAAAGCGATCAAAGTGGATATTTTCGTTGAAATATGCTGCCTGAAGCTTTTCGCGATTACAATACTTTCTTTTTACTTCGTACAAGAAAGTGAAAAAGAATCCTTTATTCTGTGATTAGCTACAGATGTCATGCAAAAATATCTTTAAATTGTATTCAATAATCGTCAAAATGTTTATCGTCGAAATACAATACTCGAAATTTTTCGCGATTTCAATACTTCCTTTACTTCGTACAAGAAAGTAAGAACACATCTTTAGAATTTCCGACAGACAGTCTTGCGCAATGGAGATAAAAATATTTTATTCCCTACAGTGTTGCCACTGCTCGATTTGAAATCATTAAGTTTTTAATAAAAAAATTCTTTAAAATTTTACAAAATATGAAATAGATAATAAAACAAATTCAAAATTTGACTATTCGGCTGTTAGTGATTGGACTCAAAATGCCGTTTCGAAGCTTCTGGGCTAACGCCCTTTTGAGCTCGTAAGAAAATGGTTCACACTGATGAGAAAACTCGCCGACCTTTAAGTATATGCTTTTCAGAGATAATATCGTATTGGTAAACGCCCGAAGTTAGCATGACACATATAGTATTATAGAAAGAAAGTTTGTACTATAAATTAATAGCTTCATTCATTCATAAGAATTGCGAATTGCGCCAAAACTCGTTAGTGGTATTCACGCACGGAAAAAGGAATGAAGCTCTTCACGAGGCCCGTCGCGGGTTGGAATAACTGGATAAAACCGGATTTCGCCGGCCGGCTGAGAAAACATGGCATGACTGCTAGCAAGATCATTTTTCAGAGATGTTTTGTAAACTCTTCGAGGTTGCTGACTTTTTTCTTCGTCTTTCTCCCGGCTCTTCTCACTTCCTGGCAGACAGAAAAACACAGCGATTAAGCAAGTGGCTTGCTCGAATAAAGTTTGTTTCTTTTCTGCTTCGAATTGCCCTCTTTTTGAGAGAATGCAGATTCTTGGAAAATACTGCCACAGATTCCCGCTAATTTGTCTCATGCTCTCAAGTTGCTAAACTCTCAGCAGCGATTCTAAACCGGTGGTACACAAAGAAACAAAGTATTTTGAATCATTAAATTCAAAAGTTAAATACCTCAACATCCTGTTCAAGTTTCGTCTCTAACACTCATAAATTTATGCCCTCTGAGCTTTGTTCAAGGGCAATAGCTGCTCATAGACTTTAGCAAAATAATCCGTTTTTATTTTCATAAATATTCTTCTAGTCCTAGACAAAACAAAAGTTGTCATAAATGATGTTTTGAAAAGGTGTAATAGAAATGGATGTTGTGTTTAATAGGAAATAAGAATAAGTTCCTATAAAAATATAATAGTATCTCATTAATTTAATAGGAAATAAGAATAAGTACCTATAAAAATATAATAGTATCTTAATAATTCTTTTAGATTTGATCGATTTACTAGCATGGCTGCACTTTATGTCGCCATCATTTTCCGGCTTCGTATCACTCTATTTTCAATTAGAATAATTTTTTTACGTCCGTTCGCTATATCTAACAGGAGGTACTGTCTTCTTTTTGCTTTGTTTTCCTTACTTTTCTACGCGATTTGAGAATATCGCCGTTTGTTTTTAAAGAACCCGTTATATAGTGTGTATTTAAATAGTTGTGAAAAAGTAATAAAACAAACCTAGATTTTTCAAAATGGAAAAATAGCTAGGATTGACTAAGCAGAAAGGTGATAATTCACGGGTGATGGATCCAGGACAATCTACTAGCACTAAGTATATTGAAAAGAAAAGAAAAATAGTTTATATAGGAAATGTGATGAAACTTATTTATCATTTTAGTTTACTTGGAATAGAGATGAAATGGACCCTCAACGTCAGTGTGTTGTTTGCGGTGAACTACTCCTGAATCTAAAGCATGCCAATTTAAAAGATAAATCTGAAGACTATTTTAAAAGGAAATTATGAATTCAAGTATAGTAAACAAGTAATGAAAGGCTTTGTTAATTCGAGTGAAAAAGCTTTGGAATCTAGTCACCTACTGAGCCTAAAAATTGCGAAGACTGGATACACTCCTCACACTATTGGAGAAAACCTTACACTGAAGTGACAAAAGTCATGGGATAGCAATACGCAACTGTACAGATGGCAGTAGTATCGCGTAGAAAATGTATAAATGCGAAGTGCTTTGGCAGGGCTTTCATTTGTCTTCAAGTTATTCATGTGAAGAGGCTTTGACGTGATTATGGCCGCACGACGAGAATTAACATACTTTGAACGCGGAATGGTAGTTGGAGCTAGACGCAAGGGTCATTCCATTTCGGATATCGTTAGGGAATTCAACATTCCGAGCTCCACAGTGTCAAGAGTGTGCCGAGAGTATCTAATTTCAGGCATAACATAACACCATGGACAGCGCAGTGGCTGACCACCTGCACTTAACGACCGAGACCAGCGACGTCTGCTTAGAGTTATCAATGTTCACAGACAAGCAACACTGCGTCAAGTAACCGCAGAAATCAATGTGGGATGTACGAGAGACGTGTCCGATAGGACAGTGCGGCGAAATTTGTCTTCCTTGGGCAGAAGACCGACTCGAGTGCCTTTACTGACAGCACGACATCGCCTGCAGCGACTCTCGTGGGTTAGTGAGCATATCGGTTGGTCCCTAAACGAATGGAAAACCGTGGCTTGGTCAGATGAGTCACGATTTCAGTTGGTAAGAGCTGAAGGTAGGGTTCGAGTGTGGCGCAGAACCCACGAAGCCATGGACCCAAATTGTCAACAAGGCACTGTTCAAGCTGGTGGTGGTTCCATAATGGTCTGGGCTGTTTTTACATGGCATGGACTCGCTCCTCTGGTGCAACTGAACCGATCATTGACTTGAAATGGATACCTTCAGCAACTTGGAGATCACATACAGCCATTCATGGACTTCACGTACTCAAACAACGATGGGATTTTTACGGATGACAATGCGCCATGTCACCGGGCCAAAATTGTTCGCGACTGGTTAGAAGAACATTCTGAACAATTCCAGCGAATGATCTGGCCACCTAGATCGTCCGACATGAATCCCATCGAACATTTATGGGACATCATGGAGAGTTCAGTTCGTGCCCAAAACCCTGCATCGTCAACACTTTCACAATTATGGACGTCTATAGAGGCAGCATGGCTCAATATTCCTGCAGGGAACTTCCAACGACTTGTTGAGTCCATACCACGTCGAGTTGCTGCACTTCAAAAAAAAAAAAAAAAAAAAAATTTAAAGGCATTTTTCATAAAGCTGTTAAATTTTTATTCCTTTTTTACACAACCTATTTGTGTAAGCAAGGATTTTCTTCCATGTTATATTTTAAAAATAAATACAGAAAATTAAAAGTGGATCCTACCATTAAAACTAAGTGAAATAAAAGCAGACATAAAGAAACTGATCTCTCTTAAAAAGGCCCAAATTTCACACTTAATTCTAGAATTAAAGTATTATAACTTAAATAGTGATGATTAAAATAGAAATCAATATTTAATCTAATACTTATTTATTTGTGGATACTTAATACAAATAGCCAATAGATTGTGGAAAGGACAAAATATTTTTTGTAATATTTCTATTGAGAAACTGAAAAATAATTATTGTAAAATGTAGTTAGTGGTGGTACTAAAGTTTTCAATTTTTGTTTAGATGGTACGCGTTGGTCAAAGGGTTGAGAGCCGCTGCTTTAGGGTAACCAAACATGAATTCAGAGAGATTACACCGTTTCCATACTCTCAAACTGTCACTTTCACCCTTACGTGGAACATTTATAATGTATTTTCTTCCTGCTAATGACTCTACAATGGCGCCTGAACTAAAGAAGGTGATGGATGATGATTCTTTACCACCAGGATTTGGCCATTGGGTCTCCTAATCCCCAGACGCCCTTTAAAAGGAAAAGTATATAAGGTATTTTCTCCTTCATTTCTGCATGCCTTCGTAATGTAACGGTAGCACACTTGGCCCGTATTCGAGAGGTCCCAGGTTCAAGTATCAGTTAGGAAATTCCACATTTTTCATGTCTCCTGCTTCTTAAAAAATAACCTAATATCTCTACAAACTTCATATGTACAAATTCACTGAAAGAGATAATACCATCCAAAGTAAACTTTTAGGAGTACGATTATTTTAAATTTCTATTAAATTGGTTTAGTGTAAGATATTTCTGAATATTTTGCTTCTCATTTACTGAGGAATAATTGTTGAATATTTAAAGATATTTCAACCAGTAATTTAATTTGGCTTTGTGTATGAATTAAATTATTTTACAATATGAAACATAAAATATGAAACCGCACTTTAGTTTGCTTAACAGATAATTTATGCCATGGACATTGAATTATCAAATTAAATCGTAACATCGTCATGCATTTCAATTAAGTCATGAAATCAAATAATTAAGTTAACCAATTTCTCAAAATGAGTCACAATTTAATTGGTGAATTATTAAGATTAATGATTCATCATTCTGTGCGAACAAAAGATTGGAATATGAACCTATGAAAGGCCTCTCGAACGCGAATCTGATTGCGTTCGAGAGTATCCTTAGCAAATGTAAATATAACCCTGACATCTATCAAATTCTTCATTATCAGTCTACTTGTATGCATTCGTAACCTTAAATCTAAACGCTTTATCCAAAAGACAACGCAAATATATCTGGTATAAACCAAAAAATAACAGGAAAAGTTAAAATTCAATAATTCGTAAATTATAGAGAATCGCAGTTTTCACAGAAATGCCTAAAAAGGATGGAATTTTTTAAATAAAGTTATTTTATTACATCAGAGTTACATTTCTCACCGGTAGGAGAATTACATTTTCCGACTACAGATGGCGCTGTAACGGCCCCAGAAAACTGATGGTATTACATGACGATCACTCCGGATCGTGAGAGCTTCTACGACTAGACTTCTAGAGGGTGCTGGCTTAAACCAACCGATTTCGAAAGACGTCATGAATTTCCAAATTGGATTTCAACAAATGGAAAACAATGCTGATTGGCTGTCAATTAGTCAAACGTCCTAAGGATTATCGAGACGCCATCTTTCAAGTTCACACAATTGCTATGTGTATAAAAGAGAATCAATCCATAGGGCAATTTTGGAATTCCATCAGCAAAGGTGGCAGCGTGGTGCGAGTTCAGTACATCATTCATGATATGTCCCTTTTTCTTTGAAGGAAATGATTCTTTGGGGCTGAATTTTAATTGTTTTTTATCATGATCGAGCAATATGCAACTCTTGTATGCTTTCTGATGATAGTTTCATTCTTTTAGAAATGTGGGTTTGGCAACAGTTTTTCATTCATTGCTTTGGATACTGGATTGCTGACTGTTGTCTCTTGAAAACATGAGATTTATTGCTTATTATATTTGTCATTTTTTATATTATGTTTTAATTACATAAAAAGTTTTGCATTATTTTTTTTTAGGAAATCAAGTTCTTAATTTCAAAGGGTTATGTGATTATGGCAAAGCCTCAAGAGCTATCTGTTTAAGGAAAGTGATGCTTTCGTGAAGGCCTTTTTAAGGGAAACTGGCTCATATACACGTTAGACATGGGGAAAATCACAAAAACGCCCATGCAACCAGCCCGTTCGCAGGATTGGAATCTCGAACCGAACTACTAGTGTTCAGTGACTTTACTGCTCGGTCGTAGTGTTCTAAAATATGAAAGTAGGGCTGTAGTGACTTTACTGCTCGGCCGTTACAACAATTCCGGGATTTGATCCCCGGACTGGACAAGGTTGAATCAGCTTTTCAGCCCTTGAATCGGTCGATAAAATGAGTACCAAGATCAATAGGAGACTATACACCGGAGTTCTTGCGACAAGCTGACCACTTGACCACATGAGTATATATCCTGATCAAGCTGACCACTTGTCCAGGATATATACTCATGCACCCTGAGCCGATGGTCAAGAAAGCAGATATCAGAGCACTGCAGACCATGGCTCACTGACGCCTGTTGCGCTATTGAGTTTAGTCTAGTTTTTAAAAGGCCTAGAAATTGTGGTCGTGGTCTTTCATGCTATGACCAATAAATGACCTGATGTGGTAATCATCGGAGATGTAAATGTAGTTCAGAGAAGTGTTGAAGTTTCCTTTACAGCAACAAAATTCTTTATGGAAGAATTTGCTGTTAAGACGGTGCAGGTACTTGTATTCAATTTTCAGAACATCATAAAGCAGTTGCTTTCTTATACAGAAGTGGCCATTAGTCAACATGTGCAAAATTTTATTTTGTATCACTTAAAAGTTATTGAGTTCTACTTTGGATGCAACCGTCCATGCCGGGGACGCATAGCACATGAAGTGCCTTAGGATCAGATGTAAATATGTCTTTTCCTTCTCAGGTACACTGGGAACGTCTTCATAAGAGCTTATGCAGCTGATTTGCGATTCATGTAGTTTTATTAGCAACATAGGCTATACGCGTGCTCCAGTTAAGTTGTTTCTTAATAAATATCCCCAAATAGTTAACCTTTTCTACTCTAGGCACCCGCTGACCGTAAAGATACACAGGCTACTCCCCAGCATTAAGAATCTGCTTTCTAAGGATAAGCAAAAGTTGTCATTTGGCTGGATTAATTGAAATTTCCATTTCGCTGACCAATCCTCAATGTCTAATGTAATGTTAGTAGCTCGATTTGGTTGAATCGATCTGACAGCTACTGCGTTGTCATTCGCTTAGCATGCCAGCATATAGTTTAACTTTTCCCTAGCATAAAACAGAATAAACAAGACAAAACATAAAGCGTAAGCATAAAACAATTAAAGGCAGCAAATCGGCAGCATAAAACAAGTAAAGAACAGGGCCAAGGAAAGACCTCTGTGGTACGCCAGAAGACGTTGTTCTATAGACAGAAAAAGTCTCCCCACAGCTTACTGAGAAATACCTATTCTTGTAGACTTTTTAATGGTTCCCTGCGATACGAACGCTCTTTAATGGATTTATATAAGCATGAAATATTTTATGCATGATTGGCGTATTTAAAACTTTGCGCGAATTATTGATTTCTTGCGGAAAATTAAGTTGAGGATTCTTCACTGACAAAAGGTTGCCTATGTAAATAAAAATGTTATTATTTTCTTTTGCTTGTAATGCACTATGCACTTTTTGCTTGTGGTGGTGAAGATAATTTCATCATGTTTTACATAATAAGCGTATTTTGCCTTTTGCCTAAAGGAGATAAACATTTATAAATATGTTAATCTACTAATCTTTATCAAAAAAGAGGTGATGTAAAGGCATAAAATTTAATTCACGTACATTTATAGTATACTAGCCGCTACGCGATTAGCCTTCGTTTGGCGTTTAAATGTACCGTAAAAATGCCTAAAGGGGGGGGAACATTGAATTTAAAAACTGCACGCAATTTTATTCTGCAAAACAACTTTATCAAAAAAATCAATAAAAATGTATCTCTGTATTAAAAAGATTACAATGAAATAAGTAATATCCCTTAATACAAATATTAATTATCCTAATAAATAAATTAACCAACTCTTCCCGTTGGAAAATCTTAAGAATTCAAATGGTAAAGAAAGTTAAGAACTTCGTTCCCTAAAAAATCATGCAAAACTTTTTATTTAATTAAAACATAATATAAAAAATTACAATGAAATAAGCAATAAATCTCATTATAATCATAAGAGAAAACAGTCAGCAGTCCAGTATCCAAAGCAATGAATGGAAAACTGTTGCCAAAACCACATTTCTAAAAGAATGGAGCTATCATCAGAAAGCTATAACCAATCAAAATTGTTGGATAACATAATTCAAAATACACAAACCTCTTTGCCATTAGCCAATAAAGAGAGAGAGGAAAAAAAAAGGAAATTCTTTCTGTTGTGCCTCGCGAGACACTTGCGCATCAGAATAAGAAGATTGCTATGTGCGCGTCCAAAGATCAAAAGAAAATGAGCAGCATGAAATAAGCAATATCCCTTAATACAAATATTAATTATCTTGATAAATAAATTAACCAACTTCCCGTTGAAAAAAAAAACATCATGCTAAACTTGTATCTTAAAAACAGTGAAATAAGCAATAAATATTTTATCTCATATTTTCAACAGTCAGCACTCCAGTATACAAAGCATTGAATGAAAAACTGTTGATAAAACCACATTTCTAAAAAGTGAAACTATTCAAAATGATGCGGTTTGATCAAAAAATATAAAATTAAAAAAATCTTATTCGAATTTTGAAAAAAAATCGCTTCTAGGTGCACTGGCTCTTGTCTAGATGCACCTGTGTACCAAATTCGTAGCCCTGGGTCTATTAGCTTACGCGCAAGCACGAACGAAAGACACACACACATAGAACTATTTCTTTTATTATATGTAGAGAAGACATGGTACCGGTAATGTATAGAATATCCGTCGTTTTCAGGCAAAGTTAGAAATATGAGAAATATTATATACTTTACTTAGGCATTGTATATAATACCTAGGCAGTTTACAGAATAACAAATGCGCTTTAGGCAAAGTGTGAAAAAAAGGTCATGAGAAGCTATTATTTAAAAGACGTTCATTCCTGAAAACTGCATATGTTAATTTGGAAAAAATAATGAAAGACTGCCATTAAAAAAACTTTTATTCTGAATACATTAAAAAAAAATAGTGAGATGGTTTTGGTATAGCATAGTAAATTTGTATTCTTTATCTGACTGGAAATCAATAAGATCTACCTGATAAATGGAATTAAATTCAGCAAAATCCTAGGTTTCATAACAACGCCCTTTTTAATACCTTTATTTTTTGTCTGGCAGGGCTCTCAAAGGTGGGTGTACAATTCAATATCATTTCGCGTAACATATTTGTAAACCAAATAGGTTTAAAGTTCCATCAACATTCTGTCACGGCCTCAGTGCCGAACAGCCAAATGAAATCCATGGAAGCACGTGAGATAATTGGACGCTGTATGAATAACTGTATGAATACATATAACTGGACGTGAGATAACTGAGATAACAGGACAAATAAGTTTACTTTTGTTTTCAACAAACATCACAAATTTTTTTTTATTATCATAGCGATTCAGCAACCAATAGTCCCGTGGTTTCTTTCTTAGCGCCCATTTTGGCTTATTTTAGATCACTTTTTAAATTCTGTTATTCGAAAAGAATCGCAGATATATTTCATACTTTGGCCGGTTTGTCATTTGGCATTCTGTAAAATGCCTAGACAATGTGTGAAATGTTTAATCACTTCATACACTGCCGGCCAGTTTTCGGCATTCTATAAAATGCTTAGGCATTCTATAGAAGTGCTTAGGGATTCTATAGAATGCTTAGGAATTCTATAGAATGCCGGATTTCATACTTATACATATACATGGATAGCATCCACGAAATGGACAACGCAGAAGCCGCATTTTCGGATTATCCGAATGAGCTGTAGTCCAAATTAGGTCGGTTAACGAGTTCTATTGCACGTGAGGGGCGAGGGGAAATCGTACTTTTATGTACTCTTTTCTATTTATTTATCTTTTACTTTACTCTTTTTTGTATTTATTTATCTTTTACTTTTGTATGTATTTATCTTTTACTTTATAAGATATTTGTCGTATTTATTTATCTTTTAATTTTGTATTTATTTTTTACTTACTATTCTTTTGTATTTATTTATCTTTTACTCACTACTCTTTTGAATTTATTTATCTTTTACGTACTACTTTTTTGTATTTATTTATCTTTTACTCACTACTCTTTTGTATTTATTTATCTTTTACTCACTACTCTTTTGTATTTATTTATCTTTTGCATTTATTTATCTTACTTTTATTTACTTATTTTACATGATAGCTTTAATTTTATTAAAATATACCAAATTTACTTTAAATTGATTCTTGACTCATGAAATTATATTTTTTCATTAAGTAACTAAACTCTGCTCCTCAGTTAAGCTCATATCAGTACTAATTAGTTGCATTGAATGCTTACTATTGGAATTATAGGATACTTCAAGGGCAGAAAATGACAGTTACTTACACGACTCTACCTCATAATCTCCTTTTTCAGGTGTGTGACCTTCTTCGTCCTTGTCTGCGATCAGCATAACCTGTTTTTTCATAATACCAACTGAGGTGAAGTGCACGCAGTTATTTGACTTTCTCTTTTACCTAGCAAAATATTTTGAAACAGGAGCGATCAGCAGGCAGGAATAGAGGTGTCAGTAATCGTCTCTGGTATTATTTCTCCCCGTTTTTAAAAGGATTTAATTTTTCTGAGGCTTATTATATTAACATTTCTGAGGCTTATGTTCTTTCAGAGGTTGCATTATGTTAACTTGGCTATCATACTTCGCAAAAAGATAACAAACCATGCCTTTTTCTTTGAATCTGAAAGAAAAAATCTTATATTACGCCAAATGGGTGTTTTTTTAACCTTTTTTGTGTTGCTTTTCTTTATTAAATATTATGTTCTTCGCAATTAAACCACAAAATTCAATACAACAGCAATATCGTAAAATATTTTAAAAGAGCATATTATCTTTAGAATTTCCGATACATAGTCACGCGCTCTGAAGATATTTTTTTCTCCCGTATAGTGTTGCCATTGCTGGCTTTGAAATCGTTGAGTTTCTTAATTAAAAACTCATAAATGCTTTACAAAATATGAAACAAATTCCAAATTCCAAGTTTGGGCTTCCAATGCCCATATTCGCGTGGAGGCGTACGTTTTTCCAAATTTGATGGCCATAGGTATCGTTGTTTTATCACAATGCGAGAAACATACAAAACATTTATGCAGATTTTTCATTATTTAATTTCTTTAAATATAATACAGGGCGGTAATATTTGGTGGCAGCAATTTCAAAAGTGATTCGCCGTTTATAGTATAGTGAATCGACGCAAAATGCGAAAACGAAATTAATAGCCCTTTTTAGCTAATGGCTCTTTGGACTAAAAAAAAGAAGAATTCGGAAGGGTTTAGATTTTAACGATAGCCTAAAAGGTTTTTTTTTAATTTAATATGGTTTTTTAGTACAGATTATCGATAGAGATGGCCTAGGTGGAATCGCGTAATATATTATAAGATATACACAATTAAACTAATAATGAGAACCTTATATATTATCTGTTATTTTAAAAATGAAAAAAATATGTAATGCAATTTTATAAGAATATTTAATGTTTTTAATGAGATATATCACGAAATAAATTTATTTTTATTTAAATTAATTAAATTAAAAAATAAAAATAATATTCTTAACTGTACCTATTTCTTTTAAACAATCTAATTTTTTAATTAATAACAAGCATAGTAAATATGAAAGAATAATATCTTATGCTTTTCCATTGGCAACAGATTCGAATGAAAAGTTAAACAACGGTTTAAAATAAAACGAAAATCGTATTTCGAGACTATTGTTCTTAAAGAAGGAAGCAGAATTTTGAAAGAGAATAGCTAACGATATAACGTAGATTTTAAAGTCGTGCAATGAATAACCATTGCACAACTTTAATATCTACATTAAAGCGATCAAACCTCATGTAAACGAATCACTTGATCAATTATTAAAAAAGGTGCATAAGTCTCGAAAGACACATTTTGTCCGAATCGTTTTCCAAATTGTTGCCACCAAATGTGATCGCCATGTATTATACTTAAAGAAATTAAATAATGAAGAATTTGTATGTATTTATCTATGTCCTTTGCATGATGGAAAAACGACGGCACTTAGAGTTTTGAATTGGGGTAGTCCTCCATCCGAATATGTACATATCAAAGCCCGAGTTTTGAATTTCGAATATATTTTTCATTTATTTCATATGTTGTACAAATTAAATGAATTTCTGATTAACAAATTCATTGATCCGGAATTAAGCCGGATGTTGTAAAGGCATGGATGTTTGTAAATGTATAATGTTTGTGCGGCATGGGCGCACTTTGAATATGCGGCGAGTCGAAAGTGCTCTCGAGAAGTTGGTGGTAGGAGAAGATGACTGGGAAACACTCAGAGCCATAGGCTCGTGGTGCTCCCCATCAAAATTAGGGGCGGAATTGAGCAAAGTCGTGCTGTCACCTGTATGGTGCTCTTGGCAATGACATGCACAATGTTGCACTCCCTGCCACGATGCATTTCGTGGGCATGTTTTGATATTACTGTCAGACAAGTGAAATATGGCGACAACAACGCAACACAACTAAATAGCTTACCTTTCACATAAGCTTAAAATAAAAAAATCTGATACCACATGACTTCCTTGTACGGAATATTAAATTATACGCATTTTTTCTTGCATTTCGTTTAAACTTATTGGATTGAATTAAATCTACTTCGCCGACAGCGCATAAACCACAATAGAATAAATGCATTCTTTAAAATTCACTCTAGTATAGCGACAATCTGGCGCTAGATTCACTTAACAGTATTAATAATTATATAACAGTTAACTTATATAATAATTATATAACGGAAACTAAGTTAACTGTTATATAATCCAATAATTATATAACAGTTATATATTTCGTTCATATTATAACTCATAATGCACAAAATTTATATCATTTAAAGAATAGAATTATCTAACCGTTGCCACATGTTCTAATCAAATACTATAATAAAGCTAGAACGATGTATAAAAGAAATTAAGCAAACAAAACAAAAAAGAAACAGTTTTTCACAGACGATTGAGTATTTCTCATTCAATTAATTCAGTTCTCACTTCGCGAGAAGGCAAAAATACATAAAAACTCAAAATGTCTATATTAAAAATTGCAAAGTAAATCTTAAACACTTATTTCCTCGAAAAAATTCCAGAAAGGATTAAGCATGATTTAATGGGCAATAATAAATGAAAGCGTTATCTTTGTTGTTGCGAAGCTAAGTTTCTCTAGATTGGCAACAAATCCACTAGTCTCCTGTTTCAAATGTAAACATCAATGGCCGCCATTAAAAAAAGGCTTAGCGGCACTTACACAACTTTAAAATTGTTGATAATTCTAAAAATATTGCATACAGATTTACTAAAGGCAGAAAAACCTTAACCGGAAGATAAAAACAACATAATACAATCATTTTTTAAAGCAAAAAATGTACAATTTACAAACATATAAGAGTAAAGAAACTGAGATCACTGAGCCGGGTAACAGAGTGGATATATATATAAATATATTTATATACGTTTGGTGCGGCCGATTGCAACCAAAATACGAGGGGCACATCTACATGTTATAGCAGTCCTATATACAAAATTTCAACGTCCTGAGGCTACTCGTTTTTGAGTTTGCGAGATAGGTACGTACGCACGTACGTACATACGTTCGTACAGACGCCACGAAAAATTCTCTTCAGAATTCATTTTAAAGCAGTTTTTTTTTTTTTTTTTTTTTTTTTTTTTTTGAGGAAAAGAGTCTTTTATTCTGTCCTTACGTACAGATATCACGCAAAAACATCGTTAAATTGCATTCGATAGCGGTCAAAATGGATATTTTCGTTGAAATATGCTGCCTGAAACTTTTCGCGATTACAATACTTCCTTTTTACTTCGTACAAGAAAGTAAAAAAATTATGAAAACTTACCAAATTTTCGGAGAAAACTTTCGCAATGAAACAAATGTTTGATAACGTTTGCAGCCTCATAGAAAAATTATCGGAAACTGTCTTCTTCACGAATTGTAGTAGCTCCTCACCGGTCAGTCGGGCTCTTTCGTTACATTTGTTGATTATCAACTGGGGGATAAAAAGAACTGTTCACATATAAATGTACTCGCAAACAAAGCAATTATTCTCATTGCAAAAACTTGTAAATGAGGATATTTATCTTTTGACAAATATGAATAAAATTTAATCAGATCTACAGTAATAAATTTATCCTTTGTAATTCTTTAGGCCCGGTGGCGCAGTGGCTAGCTTGTCGCGCAGCAGTACCACAGGTCCGGGGTTCAATCTCGGCTCAGTGGGCCACTGGCTCAATGAGCCCGAGTATTCTTTACTGACGAGTCCAGATATAATCTGATCAGTGATTCTAGATGTGTTTTGATCTGGAAAGAGAAAGAAACATGCAACTTATCTTCCCTTGTCCGTGAAATATACCGTCTCCTCGACTGTGGTTTAATCATTTGGAGAGGAATCATGACAAATAGCCGCACCGAGCTGAGTATCTTTCAAGGAAGTTCTGTAACCGCTCGGAGATATGTGGATGAGGTACTGGAACCCCAAGTCAGGCTGTTTAGGGATGCTGTTGGCCCAGAGTTTTTGCTAATGGATGACAATGCTCGGCCTCATAGAGCATATATGGTATCAGAATGCTAGCAAACAGAAGATATCACTCGATTGGATTGGCCACCTTACTCACCTAACTTGAACCCGATTGAGCATGTATGGGATGCCTAAGGGCGTTGAAGTTTAGCGCGCCAAATTTCTTCCCGAACCCCCCAGGAGCTGAAAAATGCACTTTTAGAAAAGTGCCGTGCAGTTCTGCTAGACAAGATCAACACACTATGCATATCTGCCGAGGTGACCACGCAACATATCAAAGAAAAATTTTTTCACAAGAGGTGACTTAATTTTTTCATCATTTTCCAGTTACCATAAATCTGGTTTTAATCTCAATCTTTTGCGAATAATCAACAGCCAAACATTGTAATTTATTAGCCCAAACGGGCAATTTGCCCAAAAGGCCTATTAATTTTGTTTTGGCATTTTGCGTCGGTTGTCTGTTCACTTTACAAATTGTTGCCTCCAAATATTAGAGCCCTGCATTATATTTAAAGAAAATAAATAATGAAGAATCTCCATAAATATATGTAGGTTTCTCGCATTGCAATAAAACGACGGTACCAACAGCCATAAAATTTTGAATAACGTACGTCTCCACCCGAATATGGTCATCCAGAAGCCCAAATTTGGAATTTGTTCTATTACCTATTTTATATTTCGTAAAGCGTTAATGAGTTTTTGATTAAGAACGTTAACGATTTCAAAACGAGTAATGGCAACACTATACGAAAAAAAAAAAATTATCTCTAGCATGCGAGACTGTGTATTGGAAATTCTAAAGATATGCATTTTTAAAATTATTTTGTGATACTGTTGTTGAATTGAATTTTATGATTTAAGTGCGAAGAACATGGTATTTTATAAATGAAAGTAACACACGAAAAGTTAAAAAAAGGTCCCTTTGGGAATAATATAAAATATGAAAAACTTTCAGATTTTTTTTTTGGGGGGGGTACTAACGAAAGCTTTTGTATTAATTTCTGTTAATAATTTTTCATTAATTATCAGCTATTTTTTATTTCTGTCATTACCCTTTAATTTTGATAAATAGTGTACCTCTGAATTACGGTTTAATAAAACGCAGCACAAAGGAATTGTAAAATGCTACCAATTATAATAAATCACCTTACTGTCATTTTTGTTGTATTAGTTTCAGAAGTATTACTAAATGGAACACCATTTTCATTTCATTTTTTTCCGTAAATGATAAAATAGCGGTCCATGACCTTCTAATCAAAAAAAAAAAAAAAAAAAAAAAAAAAAAGAAAAAAAGAAAATTAACGGCATTAAAATGAAAATGTAAAAGGAAATTAAAATAATCTTGATCCATTAAAATAATCTTGAATGCCATTAAAATAATCTTGATCCAAAAGTAAAATATTAACGTTGAAAGCGTGTTCTTTTTATTAACGTTATACGGGCTTTTCAAATGCAGTTTTTCTTATTTATCTTATATTCTAAAAATAAATTAAATGATGAATAAATACATCTTAGCGTGCAGTGCTTTTATGATTTATTCCAGTTATTTTATTTTACTGAATTATATTATCTTATATTCTTGGAAAGGTTCTAAACTTTATTAAATTATCATCGTTATATAATATATTTAAAAATTATATTATATAACGATGAGTGAAAAGAAATTTTATTCATTTAATAATCATAATAACTCTTCGCGAGTTATTTGATGCTATTTTTATCCGATAAGTCAAAACAGATGTTTTACTTGTTATCATAAGGCCACCTGGGATTTTTCAGATAAGGAACAAACAAAATACTTTAGCTTCACGACCATAAAGAGTTGAACAATGAAGAACAATTGCACACCAACGATATTACTTGTTTTCCTTTAAATTTTTTCCCGTTTCGATAATTGAAATGTCCTTACCTTACAAATCAGTATCAGCTTTTGTATTTTCTCAAATATGAACTAGAAGTCTGTAGAGAATTTAATACCTGTTTTTGAAGCATTAATTTTCCATGATGTTTATATTACGAAGGAAGTTTTAGCCGAAAAGAGACGTTAATCTAGAATGGGATATTAGTTACGAACGACGTATCACTTTTCAAATTGTTGCCACCAAATATTATTGCCTTGTATAATATTTAAAGAAATTAATGAATGAAGAATCTGCCTGAATCTAAGCATATTTCTGGCATTGTGAAAAAACAACGGTACCTAAAGCCATCATATTTTAAATAACGTAGTCAAACATGGGCACTTAGTAGCCTGAATTTTGAATTTCGAATTTATTTAATTATCTATTTCATATTTTGTAAAACTTTAACGAATTTTTTAATTAACAAAGTCAACGATTTCAAAGCGAGCAATGGCAACACTGTATAGAAAAGAACATTATTGTCTCCAGCGAGTGAAACTACCGGAAGTTCTAATATATGCTGCTTTTATGTATTTTGTGATTTTGCTATTGAATCGAATTTTATGTTTCGTAAGCGCCAAGAATGTGTTATATAATAAATATAGTAAGCAAACAAAACGTTAATATTAAAAAGGCAAAAAAGGTTTCGTCGTTAAAATGAAAACTGAACATGATTATGATGAACTGGGAAAAAAAAAAAAAAAAAAAAAGAAATATCTACGCCAACGCTTAACGCTTCAACGGGAATTCTAAACGGCGACTGTTAAAATCTGAAACCTTTCAGATTTTTTAAGTATATTTATAGTATATTTTTGTTTTCCTTTATTTATTTATTTTATTTTAAAATTTTAACAATTTAATTTGCAAATTTTTATTTTAATTTAATATTTCGTACAAGGAAGTCATGTGATGTACACATCAGATTTTTTTATTGATATTATCGTTTACCAAAAGCTGGAAAAGCATAAGAAACTTGATCTAAAGCGTATTTTTATCAAAAATATTATTACAGTCTAGTTTTGATTTTTTAATCAAACCCGCAGGCTTTTCTTTTGAAAACAGTTTAATTTACAGTCTTGTATTGAGCTTCACTTTTCGTATTTTGATTTGACGCCTTTCTTTTTATCTCGCCATCTTTATGGCCTCAACAGGTACCACATAGAATAGACGGAATGAAATCAATGACTTTAGATATTTTTTGTAGTTTTTGTTTGATTAGGCATTCAAACTATTGAATATTTGTCAAAAACTGATGCGAAAATTAGGGTTTATTTAAATATGGCAAAGCACTCGAGGGCTATCTGCCTAAGGGAGGAGATACTTTCGTGGAGGGCTTTTCTGAAGGAAACTGGCTCGCATCCACGTTATACAAGGGACAAACCTCAAAAACGGCCATGCAGCCAGCCAGTTAGCTGGGATTCGAAACTCCGGACTGAACTACCAGCTTTCAGCGACTTTACCGACTTTATCCCTCGGCCGCTGGTGGGCGGGAAAATTTAGATTCAAATTGAATCAACTGTAAATAAAATCATAACAGTAACATAAATGTGAAAAAAAAGAGCCAAGTTCGGGTGAAACGACGTTCGTTGTAGTCGGTGTCACTGACAAAAAAATTGTTGAGATCTAACGGATAGCAGGTTCCATAGCAATTTCTTAAATTATAGCTGTAGGAATGTACAAAGTTCTTCAATTCATTTAAAAAGCAATTTATTACTTTCTTTGATATCGGATTTCTGGTTATTGTTTCTATGCCTTTAGTTAATCTGTATGCAATAACTGTTGAATTATGAACAATTTAAAAGCTTAAGTGGCGTTAAGCCTAACGAGGCCGTCATTTGTTTATATTTGAAACCCTTAGTAGAACAGTGAATTAAGTCAGTTTGTGCACCAACTGTGTGTCTTTTTGCCGAGTGGGACCAAAAGTAAACTTTCAATTTTGAGCACCGAAAAATCTGTTTTTCTACCCGCTGGTCGAATTTTGCTTAGAAACTCTAATTTTAATTGTAAAACTTACTTTTTTAAGTGTTTTTTAAATGTATTTGGTGTTTTATGTTTTTCTGTATTTTACAGTTTTTAATGAAGCTGTTTTAAGCCTTTAATGTATTTTGTCTTACCGCGAAGTGAGAAGTGAATTCATTGAATGAGAAATATATCTCTAACGAAATTCCAAGAAATACGTTTAAATTAAGTGCAGCAAAAATGTATACAATTTAATAAGCCGTACAAGGAAGTCATGTGCTGTCCACGTCAGGTATTTTTAGTAGGTCATCAGCAAAAACTTTTTTCTGCTTAGGTAAAAAGCTTCTGCAAACTTTGTCATATTCTTCTAAACAAACAGTCTTCTTTATACTCCCATAAATCTGTACCCGTTATTTATTTACGATTTTTTTAACCTGTTTAAATAACGTAACAGTACGTGTTTCCTTGGTTGTGCTTCTGTATTAATAGTATATGTTCCTAATTTAAATAACATAAAACTATAATATAATTCAATATCTATTTTAAGTAGACGTAAAATTAATTTTGATGAATATGTATCATATGTAGATTAGTCTACAATGCTTGACAAATGCGTAGCCTATAAACATACCGAATAAGGAATTATGTATGTGCCCAGGCGTACCATTAAAAAACGTCTAATGTGCACACCCTATGACATCTTTGTGTTGCCTGTTAAATGATGTACAATTTTTGCTGCTTGCATTTAAACCTATTTCCTCTAATTATTCTAATTTAATTAACCGATCCCTCAAGGCAAGTTGAAAATGACATAAAAAATCTCAAATTGTGAAATTAAATATCCCGGTTAATGTATCTCGTATGCGAGTTAAATTTCTCATTTATACGGGGTATAAAAGTTTTCCAAATATAAGTACATGAACCGGGACACCGCATTATAAGTTAGATTTAATTATTTGTTGAATTTTTTTAAATATGACATTACCAAAATATGAATATTTTCATCAATTAAAGCATTTCTGTGATGTATAAGAATACGACTAACGATTCCAAAAATGAAAACTGGGTAAGGACTATATATATGCGTTTGGCACTGCCGATTGCAATAAAAAAAAGGGAGGTGCTAAACTAGATGGTATATCAGTCCCATATACAAAATTCTAACGTTCTACAGCTAACCGCTTATTGGATTATGTGAGATGTGTACATACGGATGTATAGACATCACGAAAAAGTCCTTTTTGAATCAATTTTACGATCTGCTTTAGGAAAGAGTCCTTTATTCTGTTCGTACGTACAGGTGTCATTCAAAAAAATCGTACAAATGGATTCGGAAACGGTTAAAATGGATATTTTTGTTGAAATATGACACCGGAAATTTTTGTGATTACAATACTTGCCTTACTACGTACAAGGAAGTAAAAAGTATCAGTTAGTTGTTAGTGAAGTAATTAAAAATTATATGTGTTTTGTTCCACTCTAACTACCAATAACTACTTTATCTTTTTTTTTTTTTTTTCTTGTTTTTGTTTTTCTGTTTACAGCAGAATATAAATTAGATTACATGTTTAGCTTGACGGCTGACGTAAATCAGATTTAATTCCATTACTTAATTTTAAATGATTTTAACTGAAATAGGAATTAAAGTAGGATTGATAAAGAATTTTAACCGAAATATGAATGGGCTATGCATTCAGATAAATACAATAACTTCATTGCTTAATTTGAAAGATAAATTGTGCTTTAAATTTTATTTTACAGAAATGATAATTTTTTTTAGCCCAAAGGATCGTTAGACCCAAAGGGCTATTAGTCTCAAAACGGCATTTTCTGTTATTTCATCTTCTGCGTTGACTAATTTTTCAAACTGTTCCCACCAAATATTATCGCCATGCATTATAGTTAAAGAAGCTAAATAATGGAGAATCTGCATGAATGTTTCTCGCATTGTGAAAACACAACGTTACCTAGAGCCATCAAATTCTGAATAATATAGTCCTTCCACCGAACATGGGCACTTGGACCCCCAAATTTTGAATTTGTTTTGTTACTTATTTCAAATTTTGTAAAACTTTGACGAATTTTTGATTAACAAATTCAATGATTTCAAAGCAAGCAATGGCAACACTAAGAGGGGGAAAAAAGCATTTTTATCTCCATCGCCCGAGACCGTGTATCGGAAATTCTCAAGATATGCTTTTTACTTCCTTGTATGAAGTAAAAAGAAAGTATTGTAATCGCAAAAAGTTTCAGGCAGCATATTTCAACGAAAATATCCCATTTTGACCTCTTTTAAATGCAATTTAACGATGTATTTCCGTGATATGTGTATGTAAGGACAAAATAAAAGACTTGTTTCCTCCAAAAAAATTATAAAACTGCTTTAAAATGAATTCCGAAGAGAATTTTTTATGGCGTCTGTACGAACGTATGTGCGTACGTACGTACGTATCTCCATAACTCAAAAACGAGTAGCCTCAGTTTTATTTGCTTAATTTCTTTTATACATCATTCTAGCTTTATTATAGTATTTGAATAGAACATGTGGCAACGATTAGATAATTTTATTCTTTAAATGATATAAATTTTGTGCATTATGAGTTATAATATGAACGAAATATAATACTGTTAAGTGAATCTAGTGCCAGAGTGTCGCTATGGTAAACAAATACTAGAGTGAATTTTAAAGAATGCATTTATTCTATTGTGGTTTATGCGCTGTCGCCGAAGCAGATTTAATTCAATCCAATAAGTTTAAATGAAATACAAGAAAAATGCATATAATTTAATATTCCGTACAAGGAAGTCATGTGGATTTTTTAAAATTATTTTTGTGACATTGCTGTTGAATTTCATGTAGTTTAAGTGTGAAGAACTTGATATTTAATAAATATATTTAACACACAAAACGTTGAAAAAAACGCCCCTTTGGATGTAATATAAAATCTGAAAGTTTTCAGATTTTCTTTTTTTCCCTTTCAAAACATGAAAAGCGAAAAGTAAAGAGTAAAACTTTCTCATTGGATATGTAATAAACAGGCATATCCACTTACAGAAAAGAGGACAGAAACCTGCTCGATTTTTTCGGTTATCCCGATAGCATGAGATCCCGTTTAGTTCAGATATTTGGAGTTCTATATGTTTTTATACAAGATATTGCTTCAAAAAATATCTTCCTCTCTTCAATAATGAAATAATAACAGTTAAAAACTAAACCGAGGAAGAAAACACAGCAAGCCGTTATGAAACATAAACATTTGCAACGGAAGAATATTTTTTCACCATAAAATCAGATAAAGCAACGATCTTGTGTTTCGCATAGATTTTAATTAAGATTATATCGATTTCAACGGCGACCAGGTACAGGTTCCTCTTCATGGGAGCAAAGAAATCTGTAAGGAAAGAAGCTACAGCCGTTTTTCAATTCGTTCGGCTTCTCCTTTCGTTGCAGATTTCTTTACTGCTGATGAAGAAGGACTCGTACCTGTTCGCTCTCGAAATTCAAAGACTTTTAATTAAAATTTGCCCCAAACACAAGGATATTGCTTTGCTTAATTGTTAATTAATACTTTGGAGTGTTGCCATTCTCTCTTGATTTTTTTTCCCAGAGATATAAAAATTATTTCAGTAGAATCAAATGAATTGATTCGAATCGTATCTGACACATTAAGTACACATAGGACTTGATTTCTAAAATTCTCCGAAGCCTAATGGAAAACGGTCAGGAAAGAGGAAGAAGAATAAATAAATAAATAAATAAAATGACTAATAAAATCATTAATAATTAAGCAAAATCTTTTAAAAATTTGAAAGTTTTCAGACTTATATTATGCCCAAAGGCGCGTTTTTTCAGTTACATAAACATACGCGTCTCGAGAGCATTTGGACTAAGGTTCCTTTGGGCTAAAAATATTTATAAACAGTCTATGTTTAGAATTTCCGTAGACAATCTCACGCGCTGCAGATAATTCCCCCCCCTCCCCCGTAAAGGGTTGCCACTGCTCGCTTTGAAATAGTTGAGTTTGTTAATAAAAAATTCGTTAAAGTTTCGCAAAATTTGAAATACACAATAAACTATTTAAAAACAGCCTATCTTTAGAATTTCCGATAGACATTCTCGCGCGCTGGAGATAAGAATGTTTTTTCCCGTACACTGTTGCCATTGCTCGCTTTGAAGTTTTTGAGTTTGTTAAAAAATACGAAATAGACAATAAAACAAAATTCAAATTCCAAAATCGGTGTCCATATTCGGGTGGAGGACAACGTTATTCCAAATTTGGTAGCTCTAAATTAATGATTAAAGTAATTAAATAATAAAAAAATAAAAATCTGAAAGCGTTCACATTTTACTCGTATATTAGGCGAAAGGGGAGTTTTCAAACGTTTCGTGTGTTGCCTTTTTAACTTTTGTGTTTTATGTTTTGTGAGAAGAACAATGTTCTCGCGTCTGTTCTCCGCACTTAAACCATAAAATCCCATTCAACAGCAATATTGCAAAATATTTAAAATAATATACATTCTAAATGTTTAAGTTGTTATTATCTTTAGAAGTTGCCCGTAGTGTTGCCATTGTTCGCTTTGAAATCGTTATGAAATAGATAATAAAGCAAATTCCAAATTGGGGCTTCCAGATGCCCATATTCGAATGGAATACTACCGTTATTCGAAATTTTATGCCTCTAGGTACCGTTGTTCTTTCACAATACCAGAAACATATACACACATTCATGTAGATTTTTCCGTATTTAATTTCTTTAAATATAATGAAGGGTTCTAATATTTGGTGACATCAATTTGAAAAGTGAACCGTCAACAGACGCAAAATGCCAAAACGAAATTAATAGCCCTTCTGTGCAAATTGGCCCTTTGGGAAATTTAAGTTAATGTAATGACATAAAATTCAATAAGCGATTTTTAATATAATTTTATCCCCAAAAATAAAATTTTCGAGATCAGATTTCTACTGAAATTGTTGTTCAATTACATAAAATAAGTGCCGGAGGCTTCCGGCTAGAATTATGATTATTTTCCCAAAGAGTAAGAAGCACAGGAGCCAAACTCGGAAGTGCTAGCTACGAGTACACATAAACTTTTTTATAGTAATTATTAATACGGTACAGAAGCAGGAAATATAAAAAAAAAAAAAAATATCTGAAGCATTTTTCACAATGAGATTTCCTTTTACAGACCTTTGTTAAGCAGTTTCAGATAGGACAGATTAGACTCGCAGTAATTTTTGTGGATAACCGGCTCCAAGGTCACTGCAGGACAAACATTCGAAACCTCCCCCGCTCACACCTTCAAAATGACAAATAATACTGCACGAAAGCAGGAGAAGGATTGCGTTATCACCTGCAGGCGCACGTTCTGGCGTCTGTGCATTGCATCAGATTTTAAATAAAACTCCGAAGGTTTATGATACAGTTTAGAACTTCTAAAATGCACCCACATATTTCTATGTTTTTATATCTCCGCCCCATGTCAAATGAAATGCGTCGAATTTCCGATCGTATTTTTTGTTTGAAACCGGAACAGCTTTTAATCTTCCAAATAAATTCGCCATATAAAGAAAATTATTTTAAGTGTATTGTAATACATGTTACCACATACAGAAATTTTTTTAAGCGCTTCACAAACATTCTGTGTTTCTTATATCTGTTTTTGAACAGGACGGCAAAATGTCTAGCGTCGACTTGGGTTAGATGCATTGTACCTAAAAAGTGACATCAATATCTAGATAAAAAATGTAATGTTCAATTTTTTTTTCGATAAATATCTTTTGAATTAATGTAGATCTAATTTTATCCGACGCAATAATAATCTAAGTTCTTGTGTGATTAGTAATGATTATATAGAAAAACGCATCTGTGATGCAAACAGTAAAATCTTCACGAAATTTTTATGTTTTATAAATTTCAGTTCCTAAATGAACTATTACTTTTTCAATAGTGAATTGTTCTCTATTTTAAGATTCTAATTTTTTTTTTAAATCTTTCAAACAAACAAAAAATACGATTAAAAAATTCTGAAAGCTTTCAGATTTTATATTACGGCCGAAGGGCCGTCTTTTTTTAACGTTTTTGTGCGTTACCTTTATTTATTAAACATTATATTCTTCGCACTTTAACCATAAAATTAAAATTCAACAGCAATGCCACAAAATGTTTAAAAGAGCATATCTTTAGAATTTCCGATACACAGTCTCGGTCGCTGGAGGTAATTTTTTTTTCCGTACAATGTTGCCATTTCTCGCTTCGAAATCGTTGAGTTTCTTAATCAAAAACTCAGAGTAAATGCTTTACAAAATATGAAATAAATAATAAAACAAATTCCAAATTTGGGATTCCGGATACCCATATTCGAGTGGAGAGGTACGTTATTCAAAATTGGATGGCTCTTGGTACCGTTGTTTTATCACAATGCGAAACACATACATACATTTATGCAGATTTTTTGTTATTTGATTTCTTTAAATATAATACGGGACTCTTAATATTTGGTGGCAACAATTTAAAAAGTGATTTGCCTTTTATAGTGAATCAACGCAATTAACGCCTTCTGGGCTAAAAAAATTTTTTTCCTTTAACATGTTTCCTGATTTATTCTTTTATGAATTTGTTTATTACGAATTTCTAAACGAAAAATTTATCGTACAATAACTACAGAATATAAACAATGGAAAAAATTATTTTTTCATATAATTTTCTGAATTAATCAAGGTTTAATCTACTTCAATTAAATAATTATATAGATTCTGTATTTAGTATTAATTTGATACAAAATTAAATTTTCAAAATTGATCGCTATTTAAAAAGTCCACAAAATATCGCTTTTTCTGTTTTTCATGTTACCACTTTCCTTCCTTTATTATTTCCCAAAAATAAATAAAATAATAAAATAAAATAACTAAATAATAAGTGCTTATAGCGACATTTCTTTAAAATTCTGAAAAGAGTTTTTCATACTTAAGTCTTCCTTTTCCAAACCAAATTTTCCACAACGTGAACAAATACACGAACAAAAAGTTTGAATTTGCGACTTACTTTGTCTAATGACCATTTTATTACATTGCTCTATTAGTCATATTATTTCGAATAAGCCCTCTTCAACTAAAACGAATATTCCTATTCCTAATTTTAATTTATGCTTGAAATGAATAGATGTTATTAATTTAATAACCAGCATTGCAAACGTTATCTTTTTCACTTTTTGTCCTACTTATTTTTTCTTTCAATACTAACCTTACCCAAAGGTAAGTAAGTACACTGTACTTTAAAAATGCACAATACTACGAGTAGATTACGTGACGTAGAACACGAGCTCTCATCCGCAAGGCACATGCTCGGTAGGGGCAGCGTGGTCGAAAGGAAAATTTCTAAACACAACGCGGGATGTCTAGTCATGTGACCTCAGCTACCCAATCATGGACATATGTTCACGTGCTGAAAGCATGATCGGTACTCGCCGAGTCGTCTATGGAAGAGGTTACCATAAATGAATTCTTTATCGCCGAATTTGGAATTTTTGTATTTAAATTACGCATTTATGAATTGTTATATTAATGCTTTTTAAAAGCTTTGTGCAAGTTTTGTTAGGAATTGATTAAATACATTACGGAAGAATATATCAAAGATGCTTATTTTGATGTCCTTATTAAGTTACCAGACCACTGAATTAAAAGCGCGTTTCAATCAGTAACTGACATAAATGATAATGTGGTTATAAATTCTTTAAAATCTCACTATTCATACTTCTTCGAAAGGTTATATCTGTATGAGAACGGATTCAGATAAAAACTGGACGGAAGGATAACTAAAGAGACGAAGAAGTATACCACCCTGCCTATGCAAATGCATTGAAGGGAAGCTATGCTTAACACATTCAGATAAGGAAATTTAACTCTCTTTAGCTTTTTTTCACATGATTTGTGTATATAAACCAAGTTTACTTCAATAGCTCGGTTTACACATCTGATTTTCTTATTTCTCTGATACCAAAAACTGTAACAAGAAAGAAGACGAAAAAGTTATTTTAAAATTAAATATTTAAAATTGGCAATATTAATTGTACTGTCTTGCTTTGGATTCTAAATTTAGTCGTATTAGCTGTTAGAGGCCTTGTCCGGTAAGTAAAATACACTAATAAAGCTATAAGATCATTTCACGTTTAGGATTGTTTAGAATTGTTTGGCAGGATTATGTTATCAGTTGGCGATTTCCGAAGTTTTTACTCCGGCAACCCTGAAAGTTAATGTGTTACGTTTCTGTTCGACATAGTAAGCGCGTAATCGGCTATTTCGATTTGTGGTTGTAGTGAAAAGTGAGGAATCGTGGAAATTTGTTCTGTTACTTACTCAAATATAGTTTATCTTACTTAGATGGCATGTCGCAGTATCACACCATAGTTCATCTTGTTGCTGGAGGGTAAGAATATGTATTTGTTTGGTTTCGTTGTGTTGGATGAACTCGGGGGAAAACTGATTTGTGTACGAAAGCGATCCGTACGTAACATGCAAGAAATTTAGTATGGGTAATTCAACCTCACCTTACTAAGGGACTTGGTAAATCAACAACGTTTTCTAAAATATATCTGGCATGATTTCTCAGACTGTCATACTCTTTTTCTCCCTTCTTTCAGACTTTAAAGATTGTAAGATTACGGTAAAAATTTCAAATCTCCGTACTACCTAGTGAAACAAAATCTATATTTGCATTTTTGCGTTTAATTTCTACGTTTATCGAAACTGACAATAGCTACCCAATTTTGAATGCCGAGGCCGTGTTACCTAAATAGTGTTTACGATTAAATAGTATTTACAATTAACACTATTTAGGTAGCGCGCGTAATTTGTTAATTTAATATCCATAGCGTTGTTTCATACAGTATATTAAAAAGAAAATTCATCATCTCTTGACCAAGAAAATGGCATACATATATAAAGATCATTTTTTAAAACATCTTTTACGAAATGTTTACATCAGCTGGTTTATGTAAATTTGTTTTAAAGGGGCATTTAATTGATGTAAATTTCGTTTAAAGATGGCATTTAATTGCTAAACTTTTCAGTTAGTAGCATTATAACAGTAACTGTATATGAGTAATCATAACATAATCGGTAACATTTCATAATTTTTTATAGATATTTTTGTTATTTTATCATTTTGAAGTTGCTGCTTATTGCTTGCAGTTTTGGGATAGTTATAAGTTATTTAACTTTTATTGCATTAAGCAATAAGATCTGTATGTTATGAATATTTTTATATTCTATTATGTAATGTTGAAGGATAGAATTGTATGTCAACTTCTATCATTTTTGCCACCCCTTAAGTCAATTGAAATTGCTAAATATGGTTGTTGCTTCTTTTAGGGTGGCGAGATATGCATGTTGCCTTTCATGTAGTACAGTGGGGTCTTATCTGTTACAGGACAGTGTTTGTAACATGGAATTTTTTTTTCCCTGTAGGTTACTATGGGAATACTTTTCTGTCCCTAAATGTCGTTCAGGTTCATAAAACATATTAAAAAAAAAAACAAAAACAAAAAAAAAAAAAAAAAAAACACTCACCTCTGCTCATGATGTGGTTTTGGGTAGGTCCAGATTTCAGTCAGTTGCTATAAATAGTTTTCTTCTTCCACATTATACCAATGTCTTGAAGTGTTTCTTGGCATTGTCATTGAACAGATATGCCACTCTCTTAACCCCAGGTTGAATGCACCGTCACTGCTTGGTTGTAGTTTGGATTTCTTCAGGTCTTTGCAAGTTGTAACCAACATCTGGCTGTTTGTGTTTCGTTCGTTTTTTCTGAAAGAAGCTTCTCACTAGAATTCCTAATGTACCTGGGTAAATACGTGTTATTGCAACCACATTAGTAGAAAACAACAGATTTTCAAAATGTGCCAAACTATGCACACAGCCTTTCATCAAGCAACTATGCTGATAACAATCCTGCAATTAAACAAAGTCGCCATTTTGATATGCATTCTTTTGTTGTATTCCAAGTTCCAATGATTTTCTTAAACAAATCGTGATATTTTTTGCCTTCAACTTATTTTCAAATATATGTTTGTTAAATTTGTCACCAGTGGAAAAAATGCAGTGAAATTTCTGCCGGAATAGATAATTTTGTCATAAAATATCTGAAGGGATCAGCGAGGAGATGCGTTTAGTAGATAGTTGGTATTGCGGAGATCTGCATGATGCCAGGTGTCTATCTCCAATATTTACTTAAGTTAAAATAGATTATTGACTAGCATAAGATTACATAAAGGTTTAGTGAAGAATGCAAGTATTTTATTCTTTAATTCATCATTTAATCCTTATTTAATAGTTTAACTTTGCTTTTAAAATTGTTAATTTTTTTTTCCATATGTTAATAATGTCTGCTGACTTACAATAAATATAGATAATTTGGGAATCTTTCTAAAAAGATTGGTGAAAACTACCAACTTTCACTCGATAGGTAGCTATTCTTTATTCATCTGTAAAAAATCAAAAAATTGGGCCAAGATGGTTGTGTTAATACTCAAGTACCTATTCCTGTTCAAAGAGAACTTACAGATCTTCAATGAAGAAGATATTATGTTTCTGTAGTAAAAGGGTAGATAAAAGCTGGCCCACTGGCCAAGTGTAGCTTTTCTGTTTGCTTAGTCTGGCCTGTTATGACATTCTCTGCAATGACAATTTCTTCTGTGACCTACCTAGTTTTTATGCAAATTGCCAAGATCAACAGCATGAGTGTGCTTGTTCCTACTGTGTATGTGCATCCATATACATCACTGTACCAGTGATCAACCTAAGTTGAGAACACATTGTTTAAAAGCATGGGCATCTACAGAAGAATATAATGCTATCATTCCTAGTAGCTTTAATTTAAAAATTAAACAATAAAATTCAAGTATTGCTGAGATACAAAAAGGGGGAGAGCTTAGAATATTTTACCCTTAGATTTTAATTTGAAAATGAAACAGTGTACCCATCAGTCATTTAGGTACATGCCAATTGTTCATTAAGACCAATAGTAACAGATCCCATATTTGACATATTTGTAATTTTTTAAAAATTTTATTTGGAAGAAGTGTTGCCAAATTATATTTCTAAATCTAGTTTTCATAATGTCAAAAGTTTCAAAATTTTTAATTTAAGACATATTTTGGTACTTCCTTAGATTGAATTGCTAATCGACTGAGATATCTTGCTGAAATCTCATCACGTGTTCTTATACCTTGTTACATCTCGGTTAATTAGCAATTAAATTTTGGGGTGCCACTATAATAAGGAAGTACACATTTTTCAATCATACTATATATAATGTATTCATTCTGCATGTCATTAGTATGTTTTTCCTACTGCCAATAACTTGTCTTCAGTAATCCTTCTGATTTACATTAATCCACAGTCACATAAATGCACAAAAGCGATAACATTCAAATTAAAACCGAGTAAGAAATGAAAACCTTTTAAATTTTCTCTTTTATTTTTTTAAACAATTTCTTTTTTCCCGGACTCGCATTTCTTCTGTTCAAATAATATCTTCAAGGTTAGTCACTTGTTTGTGACAGTTTATTCATAAGAAAGGAGTTAGCTGAGGCTTTTAATCTTATAAATATGACACTAGCAAAATTAGAATTGATAGATCTGAGCATCACCAAGCGGCTCAAGTATGTTAACAGGTATATCCATTCCAATATGTTTCTATAAAACTATCTACAGTGACGAAAAGGGAAATGATCGCACATTTTACTGTAGGTATGGTTTGTGAGATGCCACTCACAGTATTGTCAAGAAGATAATCTTGACTAACCTCAGCCTTCAAAAGTGTCAGGTGTAGAATTTGCCAGGGAAGCGTTTCCCTTCACAGCAGTTCATCTCTAGCCTGGGGTCTCCTGCTGTAAACTGGATTAGCTGTCACAAAACCTTTTTTTAATTGAAATTTTTATGTTATGTTACTTCATTTTCCTTCATATTGTACATTTTGTTGATGATTATAAATTATATACTTTTATTGCAATGGATAGTGAGATCTTTAATATGTTTATGGTTTTTCTATATTTTATTATGTAATGTCTTAGGCTAGAATTTTTACATCAACTTGTATCATTTTTGCCATGCCTCTTTTTATGATTTTAAGTCAATTAAAATTGCTAAATATGATTTACAGTTATTTCAGTTTGATTTTATATATTTTTATGTCTATTTCATATTTTTTTATTTTATATCTCTGTAAATACTGCTGTAGGATGCTTTCATTGATAAAATATTACTGTGTAAATAATATAGTACATATATGTATACATTCATATAACAACAGTATTGCAGCATCTTGCATAGGTACATTTAAGCAGTTTACGTATTTGATTTACATAAAAATCGAAGAAACCTTGAAGACCAGGTTACTGTCTCTGTTCATATTAATGCATTTGTATTTCACTAATGACAAGAAGATAAATATTTGATGTATTCTCAAGTATTTGTTAAGGGCTTAGTTATAAAAATTTTGAGTATCATGGATCATTAGGGTTTTAAATTAATGAATGGTAGAAAGATTATGTTGTCTTGTTTTAAATTTCCGTAAAATGAAGCTGTGAGCAGTTCTAGTTCAGCAGATTGTAAGCGTATGTTCGTATCTACTAAATACAGTAAATCTTTATAAGCTCCACAGTCTGTTACAGGCCAAGGCTATATCTTCAAGCTTCCTCCACCTGACCCCATTCGATACAATAGCCCTCCACTGGTTAACGTTAGTTAACTTTAAATCTTCCTCATCAGTTATCCATGTAGTGGGTGGTCTTCCTCTTCGTCTTACTCCCTCAGTTCTCAAAAAGGTTAACTCTTTGGATGAAAATGCATCGTCACATCTAAACACATGGCCCAGCCGTCTGATGCGAGATGCATTTACAATTTTCAAAGTATTAGTTTCACCATATTTCCTATATTTTCCATATAGTTCCTGATTATAGAAAATTTTCCACACGCCATTTTGTTGTACCGGTCTAAAAATCATTTTTAGGATTTTTCTTTCAAAAGGTGATATCAGGTCTTTCTCTGCTCTGTTAAGTATCCAACGTTCACTTCCGTAAAGGGCAGCAGGACTTATTAAAGTTTTATATTAATTAGGTTTTATGTTTGATTAGTTTGAATTTAAGTTGTTTTTTAAGGCCGTAGTAACATCTGTTAGCCATAAATATATACAGTAAATCATCATTTAATTTATCTGTAAAGTCAAGAAATTCATTGCTCCATTGTACATATTATTTCATTTTCATTAAATAATTTAAAGCTTAATTATATTGTCATAAAATAGTAATATATGAATTTAACAGACTGATTCGGTAATAACAATTTTTAAATATTGTTTAATTGATTTTCATATTCTCGAGTAAACTAGGGAGCAAAATTTCAAAACAGGTTAAAAAAAAAAAAAAAGAGTAGGGCAGTAAACTCTCAACCTGTGAAAAATGTATAGAGAGTAATGAGTTATTTGATTATTATTAAAAGTTTTGAAAGCCTGTTGTACACATGTGTATGGCTGTGTGAAAATTTATAAATTAAAAGAGTTATTTTAATATTAGGCTTGGTGGTACTGCTGGTGCTATTGCAACCTGTCCTTTAGAAGTAGTTAAGACTAGACTGCAGTCATCTGTTGCAACTTTTGGACCATATAGTCAAGTTTCATCATCAGTCTCTTTACCCAGATTCGAATTTTGCAACTGTGAATCCTATGAGCGATTTTCGCCAGTGATATCGCCTAATGTTTCTGCTAGGCAACACCAGTCATTTGGCATATGGAGGTGTCTTAAGTAAGTCAAAATAATAATTAATTTTTTTTTAATAATTTTTCTACAATAATATTTTATTTAATAAAGTGTAACATTTTTCTTAGAGTTTTATGTCTTGTATTTTTGTC
Organism: Stegodyphus dumicola; assembly: GCF_044657685.1. Lineage (NCBI taxonomy): Eukaryota > Metazoa > Arthropoda > Arachnida > Araneae > Eresidae > Stegodyphus > Stegodyphus dumicola. The sequence goes on along the minus strand of NC_140779.1, from coordinate 18,152,716 downwards.
TTTAACCCCAGTTGTCATCTTTATACCAAATAAAACTATTTTTGCAAACAAGTTTATAATATGAATGTTATAAACCTAGTCTTTTGCAAGAAAGCTGTTGAACTATTATATAAAAAAATTAATGTTTCTTCATGTAAGAATATAATCTTTTTTACAGTTTATGTTTTAGAGTTAATTGAATGTAATCTACTTTTGAATTAATCTAGAGATGATTTTTTAGATGGATATTATACTTCATTAGAGAGTATGGAAGTTTTTTTGTAAAGTCTCCTGTAATCTTTTCATATCTTGTTCTCTTTTTCGCCATCTTACACACTGTAAACTTAGCCTACTCAAAAATAATTCAGGTTCTGATAACTTGGTTTCTGTCACTGTTTAAAGTTTTAAAACTAAAAATTGTATTATACATTTAATTTTTTTTTTTTTGTATTTTTACATGGCACAGATGGGTCCCCTTTTTAATTTGTGATCTATCGAAGACAGTATTATCTAGCATTATTTTAAAAACTAGCTTGTTATAAAAAGTAGCCAAACAGTGGTTTAGGTTCAAAGAAAGAATGGTAGATCTAATTGATTAGGAATTTGATTAGAACTAACAAATGAAATTGTAATGCAAATGTTAAAAACTCACTCCTCCTCAACAGAAACTTTTGTACAATTTTTTAGGTACTTTTAATAATAATATTAATAAAGTTATGGCAGATACTTATAGTATTGTTTTTTAATTGCTTTTTTCTGTTATGATTTGAATTATTTTAGCCTTTCTATTGCATTGATTTTGCTGGTTTTCGTGGTTCTGTTTTCGTGGTTCTGTTTTCGTGTAAAAGACATTTTTGTGTTTATGTTATAGTTTGTGGTTTATTTTATTTTCTTCATAGTGTTCCCATTTTTCATGCAAACAGAATAGTCATTTTTGAATCTTTCCTCACATTTCATTGATTATTCATGCTATTATAATGTCTTTTTTTTATTCTTGCTTTCATGATGGTACTTTTAATGTCTCTCCCCCCCTCAATTTTTTGACCATAACATCATAACTCTTTACTACATTAGTATTGTTATGCTAGAAAAGTACTGTTTGATTTTTAAATATACCAAGTTATTATTTACATCTTATCTGATAAAATGGTTACTTATTTTGTTACAATTAACTGATGCAGTTACGTGTTGCTCAACGCTAAGATTCTGTAGGGTGAACTTGCAGTGCATACAGAACTATAAAATTTCCATTTTTTTTTTAACAAAACCATACAAAAAAAGTACAGAAAATCTGAATTTAAAAAAAAAAAATGTTTACTTAGTAGTTATTTTCAGTTGTTCCAGTTATAATGAGCTGTGTGCACTTTTCATAGTTCTCCTATCTTTAAATAAATAATGAAGCTTTCCTGCTTAAAATGTTCTAAAAATTCATGTCACTTTTTTGTTACTTTTAATCTAATGAATACCCATAATATTGAATGTAAAAGCTGTGAAGGATTATTATGGCAGTAATGTGTATTTAATATAGTTAACAACATAAATAATGCTGATAACTTAATGCAGATTTTATCGATGTTACGGTAGAAATTTTCTATTTCAGGTTCTGATAAAAAATTAAGTTTTTAAAATATTTTTGCAATTGCTAATTAAATATAAATAAATAAATGTTAACAGCTGAATATAAATGAAATAAACAATTTCTTAAATTATAAATTGTTCTTATTTTGGATGTTAATTAAACTTAAAATTTGAAAATGAACTATCAGAAATTGGGTTTCTCTTTGACTTACAGAGGTGATTTTCTGAAACATATCTTTACGTTTTGATATATTCTTTTCTTTGCGGTGTAAAATATTTTTTTGGCAGCATATACTTATTTAAAAACCAAATTTATTAATCTGGTGTATTAAATAAACTGTCCATGCATTTTTGCATGATAGGTGTTCATTTTTGTTCTACTAACCTTTGTGTGCTTTGATTTTTGTGAATGATTTTTTTAATAAATTCCTTTATTTCTAAAAAAATGGCACTGGTATTCAGCAGCATCATGTACTTCCATTTCAGCAATAGCTGATTTTAATGTTCTTTCTATCATATTTCTGTTGCATTATATATCCATCTCTATATTAAAAATAAATACATCTAATATCTCCTCACCTTGTTCTATTCCATTAGCATATTCTAGCAGCGAACGTAAATAAAGGTTTACTTATGATATTCTTATATATACGTTTTTGGAAAAACAAAGCCAGAATATTTTGCTAATTTATCTGTTGCTGCGTTTGGAAAACCTAAAGCATATTGGAGCAATCTTTTTTAGCTGACATATATCATTGAATATTTTTCTGTTATTGTAAGATTAGGTTAATGCAGGAGTTCCTAACCCTATGCCTGTGGGCACCATGGTGCCCGTCAATCATGTAACGTGTTCCCGCTGCTGTGTGATAAATCACAATAAAAATGTTTTAGTTTTCAATAAAATTCTCTATAAATGTTTTTTCTTTTTTAATGAAATAGAAATTCCATCCGACACAGATACCAGCACAAAGCAAAATGTGACAGATGTCTCTCTCTCTCCCCCTCCTTCCCCCCGCATGTAATTATAAACTCGGTCCATCTATAAATTCACCATGGAAAAGTAAATGGTGCCCACCATCCAACAGATATCCTAGAATGTGTTCTTAGGGACAAAATGATCGGGGACCCCTGGGTTAATGTATTTTCAGTTTCATCAGCTTTTTTATTTTTTATGTTCTTAATGTTTTGTAAGGGCTTTTGTGTGCATGATTGATGTATACTTAAGTATTTTAACTATTAGAATTGTTAAAATAATACTCATAATTGCATTTTATAATTTTTTCCAGTTACTCAATAAATTTAAGTTTTCCTTCTAGGGTAAGCCTGAGTTATTATATAAACTAATTTTATGCATGCTTAAAATAAAAGATGTTTGCTTATGTAGTAGTTATTATTTAATGCATAACAATCAGCCATCTTACTTTTTTTCTGTTTTTAAATAAAAGCTCAAGCAGCATCTGTTTGATTAGCAATCAAGAGTTCTATGTAGTGCATTAGTTAATTTTGCACATTGCAAATCAACCAGTGACTGACTTGATTTTTTTTAAAACATATTTTATAAGTTAAACAGTACAGTCATATCCTTTTTAAAAAAGTGCTGACTTTAGGCATATGCAGAATCTTTAACATTTTATCACTTTAGTTCTATTAGTATTATCACTTGATTAAATTTAACTTATTAGTGGTATATGAAACTGGGAATCTTCTGTAAAATTCTTGCAGAACCTAAGGTTAGCACATGAGTAAGTCTGAAAATACAGTTGAACTCGGTTATAACATCACAGATTGTTAGACTCTCACGGAGAACATATAGTTATGTGCATATAGTTACATATAGATCAATGTTAAATATGTGTTGAGTACTAGTTTCCAGTTTTATCTTGCTTTTATCTTATTGTATTGAAAAAAGTCTAGATGGTCAGAAAGTTATTATAAAATAAGAATAAAATAAACATGTATATTTAGAAGAACTGAGGAGGGTGGACATAATAATTTTGTGTTATAACATATATTAAATGCATAGAAAATTATAGTGAAAGAACTTCAGTTTTTGGAATTTAGGCTTACCATGTTGTTCATTTTGGAATTTGCTTTTTAAATTACCCCATTCATGTATTTTTCTATTCTAACTAATAGTGAAATTCTTTATAGTTTGTCTCATTTTGCTTAGGTTTTTTCAAAAAAAATCATGTAGGTATTAAACATAATTTTAGTAGAATGAAAACTTCAAAATTTTGTTATGACCAGTAGGTTAAACATCTTGAATTTATATTGTTATGGTGTTGTTATAATCGAGATCAACTGTAAGTTAGCGTTGCAAAATGCATGATTTTCAAGCATTTAAGAGACATGAAAAGATCCTAAAATATGATGTGCATGTCCTGTTATCTGTGTTTGTTTGAATCAGGTGGGAGATGTTAACAAAGCGTCTCCAGGCCGTCTTGCGGGGAATGGATCAAACATTCTTTATAATTGCCTTTAATATTTCTGCAAAAATTGGTAAGTTTCTCTGATGGTAGGTTCTTCCTCATGAACTCATTTAGTATTGGGGCTGTTATAGCCTAAAACATTCCATGAATGATAAATTTTTGAAGTCAGTCTAAGTAAAAATTCTTAACAGTAGTATAAAAATATTGTAATTATCTTTTAATATCCATTTTGAATTATTAGGTTGTGTTAAAGTAATTTTTTTACATAATGAAAAAGTTGCATTATATGATTTTATTTAATCAAATGTATCAAATGCATTATTAGTTAGGTCAGTATTATATAATTTTTTAGAAGCCTTTTAGTGTTCATATTTCAACATGTTTGAGTAGAACACAAACACACCCTTGTGTATTTTGTACCATCAGAGATAGATTTGCATAGAAAACAAGCAGGGGATATATATTTGGTAACTATGAATGATCAATCAAAATTTTTTGCAACAAAATTTTCATGTAAAATATGTATTGTTGCGTGCTTACGGATTCATAATAGATTGAACGCACAAGTCCAATAATATGTTCATAAAATTTATTTTTACCCAAATAAATATTTCAGGACTCTGGAATTTTCTACAGAAATATTTGTGCAAGTGTTCACGGTATTACACAGTGTAATTAGTAGTTACACTTGAAACTACTAAGAATATTAAACACAATGCAATACAAAGCGTATCTAAAGAGGAATTTACAAAATGTCAGATACCCATTTACACAATGTTAAGTGTATTCTTACTTTTCTGGCATAGCTTTCTCTTTAAATTTATTTCACGTTACACAGAAAAATACAGCAATTTTGTATGTATAGTTGCACCGAAGTCATCTATGTACAAAATTCGTAATAACATATTAACATAAAGCCTATTATTTTGAGAGATGGGATTCTTATTCAGGCAGCCATAGATTTTGATCTTCTAACCCTTTCAGTAAATTAGTTTTCATAATTTTTTCTAGAAGTTCTTGTTATGACTCGCCAGAACTGAAGATTTATTTAATGCTGAAGAAGAATGGCTGAATAGCAGATACATCAGGACACCATGTGTATTTGAAAATGTGTGACAGCTATACTTGGAAACAAATTTCCACCAAGAAAAAGGGATATAATTGCCCAGTAAAGAGTAAAATGGTTGATGAGCAATAATTTATTCTATTGAAGGAATTTAGCTATATCTGTGATATGCCGAATTTGCTAGGAGAATCATACAGATCATTTTCTTTTATCTGGCTGGAAGAATCTGTACAGATCATTTTCTTTTATCTGGCTGGATATTGTAATATCTATAGTAATAAGATCTAAGGAAGGAATAAAAGCTTTTGGGGAACTTTTTGTGATGTCTAGTCAGTTGTAAGAGTCACAATGGATGGGAAGGGTTTTTTTTTAAACATGTAATATTTTGTTTTTGTGGTTTTATGGAGTACTATTGTCTGCTTATGGAGTACTATTGTCTAGCATTATAGTTGGGGCTACCTACCAGGTACTGTAAGTAGCATGGACCAAGAAATCAGTTATAATTCCAAGGGTGTAGGTATTTAAATTTTTTTGAAGGTTGGGGGAGTTTAATCTGACAAGGATTTCAGTGAAGAGGAAATAGAGTAAACAGTGTAATAAAAGAAGAAGCTCATTAATTATTCAGTACAGCGCTGGTTTTGTTTGACTGTGTGACTTTTTATATTTTATTAAAAAAAATCAATTTTGATAAAACAATAATTCTACTCTGAATTTATCAGAAGCCACATCTTATATCAAAAAATTTTCATAATGCATTTATAGCTGTAATTTAATTTCAGTTACACATTTCCAAATTTGAAGTATATCATTACATACCCCATTTCTCCCGAGAGAAAAAAAAAAAATCATGAGATATTTCCCAATCATTTTCTTTCCCTTTTTTTCTCTCTCTCTTTTTTTTCCTCAGAAATGTCATTAGCAGCAAAAATCTTGCAACATAAAAATATTCTTGAAAGTAAAATTTATTGCATTGGAGTGTAGTTGTTATTATTTGTTATAAACTTCTGGAGTTGATAACAGAAAAGCAGTTTTTTTGGGGGGGAGGGGGAGAACACAGTTTTACTGCTGCTACTTAAATGGGTGAGCAGAAATATTTCCTTTTGTGGATTGAGTATGCAATCATGATATTCACTATGATGGGAGACAAGTGTCCTATATTTATTATTCTTTTGTTTTTTTTAAATTGTGGATAAAAATTAGAAGTGTATTGAAGAATAGTTGAAACAGGATTAAAAATCAGAAGTATGATTATATTCATCAGATTTTTTTTCATTCTTTACCTTTGTATATTGGTAATTATTTTCAAAATTCATGGTATAACATGCTAAAGTAAATGTTGAATAACTGTCAGTATTTCATATTTTGAGTGTTTGATGCTTTTATGATGCTGTAAAAAATTGTATTTTTATTAAATATATGAAATTATGTATCTTTAAACATATCTGAAACATCAGTCTTTAAGCCATGTTCTTTCTGCTTCTTCTAAAATTGATAGCATTTTGATATGCTTTTCTGTATCACATTATTCTTTTAACCATAATGTGAGGATTTTTTTTCCTCTTCTACTTTTTCCTGCTATCTTTCTAACACATCTGTATGCATTGTGTCTTGCATGGTTTGTATAGCTTTGTCGATGTGAGCTGTCAGCTGTGTAATCGTAAAACGTAGCTTGATCCATTCGGTTTTCTTAGTCTATTTTTATTTTTCCTGTAAATATAAAATTTTTTGTAGTCCATTCATCTAGAAGAAAAATTTGAAAGCTAACACAAATGTGGCATTTGGGGATGCCAGTAACATCATGGTGAATGTAAACATCAAGCTGAAGCTCAGTGTTGTTTGAAATTTGGGCAATTTTTTTTAATGCTTGAAATTATATTATCTTGTAAATACTTAATAGATATTTTAAATTATATTACTGAAATTCTTAAAATAAATACTATTTTTAAATCCTATTTGTTTGATTGCTTCAATTTATTTTTGCTATTTATATGTGTCTGAGATTCATTTTCTCTTCCAAAAGCAGCTATAAGCAAAATAATAGCTAAACTTATTTATAAAACTGCCATGTAAGGGGGGAAATGATAAAAGTTTTATGCCTTTTTGAGAATATGTTGAATCTTTTGTTTAATTTTAGTCCATGATGAAGGGGAGTTGCAGGTACAAGTGACAGAATTTTATGGTTAGTAATACTGGTGTAGTCCCTACTGCACAAACTGTAGCTTTGGTGCAGTTCTAATGGAGAATACTGTAGGGGATAGTCTGAGGATCTCTCACCCTTCTTCCTCGACCACCAAATCACTGGCGAGGGTGATTCAGTGCAGGATTTACGTATAAGCTATGCAAGCTATAGCTTAGGGCCCCTACTTTCTTGAAGGCCCCCAAAAATTTAAAATATAGTATAACAGACTTATAAAGTACCCCATATTTCAAATAGCTTGGGACCTCATCAAGTCTAAATCTGGCCCTGACTGTCTTTTATTGTAAATGCCTCATACTACACAGATCACAAACTAATGTAACTATCAGGGGAGCTAAATAAACTACACTAACATCTTTAATCATAAAGTAGATCAAAAATTTTTTTTTAGTGCCAAATGTACTGGAACTATCTACCTGTGTGGATGACTTTCCAAGGAAAAATGATGTATATTTACATTACACACGGAGAAAGCTATGATGACTTCATGTGGCAAGGAGGAATCTGTAACCAAAATGAATTGAAGAGAGATATTAACAGCTTTCGTGATTTAAATTGCTAGATCTGCCAGTTAATCATGAATTTATCAGAGGTCTTATTTCCAAGATCATTTCATTCCGAATGTATTCCAAGGGTGAAATAAATCAAAATTTAAGAGTGAAATATCTGTTATACAGTACACAGTCTGTAATCCGGACTCGTCAGAACTTCGGCAATTCCGGATTAAGGGTTTTTTCCAGATTATAGATCATCATTTTAAATCTGGTAAGATGGGATGCAGAAATTATGCAATTAAAAATATGAAACCGTAATTTATGAAATAAAGAGCAATTATGATCTAAAGGTTATCAAAATTTACAAAAAAAGGAACTTAATATTTATTTGTTTACTTTATTAAACATTTTTGTCAATGAAGTTGTTTAAGTTGCTTCGTTTTTTGTGCTAAATGCGCATGCGTAAACATTAAACACTCATCGCGCATGTGTAAAGCATACAAAAGGAAAAGTTTGTGGCTTTGAGGTCCAGATTATAGATCATTCCGGATAATGGACGTTCGATTACAGACTTTGTACTGTAATTTTTAAAAATGTGTGTTGTGTGTTTCTTTTTCACTGTCTTCTTGATCATTAGTACAACTGTATATGATGCATTCAATATTTTTTAAAAAATGCTTTGCAAAATTTGTAAAGGTTATTATTCTTGAAACACAATTTTGTGTTGTTTTACTTTTTCATTCGTGTCTGTTGCCATTTGGAAAATTTCTGATGTAGACACCATATGACTTCCTTGTAGGGCCTATTAAATTATATACATTTTATGTTTCATTTCATTTAAACTTATTTTCTTGAATTTCATTAGAAATATATTTCTCATTCAATTAATTCAGTTTTCACTTTGCCGCTAGGCAGTCAAAATATCTTCATTAAAATTGAAAAATATAGAAAAACATAAAACTCGAAATACAGTTAAAACAATTAAAAAACAGTTTTTACAATTAAAATTGGAGTGTCTACGCAAAAACAAGCAATTCGGCCAGCGGGCAAAAAGACAGATTTTTCAGTGCACAGAACTGGAGGTTTACTTTTAGTTTCCTTTGCAAAATGACACTGAAGGTGCAGAAACTGACTTAGTTCTGCTAAGTTTCAAATACAGTCAAAATATATGTTTTAAATGTGGCTAAGTTCTTAACTGGAATATAAGAACGACATAATTCAATCATTTTTAAAGCAAAAAATGCGCAATTTACCAGCATATAAGAATTAAAAATAAAATTTAAAAAAAAAAAAAGGACTCACCAAGGTGAGTAACAGAGTGGATATATATTTATATACTTCTAGTGCGGTCAATTGGGACCAAAAAGAGAGATGCACAACTACATGTTCTAGCAGTCATGTATACAAAATGTCAACATTCTGAGGCTGCTTGTTTTTGAGTTATGTGAGATTTTCCCTTCCTTTAATTAAAAGTCCATTATTTTAATTGCCAAGCAGTTTTTTAAATGACTAAACTTTTGCATAGTATGTAGCTGTGGAAAAAAAACATATTTGAGTCGTTCACTTTCTTGCATTCATGAATTAAAATATGCACTGCTATTAGTGACATTTTAAATTTTTAATCATCAGTTGCATTTTTTAAGGCATACTTTTTGAATTTTTCATACTTTTGGTTGATTTGATATAGTCTGAATTATTCTTGCAACAGTGTGTATCTCCTTAAATATTGTTATAATTTTTCTATTTCTGAATGAAAACCAATAGTTTCTTATTGTTTCTTAACTCTGTATTTGAAATGAGACTATAATATGTTGACTTAAAGCTTTGCTTTGATTCTCATTTTACTACAAAAATAAGTTAAAAATATGTCGTACTTATGATTTACACATTGAAGTTTAATCACTTCTTTCAAATAATTTCATTTAACAAACAGTATTTTGTCATTATATTTGACAGATGGTAAAACATTTGCTAAGTATCCTTTAAGTAATTGTATTCAGTATATAATAAAATTAGCACCAGATAAACTGCATAATTTCAAATTATATTGTTGAATTCTGTAACAAATAAATCTCTTATCCTAGTTAAAAGATATATTGGCATGTTAAAAATAAATTGTTTTAAATTATGTGGTACATTTTCAGAATAAAAACTTCATACTATTATTTTTTTTCTTTTTAGGCATATTGTTGAAACTGAAGGTGCTAGAGCTTTATTTAAAGGTTTGGGTCCTAATCTTGTTGGAGTTGCTCCATCGAGGTAAGTTCAAAGTAATGACAATACTTGTATAATTATATTTTTTATTTATTGATAATTATTTCCTTTATTTTTTGTCTATTATTGTTTATTTTATTTTATATTTTTAGGGCTGTCTATTTTTGTACATACTCACATACAAAGAATTTCTGCAATGAAAGGTTAACACCTGATACCCCTGTTGTCCACATTTGCTCTGCTGCTTGCGCAGGTAATAATTACATATAATTTTTTTTTATTTGTAATATAGTAAAATCTAAATTAATTCGGCTTCCTCATCAAGAATCCTACCTTACGAAAACAATGGAGAAAAGTAACCTTACATAAAGATATTTTTTTAAAAAAGTTATTTGCCCCCTCTCTCCCAGAACCTTTTTTTTTTAAAAAAACCAAACTTTCTTCATAGTGTTATTCTTTAAAGCTAAAATTATAGTTTAATCCAAGAGCAAGCACGGCCTTTGCAATAAAAACTATCCCTGCATGAAAGAATTCTAAATAAATTATACTGGTTATCATAATTTAAGGAAAAATCATGATTACTGAAAAAGTTACATGTAGAATTTTATGAAACTTACCCACAATATACAACACATAGTAAGGTATCAAATGACATAAAAAGAACTTACCAGACAATTATAGCATTATAGAAATTAGCACATGTATAAAATGAACAAATCAAAAAGTGTCAGTTTGCTATAGGAAAAGTACCTTCAATATGGAATATGATTGCCTCTATGTGTGATGCTTTCAATTATACGGTCTATCAGTTCCATAGGAAGCGAGAGCCATTGCTCTTGCAAAGCAGTTGCAAGCGTGGCAAGTGTCTGAGGGGGTGGATTGAAAGCAGCTAGACGTCTCCCTAAAGCATCCCAAACGTGCTCGATAGCAATCAAGTTCGGGGATCGACCTGGCCACTCTATGCGCATAATGGTTTCCTGTTGAAGATAATCATCTACGATGTGAGCTCTGTCTGTTCTTGCATTGTTGTCCTGTAATAGGAAAGCATCACCTATTGCCCGGCATATGGACGCACATGAGCATCAAGGATGTCATCTCTGTAAACCTGAGCATTCATGGGTCCCCTTGAAATGATATGGAGGTTTGTGCGTCCATCCAGAGAGATGCCAACACGGAAACTGCCTCTTCCTTATGCATCTCTTTCACTGTTTGAACACTTTTCACTGTTTTTTTTTTTTTCAGATGTTTGACGGATGATAATGGGTTCCATGTTCTCTCCATATAAAATAACAACTAGTATTGTTTTCTAAACTAAACTAAACCTGGACTCATCCATAAAGAGAACATCCCTCCATTGATCAGGCATCCAGTGGACATGTTCTGCCCACTGCAAACGATCTCGCCTATGGCGTGACGTAAGCGGCACGCAAATGGCTGGTCGCCTCACATGCAGACTACCTTCGTGAAGCCTTCTTCTTCTACGTTGACACCAGCCTTCCGGTGGCTGCAGCAAGGGAGGAGCTAAGAAGAGTCAAAATAGAGGTTCTATTCTTGCATGCACATAATGTCAAATATCGGTCATCGGTGCTTGTCGTAGCAGTTGGCCGTCCTTGGCTGAACCTACGAGATGCCGAATCTGTGGTTTGAAATTGCCTCCAAAGTCTATGAACCACTGAAGGACTTGCATTTAGCCATCTGGCCACTTCTATTTGTCCTGCCTCTAGTCTGCGAATGCCTCTCCATCGTAGTTCTGCAGGCAAATGGTGCCTAGAGATCATTGTTATGAATTGGCTATCTCAGATTTCTGATATCACTATCACAGTGAAATATATGGGCTTGCTCTCAAACATGGACATTTATGCTCCTCACAGATGATGTATTCTGAGTAGTATGCCACTAATTTACATATTGCAGTTTTACTCAGATACTCTTACATGGCAACATATTCAAATTTTACACATTTTGGCTTATTTTGAGGGAGTTATCCCTATTTTTGTGGTTTTTTTCTTAATTTATAATAACCAGTGTATTAAGAAAATTATCTAGTACCTTTAGTGTTACCAGATGTGAATGAAGGTTATGTTAAGGTAAGTTTTTGGGAGCTTTTCATAGGAATTTTTGAAGGAGCAGTTTTTTCTTGTACTCGGTATCTTTCAACGTAAATTATACTACATCTCAAGACCGTAACATTGGCCATAGTATTCTGTATAGAATAAGTATGTTTATACAAAAGTAATTTGGCATAATAAAAGTATTTTGGATATATCCATGCAGAAGTCCCCCCCCCAAAAAAAAAGTAAAATGCTATAAAGTTGACATAAATCTACCAGTTCATGAAAAATTATTTACTGTTTTCTATCCAAATATTAGAATAGATTTCTGTAACATTTGACAAACTTTTTTTCATTTGTAAAAGGAATTTCACCTGTTACTCAGTCACATGCTAACATTTCATGGTAGTTACGTATTACCCCATCATCAGTTCTATGGCTACCATAGAACTGTGAATGTAATGGAGATTCTGTCAAAGTTGCACCATTTGCTCTTGCAGAATTCTGAAGGAGCTGTCATCTCTTTATTTAATAAATGATTAGTATTCTATCCACTTTATTTTCACACTTCCAAATTTACTGGAAGCCCTGTTTTAAGATATGATCACATAACTTTTAAACTAATCCTCTGTTTGCCATTGTGTAGAAAGACTAAATTTTAATAATTTCTTTCAGAATTCAGAGAAAAAAACATACCAGTAACAGTTAATTTATATCCTTGTTCATAAAAACAAAAACATAAGGTTATCAGAGATCAATTGAGTTTACATCAAATGAAGGTGGAGACATTATGAGTGTGTTGTGATGTTGCGCACATCCAAAACTGGCACTTGCTTTGGTGACACTTTCATGGTCGATGTGATGATACATGTGTAGATGTTAAGATGAGACTTAGTGATCTCAGAATGTTATACATGAACGTAATGGATTTTGAAATTTTTTCTGTTGGTCTGAAGGTCATTTTCATACTTACTGCATATTAAATGGTGATACACATAATTGCTTGCTTTGAGCAGAAAGCATCTCAAAAGGTCAGTCATTATTTTAAATAACATAAGTGTGTAAATTTGTATTAAAATGTACTTTTGCTGATCAATTGTTGCATAGTCAATTTGAAAAACTAATCACAGATTATTTAGATGCTGCTCAGTTTGAATGACCAGATTGTACTGTATGTAGTTTTGTACTTAAGAGAGTTGTAACAAGTAAATATTTATGTACTTAATTTGGAGTTTATATTGAAGGTTTTAATTCCAATTTTTTTGTTGTTGAATTTGATATGAAGTAGCAGTATTGTTTTTTGTAACTTATGATCTCTTAATGTACAGAGTGAGAAAGTAGTGCAAGATTTTTTGACTGGTCATATTATATTAAGATTCTATCCTTGGAAAATGTTGCCTGAAAGAGTTCAAAACATTGTACAGTCAAAAGTCTTTAATCCTTACTCGTCAGGACTTTGGCGATTCTGGATTATCAGTTTTTTCGGATTATAGATCATCAGTTTAAATTTGGTAAGATGGCATGCAGAAATTATAAAATTAAATAACTTACCATAATTTATGAAATAAAGAGTAATTATGAGCTAAAGGGTATCAAAATTTACAAAAAAAAAGGTTAATATTTATTTGTTTACTTTATTAAACATTTCTTTCAACGCGCGCATGCGTAAAGCATACATTACGCATAGTCGAAATTAGAAAATTGCAAGCAGAAAACTATTTGATCTGTATTCGTGATATTTATAATGAGGAGGAATTTGATTTAAATAATATCAAAGAGGGAGTACATCGAGATGAAATACTACATTTAGTAAGGAATTATAAGCCGAATAAAATAAAAACATCTGCCTTGAAGATAAGGATAGTGCTGACAGATCAACTTCCGATTCATTAGGCACCGCCACATCCCCCCCCCCCGGGCAGAGCAGCTGTAAATGATAAACAGATTTCGGAATGGTTAGAGAAACAAAGGATATGCCTTTATCCATTTTTTTGCACAATTCCACTTTTTGATGGACATCGAAACATGCTTTCGCTTTGTAGATCCTTTGGCAGCTCCAGAATCGGAAATTGTTTTTGACATAATCAAAAGTTCAAGCTTACTTTTATAAAATTGCTCTAACAGTCTGCAAAAAATAATAAGCCGGATCCAATTGGAAGATTAAGGAACAATGCAATCTGCAACATTAACTAAAATAGATAATTTTAGCTTAGTGTATACCGTCCGTTATACATTAAACGTGTATGCGTAAACGTATTAATGCGCATGCGTAAAGGTATTATGCACATGCGTAAACGCATTATGCATTTACGCATGCGCAGAAAGTTTGTACTTTTGAGGTGTGGATTATAGATCATTCCGGATTATGGACGTCCGGATTAAAGACTTTTGACTGTATTATATTGTTGCATAAAAGTACTAACCAGGCCTACAGCAAGAAATTCTTTTAATTTTGAAAGCTTCAGTTATTGAAAGATGAACCATTAGTTAGAGGCATTGACTGTTTGAGTAGTTTGTATGCTCAGTTTTAAGAACTTGAATTCTTTTGTGTTTAAGTTTTGCACTTTGATGTCATTGTGTGCCGAAATAATTGTAAGTTGCAATAAAAAAAATTTAGACGTTTAAAAATTTGAGAAGAAAGCTTCAGGATATTTTAAATTATTTATATTTATCAATAACTGTTTTTCTAAACATTAGCAATTATTAATTTAATTTTTAAGTTGGAATTATTACTTTTATAAAGCATCATATACACAGTTGGCCACTTCTTTGGCATTTTTCTGTTAATAATGTCAGTACTCAAAAGTGCGCTACAGTTGAAAATTTTAGCCTGTTTATATCGTATCATGAATATTTGTGCAGTGAGGTTGTTCTACAAAAGCGGGAAGTATAAATATCAGTCTAGGAATTTTCTCTCCTAGATTTTCGCTTGCTTAAGTAGATGAATTGGCAGCTGTCAACTTGCACGTGTATGGATATAAACACTTTCAAGTTAACTGAAAATATAATGTTATTGATCCTGACATAGGATTCTATGTGGAAAGGGTGAAATTAAAATCAGGATGTCACTGGCCACCATCATCTAGATAGATTCTTTATAAAATTTATGCAGTTACATTTGCATGAAAAGATGTGAATGTTTTTGGCAATGCTTTATGAAATTGGCAGTTTTATATCTTGTGTGTAATATGAAATTAATTTGCTAAGATTTTATTTTGAATATTGGTATTTGGATTTTCCATTTATTCTGGAATTAATGAAATCATAATTTTTGCCATGAAACTTTTCTTATCGTTGTTAAGATTTCTGCCATCTAGTTAGATTCTGTGCCATCGTTTTATGTTTAGCACTAAGTGGCACCCCATTAACAGAAAAATACATATTTGTCTTTTGTTGAAAATAATATTTTTGCCATCCATTAAAAATTATTCAGCTTGACTTTATTTTGTTATGTTAGAGCAGCAATTGTCATCTTGTAGTAATAAAGGATATTAGCAAAATTTTGTAATCGCCATCATTTTCTATCTTGCCTACAGTGATTGGGTAGCTAAGTATTGGCATTGCATGTTAAAATTCCTGTATATGATTCAGATTTTGAAACTAAATTTACAAACATTCTTGTTTGGTAATAAATATGAGAGGTAATGGCTGTGGTTCAAAGTAAAACTAAGTTAAGCCACAGAAATATTTAATTATTTACATAATGTACAAAGTTACAGGTTATGTGCTCTAATTAGCACAGACAAAGTGAAACGAGCGAATGTAGCATAGGTACATTCTTCAACTACTGACTAAACTAAATTTGCTTCCTCTCACAAGAGGGCGCTATGTTAAACCAAACACATGCTTTTGTTTTGAATAATTTCTTATGGTTACTATTTTTTGTACTAATATTAATTAATAGTTTTTAAAGAACATAAATCGTCTTTAAGGTGAATGGTATCACTGTTACTGGATAATGTTAGTCATCACTGCAACTGACCTTAATTTCAAATGAATAATATAATTAGCTGAGGTATAGAGAAAGGAAAGAGTTATAATTCTACACTGTAAAATATTTAAATCACTCAGTACATTGTACCAAATGACCCTGAATGTAATTTATTTTAAAATGCAGTGAGACAAATCATTACCATTTTTTCGCAAACAAATTATAATTATGCATGCCCTTAATTTCAAATTAATAATATAATTAGCTGAGGTATAGAGAAAGGAAAGAGTTATAATTCTACACTGTAAAATATTTAAATCACTCAGTACATTGTACCAAATGACCCTGAATGTAATTTATTTTAAAATGCAGTGAGACAAATCATTGCCATTTTTTCTCAAACAAATTATAATTATGCATGCCCTTAATTTCAAATGAATAATATAATTAGCTGAGTTTATAGAGAAAGGAAAGAGTTATAATTCTACACTGTAAAATATTTAAATCACTCAGTACATTGTACCAAATGACCCTGAATGTAATTTATTTTAAAATGCAGTGAGACAAATCATTGCCATTTTTTCGCAAACAAATTATAATTATGCATGCCCTTAATTTCAAATGAATAATATAATTAGCTGAGGTATAGAGAAAGGAAAGAGTTATAATTCTACACTGTAAAATATTTAAATCACTCAGTACATTGTACCAAATGACCCTGAATGTAATTTATTTTAAAAAGCAGTGAGACAAATCATTGCCATTTTTTCGCAAACAAATTATAATTATGCATGCCCTTAATTTCAAATGAATAATATAATTAGCTGAGGTATAGAGAAAGGAAAGAGTTATAATTCTACACTGTAAAATATTTAAATCACTCAGTACATTGTACCAAATGACCCTGAATGTAATTTATTTTAAAATGCAGTGAGACAAATCATTGCCATTTTTTCGCAAACAAATTATAATTATGCATGCCCTTAATTTCAAATGAATAATATAATTAGCTGAGGTATAGAGAAAGGAAAGAGTTATAATTCTACACTGTAAGATATTTAAATCACTCAGTACATTGTACCAAATGACCCTGAATGTAATTTATTTTAAAATGCAATGATACAAATCATTGCCATTTTTTCGCAAACAAATTATAATTATGCATGCCATTTCTAATGAAGCAAAGTACTGATTCCAAAATATAATATGCAGACAAATTTTACATTATTATTTGCAACACATTGACAGTAAAATTTGGTTTGAGTTATAATATAATGAAATACAAATCAACGGGACTTTAGCAATTCTTGATTTTAGAGCATCAGCTTAAATCTAGTAATGTGGCATGTAGACATGGCAGCATTGGGCATCCATATATGCATTGTTCAAGTCAGATAGAAAAAATGCTAGACAAGGGTGGAAATGCTAAAAAATGCTAACCAAAAGGTGGAAAAATGTTATCCTGGCCAACATCAGTATAGCAATCAATTCATTATCATTGGCCACCGTGGGATCTGCAGCCAGCTGGTGTTTAAAAGTGACATGCTGGTAATCTGAGTTAATGGGAAGAAGAATGGCACTCCATTCCTGTTTTTTTTTTTTTTTTTTTTTTTTCCCTCTTTCCCAAGTATGATATATTCTCCATTCCTGCACTTCATAAGCTCAGAGAGGAGTTTTTTTTTTTTTTTTTTTTTTTATTTATTTATTGTTGTTGTTATTTTAATATTATTTATATATTTATTTACTTATTAGATGGTGGTCTGAAGGTCCTAAGTATTGGACCTTTTGACTTTTGAACTTTATACTGAATATGGATAAAATAAATGTTTTTTATGTCTTCATTAAATTTTTGATAATGTTTGATGTTCTGTTGTAATTCTTTATAGGGTTTATGTCATGTTCCTTAACAAATCCCATCTGGTTTGTCAAAACGAGACTTCAGTTAGATCAACGGTAAGTTCATTAAATGTTATTGTTTCATTTTGCAGGTATTTTCATTTTCTAAGAAGTCTAAATCTTATTTTTTAAATTAAAATATTCCATGGTACTTAATAGAAATAATTAGTCAGCTTAATGTATTAAGTACATCACCATATTCTTCTAAGAGTTTTCCCCATCTGCTAGTAATTTTTCCACTCTTATATACAGCTGTTGATAGCTGAATTTATTGTAGTTATTTATTTATAGCTGAATATTTAGCATGAATTCTTCTGTCATACCTTTGCAAAGTATAATTTTGAAAATTTTATTAAATTCACTTCAAAATTTTTTGTTAATAGTTTGAAAATGTGTGAATATAATTTATTCTGAATCCTGAGACTACTACAATTCCAGATGATGCTGATCATTTCTAAATCTTAATTTATCTTAGAAAGGTGATGTTCATTATCAAAGTCTGTTTTTAAAGGATGCCCCTTGCTATGTGTTCACTTAGGAAGGTGTTCCTACAAGAGGGTTTTTATTAGTCTTGAAAATGTAAAAAAAAAAAAAAAAAAAAATGGGTGCAAAAAGTCAGGTGAAAATATTATTCTTTGAGGCATTAATAAAATGCTACCAATGGATCCAGAATCATGGAGGTTTATGAGCATATAGTGTCTGTGCAGCAAGGTGCAATCAAAACGGGGAGCTGAAAGTCCACTTAGTCCTGTCCTGTGCTGAAACTTGTATATAAAACTCTTTGGATATCATTTATTAAAATACAATGGATGCTTTCCCTCAAAAATGAAGTGGAACTGTGCAGTTATTACACTGGGACTACTCCTGTATGACCAATGGAAAATTTCTGTTGTTTTTACCCACTTCTGTTTTGCTATGTGGATTTTCTAGTCTGGCAAAATAAAAATTGTTGCCACTTCACATAGGCCTGTTAGTGACCAACCGAATAAGACTGCTAAATATCGAGAATTCAATGTAGTTTCAAATTCTGGCAAACAAGCTCGCTGCATGGGTATTTTTTGGCTCTCTCATGTATAACATGAAATAAATCTGTTCTTAGAAGATAGTCCTTTGTGAAGGTATCACTCACTGTAAGCAGACAGATATTGCATGCTTTGTTGTAATCAAAACAGTCTCATTTATCCAGTCTATCACCATTTCACTTTATGAAATGCTGGATGCAAGGTTTGTGTATAGATAGGTGATCCAGTGAAAAAATAGTACAGCCTTCTTTGTTAAGTGCAGAAGTGGTTCAGATGAGTTTGCAGTTTCAAAAACGTTTTATAATTACCTTTAATAACATGCTCAATATTATTTGAAATATTTAAATCCTTGGACCATAAAATTATTAATTAGTGCCAAATAATCAGTAAAAATTGTTTTCAAACTCTTTAAAATATTTTCCATATTTGCTGTATTATTAGTTACAAAACTGCAAGTTTTGCATTTAAACCTATTTCCAAATTTTTTAATGTCATTAAAAGCAAGGATAAATAAATTTTCACTTATATGTGTTGATGATGAATCAACGATAAGCAGATACCCAGTTGCACAAACTTATTCATGGATTATAGCTTTATTGTGGATGTACAAGACCAATCATGCAGCATTGTGCATATTGTTAACTAAAATGTTACAGCATTTCTCTACTTGGTCTTCATATCTGTAGCAATTTACATTCATTCATAGACAGGGACGTATATCCAGGATGCAGCATTTCCATTAATTTTATGAAACAAGGGTTTTCTAGTCCTATGCATTTGTTAGCGTAAACGAATGGATTTTTGAGAAGATGCTGTTTTTACAATATATTTAGATCATACACTGTGCGTTTTGAATTACTGCATTTATCAGATTTACCTTCAAGACTTAGATGAACATAAAAGTAACACATGTTCTTGCATTGTACAAACATGGATTGGTTAACCCTTTCATAGTAAAGTTGCCCGTGCATATTGTCAGGTCGTCCGATTTACACTCATTTTCTACCTGGTGCTTTCTCCCATCATGTTAGTGCATGGCTCATTGTTTTCAGGAGTTGTTAAATGACATGCCAGGCATCTTTGAAGCCATTAAAGTAGTTGTCTTATATGAATGCACTTCCCTCTCCTTTGTTTATCTTCAAAGTTTAGCTGTTGATGCTTGCAGTTGCAATCCTGTCCTAAAGGGAAACTGCACACGGTGGGGGAAAACCTTACAAAGATCCCCAAGAGAGATAAAATAAATAAATTCATCTAAATAGTTATTGTTAATGCTGTAGCGTTCTACTTTGTATCTAGGGGAAAGGAAATCCATTCTAACAGAAATTTGTATTTACAGGCATTTCAGATGTCTGAGAAGAACATATTTTGGTATCTATCGATGTGTATTTGAAACAGTTTCATTCTTAAAAAATTTTCTGTTTTTTATATTCAGCAATTAAAACCTCTTGAAAAGCGCTATTATCTTTTGATTAAATATTTGATTATTGCTCCTCGTGTTTTTAAAACATGGAAGAATATAACAATTTTAATCCTTTGGGGGGAGGACACTGACTAAAATAATTGTTACCCTGTTATGAATTGGATATAAATATTGCATAATAAATTTCTGTAAGTTATGAAGATGAAGAGAGTAAATGGAAATTTAAAATTGGAATCTGGATTGAGATAGCAATTTTTATTACTTTTGTATTTATGATTTTATGAAAATTGAGCACGTAAAAGTTTTGCTGTATTGCTTCTGTCTGACATTTTTCAAATTTAAAGTAATTTCTTTTTGTTCTCTTTTAGATCTTATGGCAGCATTAGTACTGTACAGTGCATTAAGGATATATACAATTCTAAAGGAATTCTTGGTTTTTACAAAGGGATCACAGCCTCCTATTTTGGTATTTCAGAGACTATAATACATTTTGTAATATATGAATTCATTAAAGCCAAATTGCATGAGAGAAGATTAAAGAATCCATATCAAACTGATAGGAAGTCTACAAGGGATTTTGTAGAATTTATGTGTGCTGGTGCTATTTCTAAAACATGTGCATCATGCATAGCCTATCCCCATGGTAAGTACAAATTTACATTAAAAGACTACAATTACATAGAGCAAAGTTATTGCATTAAGATTGATGGTGTGGGTATTACTAATTAGTTTATTTTCTTAATTCATCAATCTTTGTTGTTGTGCATCTTTTCTTGTTTTTTACCAGTTTGGTTTTGTAGCGAATAGAAAGGGCTGCTCATACCTCTTAAAACATTCAGAAGTATCTATCATCATAAGTTAGTTTCTAGTTTTACATCTACTTTCTTTGCAACCATAGCCTTGTTCATTAGTGCTATATTTTACATGATCAATTAACACTTTGTGTCATCTTTAATACATTTTAAAAGCTTAATAAATTAACATAAAGAAGTCATTAATCTTGATGGCAGCCTCATAACACATTGGACACAGATTCTGTTCTGTGTTCCATGGTTAAGATCTGTTGTTGTCAAACCAAGATGACACTTGACTGGCTTTGACCACTCATGTTTATAAGCTTCACATTTGGATTAAAGCTACTTTATTTTAAGCCTAAGATAACTACTTTTCTTCTAGTTATTCAACCATAACTATTGATAAAATACAAATAATTAAATAGATCACGGTACATTATGTTATTGATTATCTTTTCATTGATGTATAATTTAATGTTATTTATTGCAAAAAGAGAGAGAGTGGTGTTATGACACAGATTTTTTAAGAGAATCCCCCCTCAAAAAAAAGATTTCCTCTCTTTTTGTCATTGGTGTATGCACTGAAGGGCCATTCATTACATTATGATCACCCTGTTAATAACATGTACGACCACCTTTAGCCCTCAAGACTTCCAGCACTCAGCGTGGCATTGACTCCACAAGGTGTTGATATGCAGTCTTGAGGCATCTCATACCAAGCGCTCACCAACTGATCCTGCAGTTCCTGCACATTGCGAGGGGTTAGCATGGCAGCACGAATTTGGTTTTCCAGGTGGGACCACAAATGCTCTATTGGATTAATGTTAAGTGAATTGAGGCCAAGACGTGACTTGAAGGTCACTAGAATGTTCTTCGAACCACTTTAAAGATTTGATCCTTATGGCATGGTGTATTATTCTGTTGGTAAACACCATCCTCCCTGTTGCCATGAATGGCTGAACTTGGTCTGCAACAATGATTACATAGCATATAGCTGTTGGGGATTGTTCTATGGGGATTATGGGTCCTAATGTTGCTCCATGTAAACATTACTCACACCATAATACTCCCACCACCAACTTGTGTCTGTCTAACTGTGCATCCGGAGCCAGGGTTTCATTTGGAAATTGGCCTATTAGCACATCCCGTCTAATATGGGGTACCTGAAAATGTGATTCGTCGGACCAAGTTTCTTCCATTCTTTTAATGTTCAGTTCCGGTGTTTCTTGGCCCACTGTAGATGCAGCTGGCTATTACATGCTGTCACTGCAGGGACATGCTTTGGCCTCCGGCTGCATAGCCCCATAAGCAGCAATGTATGTTGCACAGTTTGTTGAGAAACATTGTGTGGGTTGCCACTGTTGTAGCTCTTCGGTTACAGCGAACAATGCATAGCAATCTCCACTCTCCTCTGGAATCGATGTGCCATTGACGACACACTGCTGGGCGGCAACTTGTCATTTCACCATCTATACAATGTTTTCGATATGTGCTTGCAAATGCACGTGAACAATCTACTAAACTTGTCGTTTCTAATATTGATGTTCCCAGTTCCCGAGCCATAACGATTTGACCTTTATCAAAGCCTGATAAATCAGCTGCTTTTCCCATTATGTTGCTAATGGTACTATTTTTGGAAAACCCCAACATCAGCCGCACACACGCAGTGGTTTTGTTCCTATTCGAGCCCATTGCTATAAATGGAGGGTGGTCATAATGTAATGGCTCTACGGTGTATATGCTAGAATCAAATATGTATATGTGTATACTTGTGATATCCCTGATGGACATATTTCCATTGGTTGTAAGCTTCAATTTTTTAAGTTAAAAAATCTATAATGCATAATATGAATCTAGGTGTTACAAATAACATATCTAATATATGAGACTGCTCAGAGCCACCAGTGACCGAGCAGTAAAGTTACTGAACACCTTGTAGTTCGACTTGGATTCAATTCCAGATGAATGGATTGGCTGCTTGAGCATTTTCATGGTTTTCCTCATGTGTATCATGGATATGATAGTTTCCTTAAGAAAGTTCTCCACAAAAGCATCTCTTCCCTTAAGCAGATAGCCCTCGAGTGTTTGACCATAATCAAATAAACCAATAAATTGCTTTTTTCTCGGTTTAAAAATCATATACTATATAATCATTTTTGGCTTTTATAAAAATCCAGAGTACCTTTCCATTTCGCCAGAGCAAATCTCGCCAAGTAGACTTTATTGGCGAAAACACACAGTATACACATAAAAATTGTTGACAAATGTTAGTTCTAAGAATTTTTTTATTTTGAAGGTATAAACATTTTAATGTTGTGTAAAATTTTTTAAGAAAGCCAATAAATAAAGACAATAAATTTGTAAAAAGACGTTAATTTAAGAATTTACATTGCTTTCATCGTACAACATCCTGATTCGCCGCTTGCTTCGTATCACGTCACCCCCAAGTGATCTCATATCATGTAAACTACGCTACAAAAATCTAATTCTCTCAGTAATTATCTACATTAATTTCAAGTTTAATCTTAATTTGGAATACAAGTTTAAATGCAAGCATTATTTCAATTCGTACGACTAGCTTACTCAGAAATTAAAATTGCAGTGCTTTACTTCACTAGTGCATTCTCATTAGAATTGATGAATTTAACCCTTGACTTTGTGCCTTTTCTATATTTTCACCATCGGGTGAGCGGTGTGATTGCATCCTAATTGACTTAATTACCGCCCGCGAATGGCCTTGGGGCATAAAATTGAACTATCTGGTGTAAAAATTCTATGTAATTGTATGCAAGTATTGAAAAAAACAATCTGATAAGAAATGGCTGCGACATGTTTTGAAAATATAAAAGTTAAAGTAAAAGGTTACCAGCGAGGATATTTCGTTTGGCATCGGTTGTACCATTACTGGCGACTTTATCAGTTACGCCGGCAAAACGGAAAAGTACCAAACTCAGATTTCAAAAAGCAGATATTTACCAAAATAACCTTGTAGTTATATACAAAGCCATTGTGATCTCTCATTTCTTGTATTTCTTCCAATAAATTTTAATTAGATTTTTTAATTTTTTTATTTTAGAAGTTGTAAGGACCAGGCTACGGCAAGTGGGTGATAAATATAAGTCATTTTTCCAAACTCTGTGTCTGGTGTACAAAGAAGAGTCTCATCATGGATTGTACAGAGGTCTGGGTACACAGTTAATTAGACAGATTCCAAACACTGCTATCATGATGGCAACGTATGAAGCAGTGGTTTATCTTCTAACGAATTATCAGTGTACAGTTCCCACAGTGCCCATTCAGATTTGTGAAGAAGATGAATCTTACTGAAGCTTATTTTTAATATGCATGTATATAGATACTTGCCAAAAGTTTTATACGTCAAGAAAATAGTGTATAAAAAGATGTGTTGATTTAATTTTTTATAGTTATATTTAACTCCATTTTTGATTTTCAAGTTTCATATCCTAGCTTGAAGTATAATTTTTTTTTTGGTTGTTCCTATGGGAACAATGCATTTTTTCATTTAACACTGAATCAATTTTTTTTTTTTTTTTTTTTTAAATACTGGTTGCTGCTATTTCAGAATGAATTTGCAAGGAGTGGTGCTTTCTTTTGAATGTGACATTGTAAATATTTTATGGAAAGGTTGAGTATACAAGGTAGATCAACTGTATTTAGTCCTCAGTTTTCTAGTCTTCCCATCCCTTGTTACTTTGTGTATCAAAGAAATTCCTTTTTAAGTGGGGGGAAAAATAATGATTAAACATTCCTTTGTAATAAACTAGAACTGAATTTTAGCAAGTTTTTTTTTTAGTTAAATGAAATTTGGAATTTGCAAACTAGTTAAAAATAGAGCTTTGAGGTATATAATAGAAATGAATTTATCTGACTCTGAATCATATTCTAGAAATACATGTTAAATCCTTGAATTGTATACATTATTTGTATTTTAACTAAAGACTTTAAAACTTGTATATAAAATAGTCAAATTCCATGCAATATTATTGTATATATTTCATTATAGCACAAGTGACTTGTTTTCAATTGTATAGTGTACAGAATCTTTGAATAAAAAATATTGTTTCAAAAACATTGAAATATAATTTATTTTAAAATTACTTTCACAATGAAAATGTACGTATATATTAAAAAAATTCTGTAATTATTTACAGATACATAAGCTAAATAGTCACTCATAATCTTTGAAAGTATGCATATTAAAAATTACTAGACCAGTAGTCACAGATAAACTTCTAATAATTGAATAGATAGGATACATTATGGTACTCATTAAATAGTCTTTTGGTTATTTAATTATAACTTTTGACAGACTTCAGATAATTAAATTGATTAGGGTACATTATGCTACTGATTAAATTTTCATTAAATATATATATAATTTAATGATACTTACTGCAAAAACAGTGCATGGTGTTACAAACCCTGAAAAGCAGATTCCCCCCCCCCCCCCCAAAAGGTTCCCTGAATTTTTGTCATTGGTGTATATGTATATATATGTAAAATAAAAAATTTGAAGCAAACTTCTAAATTTAATTCAGTATAACCTCTTATTTTCTATTTCATTTGGGAACTTTGTCTGTCTGTCCTAAAAATAGCGTTTAAGTCTAAACTGCATCATTCAAATTAATCATATGATTTTACGTAACCCTTAATGCAGATGCCTCTTGACCAATTACCAAATTCCAAACCAAAACTTTTCACATGCTTCCATCTTGCTTAACTATGCACTTCAGCTTTGCTCTCTACTGTGCTAACATGTAATTTTACTGGCTTGCTTTCTATCTCAACAATATCAAAAATGTAAACCTTCTGTGGAAAGGCACGACAAGAGTGCCAAGTGATCTGTGGCCACGTAACGTCAGTTGGAAATAAAAATGAAATTAAAACCGCCTTGACTGCCAAGTTCTTTGGATACTACGCAATCAAAATTCTTCTTCAATATGGATTTAAGCAAGCATTGATCTGCTCTGGCTTTTCCTTGCGCTTTTATTTTATTATGTCATATATATATACTAAAATGAAATATGTATTTCTGTATGAGTATAAAATATATATATGGACAAAATTTACAGTTATTTTACTGCTTTAGTCTACAAGAAAATGTGTGATAGAATAAATTTCCACTTATTTGTATTTGAGAGTTTCTAGGAGACTGTATACTCGAGAAGATAAGTTCTACATTTAAAAAATATATATATTTAGTGAACTGATTAGTCAAACAGCAAGGCAGATAAAAATCCATTGGAACTTTTATAAACCACTTTTTATAAAAATATGTTAAATGTAATACATTTTTAAACTTATTTTTATCTGGCTTTAAGGATGTAAACATAAGAAGTAGAGGAAATTAAATTTCAAAATGTTTTTTTATTCAGTTGCTCATTTAAATGGTGGTCCCTAATTAAAATTTCTCCTAAAATAAAGATATTTTCTTTATCAATTCAATATCTATAAATTTTGATTTGAAATACTATATACAATAATAGAATTATAATAGATAATCCATGCAAAGAAAGTGTGTAAGGCTCTAATAAATCAGATTGTTGAATTAATGTAATAAACATAGCATTATCTTAGCAATGTTTAATTTGCAAACACCAAAGATTTACTACTACATTTGCACAAATATGACAGTTTCTTTTACAGATAAACACTACTATCACAAACTTACGTTTAATGCCCCCCCCCCAGTACATCTGTGAACGATTGCATCAGTTTTACTGAATTTCAAGATTATAAAACCTCAGTTGGTTTTCTCACAACTCCCTTATCCATCTGAATTGCACAAGATCTGATTCTACCATCTAGTTCAGTTAATAATTGTTTAATCCTATTTAATATCCAATTATAGTGTATCATTATCTTTTACGAGTGCAACATCATTAATCTTAAACATGGGAAAAAAATTTTTTTTGGAGGTTTTGAAAACAGCCAGCTTTCCAACAGACTGATAGATGACGCCCCCAAGTGCCACTATTTATCACAATGCATCCCTTAAAGCACAATACCACCGCCACCAGCTTGTGTAAGACCTGCTGTACAGGGGGGAGCAACTGTTCCCTGGAAGACTGTGTACTCTGACATGACCATCAACGTGATGAATAAGAAGATTCAACCGACCAGGCAGCTGTCTTCGGCTTATCCGTGGTCACGCTTTCGAGACATGAGAAACAAAATTTTTGTCTATCGGCCCAGTAGAACGAGAGAAACTGGGGGGGGGGAAACCCGCAAACTGAAAAAAATTGTGCCAAGTTAAAGTTTTGAATTTCTCCGTAAATTTCGGACCAATTTTACAAAATTTAATATCTAGGCATAATTTGAGTCGTAGAATTGAAATATGGAAAAAACATTGGTATGTTATTTCAGGAAAAGTCCGATTTTGTGTCGAAATACCTGTATTAGAACAATGCTAGATATAAATTTAATACATATCCTATGTAGTGCTTTCGAGGCATGAAAAACACAAGTTGAATTTCATCAATCGGCCCAGAATACGCGATATATGTAACTGTCCCCACCTTTTTTTTTTA
Organism: Stegodyphus dumicola; assembly: GCF_044657685.1. Lineage (NCBI taxonomy): Eukaryota > Metazoa > Arthropoda > Arachnida > Araneae > Eresidae > Stegodyphus > Stegodyphus dumicola. The sequence continues at coordinate 18,125,094 of NC_140779.1, read as the reverse complement.
TTAACCGTTATTTGTGTTTTAACTAAAGTCTTTAAAACTTGTATATAAAAATAGTCAAATTCCATGCAGTATTATTATATATTTTAATTATAGTACAAGTGAGTTGTTTCAATTTGTGAATAAAGCATCATTTGGAAACATTGAAATACGATTTATTTAAAAAATATTTTCACAATGAAAATGTAGGTATATATTAAAATATTCTGTAATTATTTACATATACATAAACTAAATAGTTACTCATCATCTTTTAAAGTATGCATATAAAAATCACAAGACTAATATTTACAAATAAAGCTCCTAAGATAAAAAATGTTTCCATTTTCAAAATAATGTTTCCAGATATCTTACAAGCATTTTTCCCCCTGATTTTTATGCAGCAGTCTGGCTAAAAAAGTTAGCCTTTTCTTTAAATGCGGCAATTCTTTGCTTCTTTTCTTCCTCTTGCCGTTTTCTTTCTTCTTGCTCTGCTCTGATCTCTTCTTCAAACTTTGAACTTGCTGTCTGTTCAGCAATCTAACAGGACGAGAGAATATATCAAAATTTATAGTTATTCCTAGTGCTAAATCTACAGAAATATAATGTACGATAGAATAAATTTCCATGTATTCATATCTGAGAGTTTCTAGGAGGAAGAAGACATGAGAAGATCAATTCTGCATTAAAAATCTGGAAAATATATACCATATTTTCCTGCGTATAACGCACATCTATAATTTCAAGCTACATTTCTTAATTTTTAGATATATTCGCCGTATAACGCGCACCCAGTTCTTCACAAATCAATCTAAGATACATGTGCAGTGCTCTTATCTTTTGAGGTCTCTTATTCGAACATTTGTTTTAACCTTTCGAACAATGGTAAACCACACTGACAAGTGATAAAGGGAACAATATGTGTGTGGGTTAAATGCTTGGGGAGGAAGTAAATATCCAACAAAGAGAGTAAATTGTATTCAATGCAGTTGTCCAAAAGAATGCTATTGTAGAGCACTTCCAACCTGAATGAATTCGTGGAATTAGATGTTTTCTCTTTGTGTAGTCATTTGAAGAGAAAATCGAAGGCTTTAGTAAATCGCATTTGCTTTAGTCGAAACACAGTTGATTTAGTGCTCCTTTTAGTAGTAAATATTAGTAAATACCGCTTCTGCAAAAAGAAACAAATACAGTACTTGTTTCAAATGCAAAGCCATTTATTTTGCGAAAGAAAATGCAAATCATGCTGCAGCAAGGATGTTTGGTGTTGGTGAAAGATGGAATGGATAATGATTATTTATTTATGGATCAAAATAACAAGATATGATAAAGGTGAAACATTCAATGATACACCTGAAGATAGAGTGGAGGATGAACATGACATGCTCAATTTTGCATTTTACAAACATGTCAAATGCATATTGTATTTTTAAAATAATTTTTATCTAGACTTTAACGTTAAAACTTTTATACTAAAAAAAAATTGCCAATTTACTAACAAAATTACTTCTAAAGTAATTTTTATGCTGTTTAAAATCTTCAAAGAAAGGTTTTTGCCCAAGTTGAATCCCTATACTCTAGTAACTTTCCACACACAAGAGCTGGTTTATTTAATTTCAGCAATGCTATCTGCCTATGGGGAGGATGCCTTTGTGGAAGACTTTATAAAGAAAACCGGCTCGTATACACGTTACACATGGGGAAAACTACGAAAACGCCCATGCAGCCAGACAGCGGTATTCGAACCTCGGTCCCAGCTACCAGTGTTCATCGACTTTACTGCTCGGCCGCTGGTGGGCCTCTTTTTGTACACAAATGCAAATGGATCATTAACACTGCTAGCAATAAATAAAAAATATTAGACTTGAAATGTTTTATTAAAGTTGAGCCCATAAGAGAAAAATACTCTACAGCTGCTATTTTTAACATTTTCTCCCTATCTGACACAGACAAGCTTATTATGTAGAATGTAAACAAATCTACTGCAAGGTGCATTTAAATTAAAATTTGGCTTCTGGAAAAAAAAGTGGCCAAATAAATTCAACACACATACCTAATTAAATGCAAAAATTTATATTAAAAGAAAATAGAATATGCTGTCCAAAGTAAAGATTTATCTAAATCAAAACATTTGTAGATTCATGATCCATGTTTGCAATAAAATGGGTTTTCTATATGCATACATAAAATGATAAATACCTTTCAATAATAAAATTACTTCAGTCAAAATTATGCATCTTTGTTAGTTTATTTACATGGTTATATAAGAAAACTTACCATTAAATTTTATAATGCCGAATTTTTTTAATCTGACATTTTGTTTGTTTACATTTGAAATGGATACAGATGACAGGCATTCATCGATTACTATTTCCTTGTATATAAAATTTAGCATGTTTACTTCTAACCAAACAGCTACTACTTCTAAATCTAACAGATATTTATTTTGCTCATTAAAAAAAAAAAAAAAAATTTGAATGGAAATGGGGAAAAAGGAAATTGAAGCATAAAAATGAGTAGGTTAATATATACATGCTCATTAGCCAAGTTCATATTTTGTATAAAGCTACAATTACTTTCCAAGACCCGAATATATGCAGAATACTTTGTATCATAATTCAATGAGAAAATCTGCTTTTTTCTTATTTTATGCTTAGTTAACATTCCTCTCATACATTTGTCTTTAATTAATCTTAGCCAAAGGTTTATGATAAAATAATACAATTTGGTTTTCAAGTTTATGCTTCTTTAAGGAAATATTCTTTCGAACTTACAGGACTAAAAAAGTTGTGCAAATGCACCTGACAAAGATAATGCATTGTAATATCTTGTTATTTAATAAATAACTATATTGTTGAAGTGGCAATGCCATATTTGTATTATGTAACCATTGCTCAGCAATGTGAGAAATTGTTTTAAAATTCCGATTCTGAAGTTTTTACCAGCTAGTAGTAGTATGAAAGTTTTGCCACTAAAGAATTTCTTTAAATTATCTATCTTCGTGAACTAGAAATAAAATTTATGTTCTACTAAGAAGACTGCCTGTTTTTGTCAATTACTGCAAAAAATACATTACAGCATGTTTATAAATTAAATTTTACTGTATTAAAGTTACTTCAAACATACTTTGGCTTCAAAGAAATTTTTGGCACCTCCGACTCCAGCTTCTTCAACATTTATTTCAGTCAGATTAGCGAGTTGAGACAATCCACCATTCAAGTCCAGTTCTCCTGCTTTTGCTTTCCTGTAGATCAGCAGGAACTAAAAAAAAAATCGAGTCAAGTTGATAGAAAATGCGAATAATATCAAATAAAAGTATGTATTTTATGCCGTTATGGCTTCACTGATTAATTCCTTAGGATATCGATATTGTTTTGCCTTTATCAACAAATGCTTTTAAATATTCAGTTCTACTATAAACAGGATGAAACAGAAATAATTTTAAACTGGAGTTTAAATACCTATATAGAGTAGTTTTTCATTTCTTTTTCTTACTTTCAGCAACAAGAACCAGTGTAATATTCCTAAATTTGCAGGGTTAGCTTCAAAGATTTAAATATAGTTTTCTTCAGTTGCAGAAGTGCAAATAATGAAAGAGAAGCCAGTGATAAGGCAGTAGGAATTAGTGATGGGCAACTTCGGTACATTCTTGTACCCGGTATGAGAGTAACGGGTACAGACAAGTACCCGGTACAAAATACCCATTACTCAAGTAACCATTACTTTGAAAAGTACCGAAAACCGATTTCAAGTACCGAGTACCCAAGTAACGATTTGGAGTACTGAAGTAACGAAATACCGGAGTAACGGTTTGCTGTACCGTAGTACCCTAGTAACGGTTTGCTGTACCAGAGTATCCTAGTAACGGTTTGCTGTACCGGAGTACCCTAGTAATGGTTTGCTGTACCGGAGTACCCTAGTAACGATTTGGAGTACCAGAACGATTTGGAGTACCAGAGTACCCTAGTAACGATTTGGAGTACCGAAATACGCAGCTAACGATTTTGCGCACTGAAGGAACTCTTCCACGTCACCACGTGTTTGATTTTATCTGTACGGAGTAGATTTTGAATATCAGAAAACATGTCAACTATGGAAGTGTCTGAGGAGCAGACCATTCATGGACACAAGAAGCGCATATCACCATTTTGCAAATACAACCAGATACTACTGTCCTCGTACCAAAACCGAAGTGAGCTGAACCCTCATCGATCCTCCAGTAACGAATACCAAAATACCGAGAAGAGACGCATATTTTTGTTACAAAGTAACGAATACCGAAAAGCACCCGTTTCGGTACAGAAATAATGAATACCGAAAAGTACCCGTTTCGGTACAGAAGTAACGAATACCGAAGAGTACCCGTTTCGGTACAGAAGTAACAAATACCGAAAAGTAGCCGTTTCGGTACAGAGTAACGAATACCGAAAAGTACCGATTTCGGTACTGAAGTAACGGGTACTTGGATGTACCGATTTTTAGTACCCGTTACAAAATACCCGGTTCGGTAGTACTGACTCATCACTAGTAGGAATGAAAGGAAAGAAATCAAGTTACTGGTGCCATCTATTGATGAGAAATGAAAACGACTATTAAACAATTTCCTTAAAAGCTAAGAGTAAAGACAGACTGTAATTGGGATTGCGAACTAAAACTAAAAGATTTTTATGATAATGTGAAACGTCTCTTAGAAATTAATTCGCCAACTTTTTTTTTTTAATAATTCTGCTGCAGAGAAAGGGAAAATGATTTTTGTGACCAACAGTATTGGCAACGAGTTTCTTTTTTCCTATATATGCCTCATGTTCCTTAATACAAAATTATAAGGCTTTACATTGACCAATGACAAAACCACACTGACAAGTCAACTGAATAGCAAAACTTTTGAACTTGGGACACCCAATTTTCCATTCTCCGACATCTTGGTCACACTTAACATACCCAACTTTAGTATTACTGTTTACCATAACTTAGCCGCCAGTGGACCTTTATGTTATAGGAAAACAGACACATAAATCCCCTACTGCACAACACTGTTTGTCAGAAAATCACATTTTCATTTTTCTGCAGCCAAAATTACTCAAAATAACATCCTGCCTTGGCGAATTAGAGAATTTCTAAAGGTTATTCTGAAGCAGAAGACATGAAAAATGAGCAACGCCCTCGCCGGGATTCTAACCTGGAGCTCTCGAATACGAACAGAGCATGCTAACCGTTACACCACGAAGGCATGCAGAAAAGAGGGAGAAAATACCATATAAAATACAGTAAATAATTTGAGTATATATCTGCATATTTTATGTACCCAAGCCTCAATAATCAATGAATGTACCTATAGGGCAAGGAGACGTTTCATTACACAATGTAACTCTCATAAAGGACTTATCACAAACTAGTGTAACTATTCTTAATTTCACTCACCAGATTAGATGCCTGCAGATTATTACGTTCTTGTCAGAAGTATATATTTGATTGAAAATGATGTCATGAAGTTGCATTTAAACTCAAATGCTAATATTTATCAATTACAATTATCACTTTGCATATGTTCAACTGAACATGAATAGAAAATTGCCAAGATCAATTATCCTGGGAAGCGTAATCGCTTGATAGCCTGCTTCGCGAATTATTATTATTATTTTTAATCAAATGGGGGGGGGGGCACTTGCCTTTCTTTCAGCATTGACCGTGGAGGCACCTAGGCGGCCACCGTTACTCCCTATGTGGGTACAGGCAATTTACATCCATGCCTTCCCCACGATTCAAACCCGGGCCCTTCCGTATCGCAGTCACGACCCTAACCACTATACCATCTGGGCAGCTCGTGAATTATATTCTGAATGAATGAATGAATATGATAATTGGTTATTATTAAGTGTATTTGGAAATATGCTTGAGCACAATATGAAATATTGAAAGTTTCACTTTTAAATTTGGAATAGGAACAGAAATTAATCTTCAAATATCAATTCACCACTGGTAGCAATTTACATTGTTTTACAATACAGGCTCATTGACTTGAAAGTTTGTTTAAATATGTGAAAGAAAATGACTAACTTCTCTAAAGCTGATTTTTTTATCCAAGTCTTCATCAACTTCTTTGATCATTTCTTTGAGTGCCAGATGAGTCTGGGGAGCACCAAGGAGTTCCATCATTCTTTTAAGTTCTTCGATGTCTATGAAGTTGTCATGGCCTACATCGAATCTGAAGGACAAAGAAATCTTAATTAGTATTAAAAAATAATTTTAAAACTTTCTGCAATTTGAACAGCATTCCTAATATGAACACATAAAAAAAGGGACAAAATAAGTTCATTCTATAAGAATTTAAAAGGAAAAAGGATACCCCAAATCTTGAATAATTTTGATGTTTATAAGCACTGATCTATTTCCAAACAATAAGTGAGAAAATTACAGGAACATTCAATCATTCAAGTCCATAAATGCTTGGAATAGGATGAAAATACATGCTGACAAAAATGCTTGCAAATCAAAAGAAATGTTAAATAAAATGAAAATAGTTTATAGAAAGAAATAGGTCTAATAGGATCAACAACAACAAAAAAGGGCATATGGGACTTTTAATAGGATTCCATTAAATGGTAAACAACAAATTGGATATTAATAATTAAAATTAAAAACTTCATTAAGATCAGTTCACAGTGTATGGGAGAAAAATTTAAGATAGTGCAGATTTTATATGGTATGACATAAAATATAATTCGAGACCGAACGAGAGCATTAAAATAATTGAAAAAGCTGTTCAGTTGAGAATTATATTTGTACAAGTTCAAACAAGCAACAAAATGTTTAGTGCTGCCATCTAGCGGTTAAGAAAGAATTTAGTTCCTCTCCCAATAAGGAAGTTAAACTCAAACATATAAATTTAAAATTCATAAACATAATCTAAATTTAAAGAAAAAAGTAATTTCTCTTCACAAAAGAAATAACGAAAATTTAAGGTTTAAACGTTACAAACTATACTACGACAAATGTAATGCATGGGTCACAGTTTAAATATTAGGTAAAATATTGGAGTGTCAAACTGATATACGTAAATAAATCAGTTATATAGATACTCGAATGCACATCAGATAATGTTTAGTGCTGCCATGTAGCAAGAAAGAAAGAATTTAATTAGTTTTTCATTAATGTAGCAAACGTAGCACATACTATGAATACCTAAATATCAGAATGTTTCATAATTTATGGAATGAAAAATATTGCGAATGGTAAGAAGGATATACACAGATCACATATCTTGCATAATTCATTATTTTCAAAGAATCTAAAGACTTTTCAAATTCTTCTAATATTTCTTTTTATTTATTATTTTGGAATTTAACAAACTTGAATCAGTTCTATCAAAATGAACATCGACTACGCCAAAAATGTGACGTCTTTCCACTAACATAAAGGTTAGGATATTGCGAATGCATACGAATCACTATATTGCGGGCCATAAAATGTACGCGTTTTTATTCCAAATGTACAGAGCTACCTTAATTTTAATGAAACGTACACATTTAGTGTTTCAAACGCGCGACAAAATGTTTAGTGCTGCCATCTAGTGGTTAAGAAAGAATTTAATTCCTCTCCCAGTAAGAAAGTTAAATTCAACATATAAATTTTAAATTCATAAACACGTAAAAAAAAAAAAAAACCTCTTTACAAAAGGAATAACCAAAATTTCAAGTCTAAACTTTACAAACTATACTGCGACAAATATTACAAATTATGCTGTTACTCAAGTCCTGATCTGAATCTAAGTCAGATCAGATCGACGAATTTCATCGTGGCCAGGGTAGAATTTCACTGAGGAAAAGAATTGCGCTTGTGTTTGGGGTGAGAAGAGATGCGAAGCTTCGTTCTCCAACTTCTAACCTTTCGAGAAAATTATTTACTGGAAACTATTTCAAATTCTCTCACTCCCCAAAGACATAATTATAAACATCCATGCGTTTTTCTTTCATTCGAATCCGGGCCAAAATCTACGACAACCGTGTTTCCTTACTACCATGCTAACTAGGTGTGATTAATATTAACAGAAGTAAAATATACATAATCGAGATACTTTTCAAATGCAGTAGGTCAAGAGGGGCTATCTGCCTAAGGGGAAGGATGCCTTCGTGGAGGACTTTAAGGGGAAACTGGCTCGTATACACGTTACACATGGGGAAAACCACGAAAACACCCATGCAGACAGCTCGTTCGCGGGATTCGAACCTCGGACCGAACTACTAGTGTTCAGCGACTTTACCGCTCGGCCGCTGGTGGACGGTTGGTCAAGAGGAACCTACTTAGTTAGCTAAACTTTAACTCAAGCTTGCACAATCCGTTTATATGTAAATTGCTTTAATGTGTAATTTTTGTTTAAATATTTATATTAGAATAATCCAAGTAATATTTGTTAATGCCATCTGTTAGTCAATTAGGAGAGAAATTTTAATTAATATGTGCTAAAATCAAGGTGTGTATGATAAAGGTATATGTGCTAAAATCAAGATTGCCGAGTTTTCAAATGCATATTCTGCACTGAATTAAAATGCATTAAACATAAAAATAAATGTGAACTATAAATCCTAAAACTGTTAAAAATATTACACCTTGGCAATGTAGCCTTAAACGTAGATGCAAATAACTTTCCTCAATGTCTAGGAACAGGTTTGTCCAACATAAGGTTCGAGCCGTAGTCCTGTCCGGTGAAGGGTTTAATCCAGCACGCCAACCGCTGTTTGAAATTTTAGAAGTTCAATAATTTAAAAATAAAAGTTACAGATAAATGATGTCTTCAGAAGTAAGAAAAATTTGGGGAGTTTAATAGGAAACAATTATCGTGGATAGAAGTACTGCAACTATGCTGGAACCCCAAATTTCACAAATTCGGCAAACGGTCATTCAGATTTCTCCAGGCTACAGAAACGGTTCATTCTAAGTTTCAAGTAACAAACATTTTAATTTTAGTTCAATGTGTGAAATTTAACATGCCCTCAGGTCAAAATCAAATTCATTATTCCAAAAAAAGTACCTAAAATCTTTATAGTAAAAATAAGTGTTAATTATTCCAGCTAGTAAACCACTCTTATGAAGCGTTACCAAAATGATAACTTTAACTTTCATTAGGAATACGACTTTTGACTTTCATTAGGAATACGACTTTTGACTTTTGACTAAGTTTTCTCTTAGAAGTATTTTATGAAGTTGGTGCGTTTCATGTTAGAGATGCACTGACATTCTCTTGGCAAATATCAACACATATATCCAAATATGAACATTCCGGTGCAAAATTAATTTTGAACGCAGAGCTGCTTGGACAGTAGAGATTTTGGTAACTGAACAAACATAATGGGGCCACATTGTGTTTGAGAAGGAGAAAGTTCCGTGTTAATTTTTAAAAAAATTAAATTTATCAAGACATAGCATTCCATGAAACATGCCTGTGAAAACAGGTGATCGAGTACACTCTGGAAAAGGTAAAATTTCAAGGTAATCTGGAAGCCCAAATCATGATGCGGGCAACAAGATCGGTAACTCGGTATGTAAAGAAATAACCAAGAAAAATAAAACGCCATCAGGTGGGCTATTATGAAAAATGTTTAGGCATATTACATGTGTTGTATACCTTGGTTAAAAAGTTCATGATGGAAAAAACATACTTCATTCTAACTGGGGCTGATTATTTCAGGCAAAACGCACAAAGGCTGTTTTCCGAAAAGACCTCTGTGTTGCGCTTTGCAAAGGACATTAACTCTAATTCGGGCAACATTACCTTGCTACTTCGAGAGCGACCTTAACATGATACAGAGGCCTTCCTTAGTTGACTGTGCCGGCGGGGCGCCAACCCACCGAACAGCCCGCAGGGACTTCTCATGTTCATCGCCACAATCCATCACACTGAGGGCTGCGCGGGGAGCCGCCCTCCCCGGCACAGCGCTTAAATCTACATGAGAGGGTCCCCACAGCGAAGGTAACGGACACGACAGTACCAGTACGGTCCCTGCCAAGCCCGCACCTACCATAGGATGGACCTATGGTTCTAGTCCTGTGAAGTCTGATTATATATACCCAACAAATCGAAGCTGAGGCTTTGCAAAGGAAACTGTTCGCTTCGTATTTATTTTGCACATGGGAAAAAAAAATCCACAAAAGTGCAGGTAGCCTTTTTTCAAGGATCTGAACCCCGGTCGAGCCACCCAGTGTTCAGGCGCCCTTCTTAATGGTTTATTAAACACTATAAAAGTAAAAAACTCGCCTAGCATATCGCACAGTAAAAAATACCGTTCAAATAACACTATTAAAGAAGGGACGCAAGATACAATTGTGCAGAAAAGGTCAAGTTTGAGGGAAATAAACTCCTCTCACACGTAGCCACTCAGGGACCAATAACGGAACATTCTGTTTGAGATTAGTGTTAACTTGAAATTTAACACAAAATTCTGTAAGACTGGAAAACATAAAAGAATGCTCGAAAGGTATTTGAATTTACATCAATTACAGGTTATTAAACAGGTTATTAAAATTAATCCAAACGTGATCGTGGAGGTCATTATTAATCTACAGGTTAACAGTTACTGCAGTGGGTCGAAGTAGCAAAAAGTGAATTATTATAATAAAATACCACGGCTACAATAGTGTAGAATTGGGTGCCATTTTCGATTGGCGACAAATTTTGTTCAGTTTTGGTGATGGAATCCCGTTTCTGGTTACCATGATAGTTTTAACTTGGTTTTAGCTTCCTGACTTTTTTAAGTGAAAATAAATCGATCTGTACATGGACAAAGCAGTGCGGAGTTCGTGCAATTCTCTGATGTTTTTTTAAGCGAAAATAGATCGATGTGTGCATGGACACCGAGTTTGTGCAATTCTTTGACTTCTTATGTTGGCTTTTGGTTTTGTGCAACGACCATTTTGAAATTGTGCCTTCCTGGCGCTGATCTTGATGGGAAAAAAAAAAAAAAAAAAAAAAAAAAAAAGAGACACCCAATTGTAAACTTTTACCAATACCATAAAAATGAGCACCATTACTGAATGACCATCAAGGCCATTTGTCACAGTTTTTTGGAGTGCGCATGGTAAATTATCAAGAAAAACTTTATTGCTTTACGTTAAGCACTTATGGAATGACTGGATTTAGAGAATAAAGATTTATATACTTTGTTACATAATAACAGTCCAAGAACTAGCCATTTACAAAGTCACGAGGAATATAATAGTTTTACATTTCACTTGCCAAGACATATAGCTCATAACGGTTCGATAGCGTAACGGTTCAGAAATTTTTGAAACACTCTGCTAGTCTTTTTAAATGCCCACAAAAAAGACAGAAAATATGTATTTTTAATGAAGCAGTTTTAAAACATTGAAAAATCTAACAAATTAAGAAAATACAGCTTTCGTTTACAGTCAAAGGCAAGAGATAGTTTACAGACTTGGAATCTATTGGGTAGCTCTGCGATGTTTTTTCCCCCCTAGAGACTACTAAATTTCATTATTACAGGATTTTTAGTTTAATACTCTCAAGTAGATTAATTTCTTTATTATTTTTACTTTTACATAATCATAAATTCATAATTAGTGTCATCAAGGCCCATCTGTTCTATATCAATTATCATATGAAAAAGATTCGAAGTTCTGTCTAGAAAAAAGTGAACAATTCCTTGCTACGAAAAGAATTAAGTAGTTTCTTCTTTTTCCTTCCAGAACCCCATCCCCAAAAGCCGATTTCTCGATGTTTAGCAGTCTTACTGATGGGCACGAAAGTGTAATCAAATTCTAGAACAGACGATCTTAGAATTGACAAAACTTTATTAAACTAAAAAATTGGAAAATATTTTTATGGACTCGTTAAATTATATGCCTGGTCGGAAAGATCAACATCTTGTAAATACGTGATATTTAAATTTGCTACCGTCAAAATCATTTTGGCCGGAAGCTTATTAACATTTTAAGCTATGAATTTTATAGTCTATAAATTATATTATGCGCTGTCACAGTATACTATTCAGTTTCTGTTGATGTTTCAAGAACAGTTTTATACCCCAACTTTAAACAGTTTTTAAAATGAAATATTTAGTATTTACCATCCTTTAATATTGATTACACGCCGGAAAATGTTTTCGGCATGTAATCAATATTAAAGGACTTAAAGTAATAGTTATAAAAGTAAGGAATTTAACCAAATAGTGACCGAAACTAGAGTTTACTGAGAGGTATTCCGATAGTGAGCTCGCGGGAACTTCCAGGGAAAACTTTAACGCCCAGATGTGGTAATACAGCTTCTCCGCAAAGCGGGCTAGGGTTGCCAGAAGTTGGCAGGGCTGCCAGATTTGACAACCAAATTGGCGATATGTCATAGACGGAGCGAGAACATTATAGAACACATTCTTAGCGGTTTTCTGGGGAATATTCTCGAAAGTAGCTTTAAAGATTATATATATATACCCTACGTTACCTGGTAGAAAGCAGCGCCTTGAGTTTCTTAAAAGCGATCGACCGAGTCGGGAGCTGCACTTTAGTGCTTTGCCGTGAAGCTTTCTTCACCGTTATAGTCTGAAGGCCGTGTTGCCGATTGTTTCAGCGTGTTTATCATAGTTTTTCGACGACTATAAACGTGCCTTTGAAACTGTCCTGTGTAATACTGGCGAATAAATTATGTTTTGATTCTTCACAAGTGTTATCATCAATTACTCCAAATCCGCGAACCCGCAGAAAGCAACAAGTATCTTTCCATAGTACCGATGCAATAACAGGTCCATTTGGGGAAATCTTTCAGCTACTTAGAAAACCAACAGGAATTAAAATTTATACCCCTTATTAAGAATCCAGCATAGAAATAATTAACTTTTCCCAACAGTTATTTAATAAGAATTGAATTTTTATTCTTAATAAGTTAAGGAAACTTAAACGCTCGAAATTTTAGCTGAATGGGAATGCATCCAATCTGACAAAATTCTTTCACTATAATGCTTGTTGATAGCTTATTATCTTCAGTAATATGTCAATTGAAGTTATGTTTTCTGAATTGATATTACATGCTATTAACCGCTGAGGCTCAAGAGAGATCAACCGGAGAAACTAAAAGAAGGTGGCTTTTGAAAACTTTTTAGAACAAAACTAAAAATACGTGACTAAACTAAAATTCAAAACTAAAAATAATTGGCTTTCAAAAATTGGTAATATCATTTACCAAGAATGAACTTATATTTAGCATAATCATGATCAAAACAATGTATTGAATTCAGTCGCTTTTAAGGAATCGCATTCGATCAAGGAACTTTTAAGGAACTATCCAAAATCTGCTAATTTACTTTTCTTCGTGATAACGTTAGAACACAATTTTCAAAGTTATGGCATAAAAGTTTACTGTGCTTACGCGGGAAGTGTGAAAATATCCGATATACATTTCTCATTTACAGCGAACTAATTAATGGTTCATTTTTGCCGTTATATCATATGTCGTAAAATTTATGACGAGAAAACATTCCAGCTGTAATCAATGTTTTTTTTATTTGAAGGTCTTATTTTAAAAACTATATTTCATTTTTAACCAAAAAATATACGCGGGGGGGAAAGCAATAAAATCACATTTTTCCCACTACAGAACATCACAGTGTACATTGCGCAAACGAAAAAAGAAAAAAAAGAAGGCAGTTCTGTATCTTCCGTTATACTGGACCGCTTGAGATATACATTAGATTTATATATAGCGTTGTACTAATATAGGTATTTTGACACAAAATCCGACCTTTTTCTGAATTTGAAATTTGGCATATTTGTTATAAGCGATAATAACGCCAAATACGGTTTACGCAATTTGTTAAAATTATTTGAAAGTATGAACGATGACTTTTCCCCCCACCGATGTACAGTGAAAAAAAGGAAAATAGGTTGTTATAAATTAAGAAGTTTGCGAGTGAATTATTCTTGGTGCAAACTGAAAAAAATACGCCAAGATAAATTTTTAAATTTCTCACTAAATTTTACAATATTTAATATTTAGTCATAATTTGAGTCGTAGAATCGAAATATGGAAAAAAATTGGCATGTCATTTCAGAAAAAGTCAAAGTTTGTGTCAAAATGCTTACATTAGAACAATGCTAAATAATTGATATTAGGATTTTTAATTTAATTTAATTTAATTAATATTAATATTTACAAAAAATTTTTGACTATAACAAAGATAGCAGCTTGACACTCAACTTTACCTACATAAGCGCCATCTATATAATTTGAAGAACACACTTACTTCTCTTTCACAACACTTTTGCAGACCCCAACACTTATATAGTAGGTAAGTTGGAATTAAAACTTACTATTTACTTGCTTTAAGCATTTTTTTTTTTTTTAATTTTTTATGTAGTATCTAAGTATTTTCTAAATATGAAATTATTTTTAAATATATATTTATTTTAAAAATTGTGAATTAGTTCTTTGTTTCTTTTTGTTTTTTTATTTCTTATTGGTTTATATGGATTATGTATAGTTCTTTTATAGTTTCTTTTTATTGATATGCATATTCGTGTAGGGGAAGTTTCTGTAGACAAGGATTTCTAAAATACATTAGTTTCTAGATTTTTTTTTATTTTATAAAAGATTAATTTTTAAAAAATTTAATTTTTTAAGAAAAAGTTTAATTTTTGACTTTACTTGCTTGTTTCTCAAAAGACTTAATTAGAATTTTCCTTTTTGAACTTTAATTCTTTAATGTTAATACTTCAATGATAATTTCTAAGAGTACCACTTTATTGGAATTACTTTTGGTTTTGACTTTTACCCTTGCCTCCATGAATGACGAAACACGAATTGAATGATTGGAGAGTTAGGTTTGGAGGCAACTTCCCCTTGATAAGTCTGTCTCCTGCCTACTCTACGATCATTCACATATGCATTTAAAAAAAATTGTTTAATTTAATTTTAATTTTAATAAATTAAAATTATATAATAAATAATATATAATAAAATAAATTTTAAAAAATTTAATAAAATAAAAATCCAGTGCCTAATTTAATAATTAGTAGATTTATTTTCATGGATAGATTTTACACTTGATTTACTTATGCTTCTAAATTTAAATGATATTGCAGATTAGTTCGAGAATTAAATCTTTTACATGTTTGCATATTTTAAAATTATTTTGGCTTTTTTCATTTTTTTTAGAATTTAAATTTGCTTTTCTACTTTTATACGTATTTATTTAGAATTTAAATTTGTTTAAATATAAATCTAATATATATTCTAAGACATGAAAAACGCAATTTGAATTTCGTCAATCAGTCCAGTAGAATGGGAGATGTAGAACTGTCTTTTTTTTGGGGGGGGGGTACACGCGGTACATTACGGTTTACATTATGATTTTTTAAAATTTATTATTTTTTAATTTTCTAGAAACAAAAAAACCTCAATTTCATGTCTGAATTGGTTCATTGAAAAATAACTGAACACAATATGCCCTCAAGTACTTTACTATTCAAAAGGAATAACAACATGAACAATTTTTCTAAGGCAGATCTTTCTTTCTTTTCGTCATTAACCGAACAGCTGGCCCACTGGTGTAGGTGCTTTTCAGCGTGTTGGATCCTTCAAATTAACCCTTTCACCAACTTTACGCCTTGCAAAATTAATACAAAAAATGTTATACACCGAGACCAATAGATCCTTACGCCACTTCAAAATTGATAGAGAGAAGGTTACATACTAGAAAAAACATACCACATCCAGCGGTTTCATTTGCCGCAATCCGAACCTACGTATGTTTCGTGGCTTTAGCCGTTGAAATTTAACACGTTGAGCGCGGCGCCGAATTTGCTGTCCTTTCCGTTCAGCCGTTAGCGAGCTAAGCCGTATTTTTGTTTAGAATGTTTCAATACATTTCATTAAAACTAAATTTGATCACATTTCATTGAGACTATTTTTATTTTTTAACTTTAATACTGTCGGTTCCGCGGACCGACGCCAAAGAAACGAAAATTCCAGTGCCAGTCCCCAGGGGCCGGCGTGTTAAGGGAACTGTTTCTAATAATGCCTCTTTAAAATTCGATGCTAAGATACATAATATAGAGATGCAATTTTCTAGCATTCGTATCGTAGTGTCTTTTAAAGATTTTCTTGCTAGTCTAAACTTCCTTTCCTTTTCATATTTGCACACATTCTAAGAATTAATTTTGCTACTGCTTTTTAATTAGCAATTAACAAACATTTTATAAGCTTATAAATTGGTTTCGCTAAAACTGGCTCTGTATATGCTTATTTGAGTGCCTTAAGTCGGTACAGTAAGCCTTAAGTAAGGCCGTCGCAGTAAAGTCAAAGAATACCTAAGTAATCTTCTTAGAGATTCTTTGGTAAAGCCTTAAGTCGCCCTTTCTGCGACGACAGTAGACCGTTGATCTGTGGGAACGGGTTCTCTGGAGCAACGACTCAAGGTTCACACTCTCCCGTTCGGATGGCAGGGTCTGGCGTCTGCCTGGAGAACTCCTCCTGCCAGAACGCATTGTGACCACAGTGAAATTTGCGGAGGTGGAATTATGATCTGTAGGAGTTTCTCCTGGTATAAAGACTGAACCCTTGGTCCAAATCTATGCTAAAAATGAAGCATGGACGTAAAGTATCTTCAGTGCTTCAGCATTTGGATGTATTAAAGTGAGAAGTCGCTGCACATAAATGTGTTGCTGGATGGCGGAAGAAATATTAATGGCGTTTCAGAAATTGTGGAAAATTTAGTTCTGGCTCAGATTCAAAATTCAATCAAGGATTTTTGAGGAAAGTGTGCAAATTAATATGAATATAATTTTTTAAAAATTCATGCATCTGAATTAAATTTTCGCGACCCTTAACATTTCACTTCGCGACCCATAATTTTAAGAAACGCTGTGCTAACTAAACCTGCTTTTCCCCCGAATTACTCATAGCAGCGATTCCCAACTGGTGGTACGCAAGAGAAACATAGGTGGCACGGAAAGAAAGTATTTTTAACTATTAAACTCAAAAATTAAATACTCCAACATCCTGTTTTAAGTTTTTTCTCCAACACTCGTAAAATTATGCGATCTGAGCTTTGTTGAAGGTCAACAGTCTCTCATAGACTTAAATAATCCACTTTTATTTTCACAAATATTCTTTTAGCCATAAACATAACAAAATTTGTTATAAATTATGTTTCTAAAAGGAGTAATGGTTAATAGGAAATAAAAATAAGTTCCTATAAAAAGATAATAGAATCTCATTAATTCTTTTAGAGTTGATAGATTTATTAGCGTATCTACAATTTATACCGCCACCGTTTCGGGGCTCATATTTTTAATTAGACTAATTTTTTACATCGATTTGGTATCTCTAACAGCAGGTATTTTGCCTTCTTGTTGCTTTGTATTCCTTATTTTTCTACGCGATTTGAGAACATCGAAGTTTGTTTTTAAAGAATTCTTATTATATTGTGCATTTAAATTTTTGTGAAAAAATAATGAAACAAAACTAGATTTTTCAAAATGGAAAAATGGTTAGGATTGACTAAGCGCAGAAGTGATTCACAAACGATGGATCCAAGGCAATCTACTTTTTTGAAGAAAAAAATAAATAAAGGCATTTTAAATGAAGTTATTAAATTTTTATTGCCTTTTGCACAACCTATTTGCATGAACAAGGATTTTCTTCCATGTTATATTTGAAAAATAAATACAGAACAAAATTAAAAGTGGATCCTAATTTACGGTTACAAGGTTAAAATCTATTGAGAAATTACAAAATAATCATTGTAAAAAACAGTGGTGGTATTAAAGTTTTTTTTTTTTGGTTGTTTTGTTTTGTTTTGTTTTGTTTAGATGGTAGGCCTTAGTCAAAAGGTTAAGAACCGCTGACCTATAGGATTCAAACAGTATAAAAAACGTTCAGACAGCATGCAAGAATTTATAACAAGTCGAACCAACGTCAATGAGGAAATATCTTACTAGAGAATGGGAAAAGAAAAATTTGGGCATTCGGGAAAAAAAAAAAAAACTGAAATGTTTCAGATTTTAAATTACGTCCAAAGGGGCGTTTTTTAACATTTTGTGTGTTACCTTTCTTTATTAAATATCATGTTCCTCGCACTTAAACCATAAGATCCAGTGCAACAGCAATATTGCAAAATAGTTTTAAAACGAGCATATCTTTAGAATTTCCGATACAAAGACTCACGCGCTGGAGATAAAAATGTTTTTTTCTGCACAACGTTGCCATTGCTCGCTTTGAAATCCTTGAGTTTGTTAATCAAAAATTCGTCAAAGTTTTAAAAAATAGGAAATCGATCATAAAACAAATTTCAAATTTGGTCTTCCACATGCTCATATTCGTTGGAGGATTACGTTATTCAAAATTCGATGACTCTATGTACCGTTGTTTTATCACAATACGAGAAATATGCATACATTTATGCAGATTTTTCATTATTTAATTTCTTCAAATATAATGCAGGACTCTAACATTTTGTGGCAACAGTTTGAAAAGTGAACCGACATTTATGAGTCCGACGCAAAATGCCAAAACGAAACTAATAGTCCTTCGGGATTCAAATCCCTTTGGACTAATAAATAAATAAATAAAAATAAATAAATAAATAAATAAAAATAAAAAATAAAATAAAAAAATAAATAAATATTTTCAATCGTTTTATTTAATGTTTGCCACTTGATACTTCCATGTCTGCAGTTACTGTCAATTAACTTTAAGCTTTAGAAGTGATGAACACGCAACATTCGAGGACACAGTAGACGGAGGAAAAAAACTGAAGCTTACTTTCTTGCTTGCATTTTTTTTTTTTTTTTTTAAGAAACTTCCTTTTCGAATGAAGGCGTGGAAACAGACCCATAAAGTCAACGGGCGAAACGAAACGGAGAGGAAAATGCTCGAATCGGTTTCAGTTCCGCCACACGACGATGGTTATCAAACTCAATCGAGCATGAAGTGTTGACAAACGACTAATAACTAGTTCGAGACAAAACAAACACTGTTTTTGGTTTTAGAACATCAATAAACGTCATTCAGTCTTGGATATCACTAACTGCATATTTTACAGATTCCGAAACGAGTTTCAAAGTCTTTTTCCTTCCTCGTCAAAGTAAAATACGGCATTGCAGTCGTACAATATAAAAAGAATAGTATTTAAAGTTAGGGCGACGTTTTGCTTTAAATATGAAGTGTAAAATTTAAATTAATAACATACTAACCAATAGTATCCTTACGGATTATTCAACTATGATTTAAATTTTCACGAGTTCAAGTATTTTCTTTCTAAAAATTTTTCAAATTCGGAAAATTAATCGGCCATTTTAAGAGCGAGCACAAATTCGAGCTGTACATTTCCTCCGTAGTTCATCGCGATGGAATGAAGCTTTAAAAATAACTCAAAAGTTCAACTAGCGTCAGAGACAAAGGAGAAGGGTGGAAAAAAGTTTCAGATTTTATATTACGACCAAAGGGGCTTTTTTTAGAGTTTTGTGCGTTACCTTTATTTATTAAATAACATGTTCTTCGCACTTGAATCACATAAAATTCAATTCAACAGAAAATATCGCAAAATATTTAAAAGAGCATATCCATAGAATTTCCGCTACACAGTCTCTCGCGTTAGAGATAATTCCTTTTCTTTCTTTTCCGTACATTGTTCCCAATGCTCGCTTTGAAATCTTTGAGTTTATTAATCAAAAACTCATAAATGTGCTTTACAAATATTAAATACATAATAAAACAAATTCCACCTTCGAAGCTTCCAGATGTCCATAGTCGGGTGGAGAAGTACGTTATTCAAAATTTGATGGCTCGAGGTACCGTTGTTTTATCGCAATGCGAGATACATGCATACATTTATGCAGATTCTTCATTATTTAATTTTCTTGAATATAATACAAGGCGGTTATATTTGGTGGCCACAATTTAAAAAGCGATTCAGACTTTAAAGTTTTCGAAGCGAAATGCCAAAACGAAATTAATATCCCTCCTGGGCTAACGTGCAACTGGTCCCAGAGGTTCTCGATAGGGTTCAGGTCTGGACTCTGGACAGGCCAGTCCATTCGATGAACTCCATTGGCACCATACCAAGCCTTGGTTAACGTCGAAACATGACACCTGGCATTGTCGTCCTGAAAGTAACAGGGGTCCAACCCGTAAAACTTCCACAACGTAGGAAGCACATTGTCATCCAAAATAGTGCAGTAGGCATCGGAGTTGAGCTTACCATGAATGGGGACCAAGGGCCCCAACCCATACCAGCAGAAACACCCCCCAATCATAATTCCACCTCCGCCGAACTTGACTGTTGGCACAATGCATTCTGGCAGGAGACGTTCTCCAGGTAGACGCCAGACCTTGCCATCCGAACGGTAAAGGGTGAACCTTCATTAGTCACTCCAAAGAACCCGTTTCCACTGATCTACGGTCCAATTTCGATGTGCTTTGCACCACATTAACCGAGCAGTGCGGTTGGACTTTGTTATCAAAGGCTTATGGGCAGCAGCGCGACCATGAAAACCAAGCAGATGTGCTTCCTTACGGATGGTATTCATTGAAACAATACTCCAGGATGCCTGTTGAAACTCCTCGCGGATGAGGGCCATCGGTTGGGTGCGGTTCTTCCGAATTTCTCTGGACAGCACTCGTGGGTCTCTATCTCCCACTTTCGTTGGTCTGCCGAATCGGGGCACATTCCGACAATCACCGCTCACCTTCCACTTCTTAATCACATAGGCCACTGTCGATATTGTGTACTTCAGATCGCTAGATATGTCCCTTAAGAATCGGCCACATTTGTGATACCCGATAATTATACCTTCCTCGAAATCAGAGAGCTCCGAACTGCGAGGAATCTTGAATGCGACTAAAGCCGATGCTGTTTCCTACACGATATATACCTATATACCAGCTGAGTCCGTGACGTACCTTAGGACCGCAGATATCGTCATTTGCATAGGTGCCCAAATACTTATTGGTAGTCAGTGTATAATGCAGATACAAGCAGAATAATTTTTTAAATGACCTCTTAATAAGGATATCTGGATTCACTTTGTCTGCCTTCCTTCTCTCAGTTATCGTTGAAATTAGCCATGCTTGATGATACACCGAGAGCAATACGACAAAATAAATCAACGATTAAATGCTTAAACTGATAAAGTTAATTACAATTTTGGATCCACCAAAAATGAGGTTTCTTCTGTTCTTCTGTTAACCTTTAACCAGTATGAAAAATAAATTTATGCTTAAGCAGTATGGTCGTCACTACGGCTCCATAAATACGTTTTTGCAAATATTGTTCAAATATATAATTAGCCACAGAGTGGTTTAGTTTAATACGGCAAAGCACACTAGGGCTACTTCCCTAAAGGGAGGGATGCTTTCATGAAGGATTTTCGAAGACAAATTGGATCGTATACACTCCTCACATTCAGAAAACCACGAAAACACCCATGCAACCAGCCCGTTCGCCTGGATTTGAAACCAGGTCGGAACAGCCAGTGTTCAGCGATTTTACCGCACGGCCGCTGGGGGACCCAATTAGCCCCAGAAATGATCATTAATTTGATTTTAAGACAATGTTTTCAGTTATTTTCACTGGACATAAAATGACCGAGACACTTATTTCTTCTAGTGAGTAAAAATTATTTAAAACGCGATGCTTGGGGTCTTCAGAATTCATATTTACAACTAAAAATTAGCTCTACAAAATGCTACTATGGTGAACAATTAAACAAAAAGCGAATAGGTTTCATGTATAGAGACATTGGGTTGTTTCGAAGCGGGAAACAAGAAAAATGTGTAATGACCTCGCCGGGACTCGAACCTCGGACCTCTCCAATACGCGCCGAGCTTGCTGAACATTACACCACGAAGGCATGGTAAGGCGGCGGGAGAAATACCTTATATACTTCTCCTTTTAAAGGGCGATTGGGGATTAAAGGACCGAGTCGCCAAATCCTGGTGGTGGAGAACCATCATCCAATTCGAGCGTCACTGTTGCGTTATTAGATTATTTTTTGTTCGGGCGCCACTGTGGAGTTATGAGATTATTTTTTGATGCTAGGAAACTGAGGAAATGAGCTATGCCCTCGCCGGGGCTCGTACCTCAGACCTCTAAAATACGCGCCCAGCGGCGTGAGCATTACACCCCAAAGGCATGCTAAGGCGGCGGGAGAAATACCTTATGCATGCATGAGCAATGAAGTTGTATTCTGGACCACCGATTTGTTATAGCCACTCAAACTAGTGCTAGATAGCGCAAATTTCACAGATAGCTATATAGAAATAAGAAGACATGCTTACAGTAGTAAGTTCTTCAAGGGAAACAACTCTTGCAAAAATTTAAAACTTAATATACATGTCATGAAAACAGATGTGAAGACAGATGTGACAGTGCTATGCGCCCATAACAGATGGTATTCAGATGGTTTGTGATGTCATTCAAAGAACAATATTAAAGACATGCAAATAAAATTCCATTTCTACTTGTTATAAGAGAATTTTCAGCCTTTACCTTAATGCTCCGATTTAATGTTGCTCAAGAAGTCCGTAAATTCTAAATTTAAAGCGTTCAATAATAACATCTGCTTCAAGCTTCCTAGTGTTACGTTATTTTCTTCCTTCACGTTCGTACGGGGTTCGTAGATTTGGAGTGAATAACGACGACACTTGATGAAGTATCGAAACACACTTTATTTAGCCAATGCTGATCAGGACAGCTCCAAAGTCACGTTTTACAGTCGTCGAAGATCTACTATAAACACGCTGACACAATCAGTGACACAGCCTTCAGGTTATCAGGCTATAACGATGGAGACAGCTTCACTGCAAAGCACCAGAGTAGCTCCCGACTCTGCTCGCTCGTTCTCGGAATTCCACGTACTCTCGAGACTCTCCACGCTACAACTCGCGATGCACTCGACGACACACAGAGCACGGCTCCCGACTCTTCGGTTCAGTCGTTCCCGGAGCTCAACACGCTCTCTCGACGATGCACTAACCACGATACACTAAAAGAGACTCCTTCGGTGAACTCGACCGACTCCGCACGAATTGACTCGCTAGACGAGACACCAACTCGATACCGACTATCTCGCCCTCTCGACGAGGCACACTCACTAACTGACTGCGGACCAGGAGGGTTTATATAGCTTTTGGCTTGTGTTCGAGAACACTCTGGGCTAAACCGATAAGAATTCGTTCCAGAAGGTTCTCCGTCCGTCCATTGCATATCAGCAATTTTTCGCCAAATGTGGCAACCCTGCAGTACCTTGCTATTTTATGGCAACCCTAAAACTGCTTTGCGGAGAAGCCATCTTACCGCGTCTGTACATTTCGTAACACTATTTTAAGATAATACCAACAATATAAAAATACCTGCATACTGTTCAGCCACTACCAATCCCCAATGTGAGAATATTTTAACCCTATTCTAATTTTAAATTTCCTTTCACACAATGTTTTTGAATGCGATGAAAGTTATGGATAATTTCGATATTATCGTATTCACTCGCGGATTTCGTCCCACTAGCTTTCTCAGCATAAAAACTTCCAACTTAACAATCTAAAATTTATGCAAAGACAGGAAAGCATAAAATTTAAAGAAAAAGGAAAATATATAATTTTTTGCATAAAAAAAATTAATTAAATGAACAGCTCAATTTACTGAAACACAGAATTAATATTAGTACCTATATTCATATGCGTTTTTTTTAATTCTATGTTCCCCATTTAAGTTTTCGCCTAAGAATGGGCCCTGTGGCAGAGATGGCGCTAGAATTTTGGGAATTTACAGAAGCATCCGCAGCAAAATTTTCGACAAAAAGTTAAAATTTAGGCAGGAGAATGCTGCAAAATTTCTGTAATTTAGGAAGGCACCGAGCAGGAGAATTTACCGGGAGCCTAGCGATGGCTGGCAGAGCGGTCAAAACAGCTGAATGCTGGGAGTTCGACGCGGTCTCGTAGCCAGACGAGCAAGCTACCTGCATGTGGTTTTTCCCATGTTTAACGTAAATTTTTCCCTAAAGCATATATTTCCCATAGAAAGTCCTTCACGAAGGCATTCATCCTCCTAGGTAGATAGCCCACGTGTACTCTGCCATATTCAAACCACCTAACTTTCGTTAGAAATGGTATACACTGCGCAATTTAGCTCTCTCGATTTTCGAAAAAGGGGAGAAAAAATATGCGAATAACGGGTCATACGAAACAAATGACCTGTGGTAGCAAGAATGCAAAACGTCTGAATTCCGGTTGAAATCAAATCAGGAAGAAAATAACTAAATGAAAATATTTCTGCGCAGTTGTCTTTTACAAGCTGTCATTTAAAAAATCTTATTTTTTCGACGACTTCGGAACTTTTTTTATTCAAATAATTTTTGAATATTCAGAAGTTTGAGAGATGGAACGTTTGTCTGAAAGGAAAGCAGCTTTTCGAAAAATCGATAGAGACCTAAAATAGCAAGCGCAGAGTTCGAGTATATACTGTCAATTCCCACGCGATTGCTATTTTAGTCGAGGATAAATAGCACTCTTCCGAAACACCTACACTTTTTTCCCCACTCTTCTCTGTCCAGCCTGAAGAAAAGGCAGTCGTGAACAAATGAAAACGCAGAATCCTCCTTTAGGAAAAGTAGTTCCATTTATAATAAATGAAAGATATTATTATGAAAAGATTTGCTATTCAAACTACCAAAAAAAAAAAAAAAAAAAGTCTGAAGGGTTTCAGATTTTAAATTACGTTTAACATTTTGTCTGTTACATTTATTTATCAAATATCACGTTCTTCGCACTTAAACCATAAAATTCAGTTTAACAGCAATATCGCAAAATAATTTTAAATTGAGCCTATCCTTTAGAATTTCCGATACACAGTCTCGCGCCCTGGAGATAAAAATGTTTTTTTCTGTACCACGTTGCCATTGCTCGCTTTGAAATCCTTGAGTTTGTTAATCAAAAGTTCGTTAAAAGTTTTACAAAATAGGAAATCGATCATAAAACAAATTCCAAATTTCGGCTTCTACATGCCCATATTCGCATTAGGATTACTTCATTCAAAATTCAATGGCTGTATGTACCGCTGTTTCATCACAATGCGAGAAATATACATACATTTATGCAGATTTTTCATTATTTAATTTCTTCAAATATAATGCAGGACTCTAACATTGGGTGGCAACAGTTTGAAAAGTGAAACGGACATTTATAGTGAACCAACGCAAAATCGCAAAACGAAAACAATAGTCCTTCAGGGACAAAGCACCTTTGGACTAAAAAATCAAAATGAGAATTTTCTTTAATTTTGATAAAAGAGTTTAAGTGTACCTGCATAAATTTTTTGTTAGAATATTCAGAATGTAAATTATACTAGAGGACAGAGCCAAAACAAAATTTATAAGTTCTATGTGAAACTGAAAAGACAATGCATAAAAACATTTCAATATGAATAAAATCAGTTCATAAATATCTTTTGTTGCCAAACCAGAGAACAAAAATTTCTGACATTCCAAGTTAATACGCATGATGCCATAATTTAAATTTGATTTAATATAACAACTTTTTCTCAATATCAATAAAAGAATTAGCGTGGTAATAACATATCGTGTCAATTAGTCTGACCCGAAACAGAAAAGTTGCCAACAGCAGCTATTTATTTAAAATGCTGACAGTAACGAAACATTTTCGACATACAATGACGTCACGTTGAATCGCGTGCTGTCTTCAACCTCAGAATATGACATTATATAATAATAATGTTTAATGCTTGACAATGCTATTTTTATTTCATATTTTGTAAAACTTAAATTTTTACTAACAAACTATGATTTGAAAGTGAGTAGTGGCAACACTTTTCGAAATAAAGAACATTTTTATCTCCAGCGCGTGGACTGTTGCACTCGGAAAAATGACAACATACCCAGAAAATAACAGGAGGAAAAGCGAATAGAGGGGCCTGAATTTGATGGTCCAGACACCCTACAAATAAAAGAGTTTGATATTTGGATCAAGAATCGATTACGGAATCGGAATCAAGAAATCTCACTCCCTAGTACTGTTCATCTGAAGATGACTCAAGGAAGTTACAAAGCACTTGATGGCAAAAGCGGGAAAAAAATCGGCCGGAAGAAATAGGTTTCTTCTACTAATGTGAGAACAGTTAAATAGGTCATCTGGTAATATCACCAAGTCATCTGGCAGCTGTATTAAAATTACACAGATAACGTTACCATAATACAGGTATCTTACTTTACGAAAATACGAACGTTCTTGTGGAAACTTTCGTAATACAAAATAAGCAAAATATCACCAACTTATGATCAAAAACAATTCTGAAGATTCTCAAGCATTAAAAAAAGATATACATATATATATATAGATATCTGATGTGGACACCACATGACTTCCTCATACGACCTATTAAAACTATACATTTTTTGCTGCTCTTCATTTAAATTCATTTCCTCGATTATCATTAGCGGTATACTTCAAAAGTCAAATCAGTTCAGTTCTCATTTCGCGGCAAGGCAAAAACACATAAAAACTCAATCCTCATTAAAAATTTTAAAACACAGAAAAAACCTAAAACACTAAATGCAGTTAGAAACAGGTAAAAAAGCAACTTTTACAATCAGAGTTTCTACGCAAAAACAAGCAATTCGCCCAGCGGGCAGGAAGACAAAACTGCAAGTTAACTTTTGGTCACACTGGGCAAAAAGACACCGAAGGTGGTGCGCCAAATGACTTACTTCACTATTCTACCGAGTTTCAAATGTAAACAAACGGTGGCCTGGTTAGGCTTAGCAGCACCACTTTAAAACTGTTGATAATTCTAAAACTATTGTCGGCAGCTTAATTAAAGGCATAAAAACCTTAACCGGAACATAAGAATAACATTATTCAATCACTTTTAAAGCAAAAAAATGCGCAATTTACCCACACATAAGGATAAAAGAACTGACTTTAGCGGGCCTGGTAACAGAGTGGGAATATATACACATTACAAACACACACTATTTGGCACGGCCGATTACAACGAAAAAGACATATTGCGCACTGGAAGGTTCAAATGTGGTGCATATGACGATGGGGCGATCAAAGTGGAAAAACAGGGAAAGGGAAATGGAAGAAGAGACAAAAGAATTAGTAAGCTTAAGTACAAAGAAGAGACAAAAGAATTAGTAAGTTTTAAGGTACTTAAAACGACGTATACTATTCTGCATATTCACTTACGGATATGATTTAATTTCAAGGAAAATCTAATAGGAAATAAGACATGCGATTTAATTTTACGTAAAATCATATCTTTCGCAGAATTACCAGGCACAATGTTGTTTTCAGGTTTTTTTTTTTTTTTTTTTTTTTTTGTTTTTCCAGTCAGCAGAAAAGTACATCAAAAGAATACCTGGATCGTAAACAAAAATGGCGGAACTAAATCATAGCTCGAGTTCCTCCCCCCCTTTTTTGGTAACGTTTCAAGACCCTTTTATATAACATACGCAGAAAATGCTGATTGACACAAAAACAAATATTGAATCCCACTTTTCGAAAACCAGTACCATTAATCTCCGCCAGTGCGTGTGTAATATTCACCCTCGACAGGTAATACAGGAACGAAGCGAACGAAAATTCGGACGAACACATAATTTAGTCGACTGACCCAACTTTTAAGGATGGATGCCGAAAATATTCACAACACGAATGACCCCAAAAACGCTGGAAATATTTCCAGCAACACTACTGTTCCAGTATTTGCTACTGGCGGTAGATAAAAAAAATGATTCTCCATTGACCTTAAAAAAACATAAATTAAAGGAAAGAAGATAATGTAAACATTTCTGCGCATTCTAGACGAACAAAATTATCCCCAATACCAATGCTGCGCAAAGACCAGCCGCGTTCCTTTTCGAAGGGCAACTTTAGCCAGAGGAAGAAATGATTTGCATTATTTTGTGCAAGAAGCATCGAATATGATGGAAGCATTAGGAAGATTGGAGCCATGGGAAATAACGGTCTATGTAGGTCACTTCGCCGATAAGCACGGAGAAAACACGTGACACGCAAACCAGCTTATGGAGCGAAGAATGAACGGAATGCGCGCTTCACAGTCGGGAAGGTGAAAACGAAAAAGTATCGCTTCTTTACGAGATGGTCTTGCTCAATGGCAAGAACGAATCAGTTGCGTGTCTAAAACCGAAACGGTGCAGAAAAATGGAAATAATGTACAATTCTTCACATAAATCATTTCCTATTTGAGGACAACTACAAAGCCTCAAATGTATTTTATTGTTTTGTCAAACGCTGTAAATACTTAGTGCCCTTTATGTTTTAATCTTACTATACGTTTAAGCTAACCAGGCAGTGCTAAGAAAAGTCTGGAGAATTCCAGATAGATATAATATACGAGTTTCCAGAGAGGTACCGGATTGCAAAAATTCGTGGGACGCCATTTCGACCATTCTCGTTTTCGTACGACTTTAAACAGCCGAAATATTAATTAAAAATACTGAAAACGTTAATTTGCGCACTCATTTTTGTTTCTCTGGGGTTCAATCTCCGAGTTGGGTCAGCCTTTCATCGAATGGAGGTAAGAAAGGAAGGAACGGCCAACCGGCGCTAGAAGTGAAGCACTGCTTCGAAGCTTCGGTCACCAGATGGGGTGTTCTTTGTTTACATTCAGAAGCTCGCTTGACAGTGTTCTGATAGTATTTCGACACACGACAGTTCCATACAAATCGAAAAAGGAACACTTTCACATAAAAGAAACATTAATAGTGTGATGGATAATAGAAATTTGTATAGTTTAGTGACATTTACGCAAAAATCACATCTTGGTTATTTTTCGATAACTAACAGCAATTCTGATTATGAATTTGTTTTATAAAATGCTAAGCTGTTGAACTACAAAAATATAGATTTTTAACAAAAATGTTATACTTAAAGAATGAAAAATACCTTACGGTACCTTTAAAATTGTATACGTCTTTCGATACCCTTGATAGAGTATTCGCTACTTTTATTTTATGTTCCAAACGCCAAAATGTTTTAAATAAAATAATTTTTTTTTCACATCCATATATTATTGTAACATGTACCTTTTAAAATTTTTTACAGGAGAGGCTTTACTGCTGCTCATTTTAAACTCATCGTTTTAATTTTATATATCTAAAAAATAATCACTTTGGGCTTACACGTTTTACTTATTTGGGTTAATTAAAAATAAAATTACCCTCAAATGCTGCGATCCTCGTCAAAATTAATAAATATAGACACAGATATGCCAATAAGTTAGCTTTCCCTTGATTTGGAACCACACATTTGTAATAAAGTAATAATTATGAGTAAAAAAAATCTGATAAGTATAATTAAAAGAATTATTCCCCTTACATTTTATAATAACTCAGTTACAAGTTTTAAATAATACTTTAAAAAACTCTTTATTCCCTTTAAAAATGTTCAGAGAAAGTTAAGTACTATTTAACCGAATCAAATGGAATTACCTTAATTTTTTTTTTTTTCTAATGTAACTAACGAAAACTTGTGAAAATATTTCATTCAAATTAAACCATTCTGAGAAAACTGTCCTGTGAAAAGTTATAGCATTTAATTCCGTTCAGAATGAAAAGTTGTTTAAAAATATGTTGTTTTCATATACTTAGGACTCTGAAGTGTTGTAGAAAAAGAAAATATATATGTATATTTACGACGTAATTACAAGAGTTTTACATACGATCGCGTCAAAACCCATTGAACTTAATGGTAAATGACCCAATGTTTTGGTCACCACGTAGGGATCGCCAGTGCTTCAGAGCAAGGTACGGGAGAAACCTGTTTAGGGCCACTCCATCTTACTTCCTACCTCCATGTTTCATCCCTTGAGAGGGTCTATAAAACGCGTACCAAGTTCGCTTGGGAACTAAACAACGGGGATCCTGCGACAAGTTGACCTTTCGTGCAGGGTATATCCTCACGCACCATGGCGCGACGGTCAAGAAAGCAGATACCAGGGCACTTCAAGCCATGGCTCACTCAAGGCTGTTGCGCCATTGAGTTTTTTATACAATGACAACACGATGATTAATTATTCTCAGATAGAAAACTTCAAGGCTACTTTAGATATCTGGTGTCTACTTCTGTAGTTTAATGTACCTTATTTCAAATTCGTTTTTCGTCCGCTCATAAGCTCATTAGTAGGTAGAACAGTTGAGCACTAGTAATGAAATTCGGGTTCGAATCTCGGCAAACAGGTCGGCTGCATGGGTGTTTCACGATTTTCCCCACGTGTAATGTTTAAGCACGAGACAGTTTTCCAGCCCTACGGAAGGAACGCCTTCTTGGAATGTCTCCTCCCCCCATTCCGCTTGGCTACTGTAACAATACACCGATCTTCAGAAGGGGTGGTAACAGTTGGTCGATCGGGCACCTATTTCATTTGCTTGGTATTGTTTCTACATTCGAGAATGATCGATTGATCAACACCAAAGAAAACAGCGACATTTTTGATTGATTGTCCTAAACCCCAAGCATTGCTCTGCCATTCCTCTTCTTTCAGCTATAGAAACACGAAATATTGTCCACAATTATCCTAAGAAAGTTATAAATGTTTCGTATCAGCAGTTACGTGAACTTCCTTCAAACCCTTCAAGCATGGTGGCGTCCTTCAACAACTGCCTAATTAGCGAATCTTCGGACAGTCAATCGTGGATAGCTGTAACGTACGATATGTGTATACTGCCATCTGCAGCGATTTTCAACCTCACTTTCGAAAACTGATAATTTATATTGTGTGCTTGATTTCTGGTAGCCAATGTAGTACATTGCGCATCTAACAAATGTCGTATTTGAACTGCTGCACATACTACGTACGTAAACACACTGAAGGGTAATAAATCTGATACTTTTTTGTTTACTACAACAAGATGCATCGATTAGATCAACAAGATCATATTAATTTTGGGTTAAAATGATCAGAACGTATGGCGTGTCATTTCCATTATTTATTTATTTATTTTTGTCCCTAATGGCCGGCACTTGCCTGTTCGACAATGGCTCAGAAGTGGTAGCCATTTTATTGTGTAGGTGGCTATCGTTGCCTCCTATGAAGGGACGAACAGTTACAACCATGCCTTCACTGGGATTCGAACCCGAGGCCTTTGGTATCGCAGTCGGCTTCGCTAACGACTATATCGTCTCGGCAGGATTTCCATTTATTATTTTGTGTTTCATATCGGGCGAAAAACCTGTTGATAAAAATTTTAAATTGAGAAAAAAAGCAACCTCCTTAGTTTACTGTAGATTTCCAATATCGATTTCCAGAGTGGTTTAACACAGGTCCCTTTTCTTCAGCAGCAAAAACATGACCAATTTTATATTTTGCATTTGTACTTGCAGAAGGGAAAAAAGTACTATAATGACAAAACTTCAAAAGGCAATAGTGCCTTTTGAAGTTTATTCACTTTAAACATTTACACCAAGCGCGGTACGAGCCAGTTTCTCTTAGAAAGTCCTCCACGAAGGCATCCCTCTCCTTTGACAGATAGTCCTCGAAGCTTTGCCGCAGTCACATAAACCAATTAAAACATTTATATAACGTAAGTTAATGAATCCAAAACGTTTCTTACACTAATCCTAGTCAAGATGAAATGAAGAATAACTAAATTTATGAATATATAAATAATGCGAGGGGTATTTTGAATATTTCCCACTGTATAACTAATTTAGTGCAATGAAAGAGTTCTAATAAAAATCTTTGCATATTTTCTGCAAGTATGCCAAGCTTTGTGCTTTTACAAAGATCTGAATTTAAACAGCAATTTGTACCTCCCCTCATTAACATCTTTTTTACAACTTAGCGCCAATCTAAGATTTAAACTTTGTCTAATTTTTAATGAGCTATATGCTTGATCCAACACATTCTTTGATTTCGAGAGTTTCAAACATCAATTTATAGACATATTGTCGGAACTATTACACGTTCGTAACTCACATTAACATTTGGCGATTTGGCGAGAAGCAGTACTATGACGTCAGTGGAAATCGTAAGTATGCACCTCCAATCGTGGAAAAGGTAAAGAGTATGACTAAAAAGAAAAACCTTATAATATGACGTCATCTCAAGTCCCCCGGAAGGAAATACCTCCACAGCAATTCACTGGCAAACGGCCAAATTTGGCGCGATCGTTATTTTCTTATTCTTGAGATTGAAGTACCTCTCTAAGATTATACTCATACCTCCACGGTAACTAACTGATACGTTATCACACCTCTCGATATTTTTTATCAGTGCACGAGAACAACAGATTTTACGCTTTTACAGGTCATTTCAACATGGGTCCATCATTACATCATCAGATAATAAAATATTACCTCTCATTTTCAGACTTTGCTAAATTTAATTATCTGTTTCCTTATTTTACAAGCAATAAAGAAGAAATATATTTGTTTTAGTATCCCATTAAAGGAGATAGTCGAAACTAAACTTCTACTTTTCATTTTTCTACTAATCATTCATTTTTCAGTTAACACATTTATACACTTTAGTAATTTTTAGAGGAGTTTTTCCAAGGAGTAATTACTTCACGAAGTACAGAGCATGTATATTGCACAAGCGAATTAATCAGTTTTCTAGTACTCGAACTGACGGTATGGCAGCTGTACGAATCTCGTTTCGTACACTACAGAGAATACAGTACTGAAAACATGCATTTGCTATGTTACACATATTGCAGACACTAAATATTGTTACAATTTTTATTTCGACAATATTAAAAAAATATAACACACACAAAAAAAAAAAATCTGAAATGTTTCAGATTTTAAGGGGCGTTTTATAACATTTTGTGTGTTACCTTTCTTTATTAAATATCATGTTCCTCGCACTTAAACCATAAGATCCAGTGCAACAGCAATATCGCAAAATAGTTTTAAAACGAGCATATCTTTAGAATTTCCGATACAGAGACTCACGCGCTGGAGATAAAAATGTTTTTTCTGCACAACGTTGCCATTGCTCGCTTTGAAATCCTTGAGTTTGTTAATCAAAAATTCGTCAAAGTTTTAAAAAATAGGAAATCGATCATAAAACAAATTTCAAATTTGGTCTTCCACATGCTCATATTCGTTGGAGGATTACGTTATTCAAAATTCGATGACTCTATGTACCGTTGTTTTATCACAATACGAGAAATATACATACATTTATGCAGATTTTTCATTATTTAATTTCTTCAAATATAATGCAGGACTCTAACATTTTGTGGCAACAGTTTGAAAAGTGAACCGACATTTATGAGTCCGACGCAAAATGCCAAAACGAAACTAATAGTCCTTCGGGATTCAAATCCCTTTGGACTAAAAAACCTGAAAGCTTTCAAATTTTATATATTACGCCCAAAGCAGTGTTTTCTTCATTACACGTTTGAAGAGCATTTGGTCTAAAAATATTTTAAAACAGCATATCTTTAAAATTTCTGACAGATAGTCTCGCGAGCTGGAAATAAAAAAAAAATGTTTTATTCCGTACAGGTTGCCAGTGGTCGCTTTGAAATCCTCGAGTTTTTCAGTGAAAAATTCGTTAAAGTCTAAAAAGTATGAAACAGATAATTAAACAAAATCGAAATTCAAGATCCGGGTTTCCAAGCGCTCATATTCGAGTGGAGGACTACGTTATTCAAAATTTGATGGCTTTAGGTATCGTTGTTTTAACACAATGCGAGAAACATGCGCATGCAGGTTCTTCATTATTGAGCTTAAGGCGATAATATTTGGTGGCAAAAATTTGAAAAGTGATACAGCCATTTATAGCGATTCGAAGCAAAACGCCGTTTCGAGACTAATAGCCCCTCTGGGTTAACGCACCCTTTGGGCTAAAAATATCACACAGTAAAAAATACTTCCAATAAAAATATTTATAGATTAAATCAATGTCAGGAAAAAGAAGAGAGTAGGAAAAGAGCATACATCCAATTAAATCACGATATAATGTAGATATAGATAAGTTGGTTAAACTCATCAAGGGGAAAATATACAGTACTTCCCTACATAACGGGATTGGGATTTAAAAGATTTCGACACATTACAGTTATCTACCTAAGGTTTGGTTTATTTGATTACGGCAAAGGGGAGGGCTTTCTTAGGGAAACTGGCTCGTACACATGTTACATATGGTGAAAACCAAGAAAACGCGCATACATCCAGCCCGTTCACAGGATTCGAACCTCGGACCAAAGTGCTGCTGTTGCTAATGCTCACTTGTCAAATCTATAATCAGCCCAAGCCTACAAAATTCCTCGTGGGAAGGAGCGCAAGAATAAGACTATCGTTGGCAACAGCCTTGAGCAAATTAACGGGTGACAGGCATATTCGCAAAGCCTACAGACCGTTTCTTCTACTGTTTGCTCCGATTGGTTAAGACAAGAAACGTAGGGTTACAGAATCTTGTACTTGGCAACTTTTGCTTCATCGCCTATACTATTTCTATATCAGCCTACCGAAAAGTGTGCGAAAGCCAACGGCGAAACCGCAGCTCAACGGTAACGAGGATGGAAAAATTTCTCGGACTTCTAGATCGCCGGTTCTATCCCCGCTCGAGACTTTTACGAATTCTGCTCTGGACGGATTTATTTTTATCCTCATTTTATTGAATGACTTTATCATTATTGGTCTTTTCGCCTTCGGGTGCGGTGTTAAAAACTTAATACTTTCATTTTCTCTATTTTTGTTAATGATAATTTTTCTTATTTTTATTTACTGGTTTGCACTCTTTGCAGCAGGTACCAGTAGCCAGATTATGCACCAAGATCCCGAAAAGCATTTCTATAGAAACAGAGCATAATGGAATAAAATATAATTTTAGTTATACTTACTTTCATAATTTAGATTAAAAGAATATGTATCCGATGCCCTTAAATGTT
The DNA here is from genome assembly GCF_044657685.1 of Stegodyphus dumicola. Lineage (NCBI taxonomy): Eukaryota > Metazoa > Arthropoda > Arachnida > Araneae > Eresidae > Stegodyphus > Stegodyphus dumicola. The sequence continues at coordinate 18,090,231 of NC_140779.1, read as the reverse complement.
TAATGAATTGATTGATTTAAATACTGATTATAAATCTTTTTTCTTGCAAAACAATTATCGTACTTTTAACAGTTTAAATTCAAATACAAATAAACTATTAATAAGATCAGTAGGTTATTTAAAATATATTCCACACAATTCCCCTTAGCTTTCATTCATAAAATAAAAAATTATCGAATGACATAAACGCTGTTCCTCCTCACTGTACTGAAAGCCTGCAAGGTTTGTTTGGCGTTAATTACCACGCCTAGAAGGCGATAACTCGCCATTTCAAATATGACCGACAAGCAGATGTTTCATCCAATGAGAGCAGACCGTAGTAGAAATGGTCTGTAGGCTTTGTAAATATGCGGGTGACAGTGCGATTTAGCCATGGAGGTAGGAAAGGGAGGAGGGGCCATTCCGCGCTAGAAGTGAAGCACTGCTTTGAAGCTTGGGTCACCAGACGGGGTGTTCTTTGTTTACATTCAGAAGCTCGCTTGACAAGATTCTGATAGTATTTCGACACACGACAGTTCCATAGAAATCCAAAAAGGGACACTCTCGCATGAAAGAAACATTCATAGTGTGATGGATAATAGCAATTTGTATAGTTTACTGACATTTACGCAAAAATCACATCTTGGTTATTTTTCGATAACTAACAACAGCGATTTTGATTATGAATTTGTTTTATAAAATTCTAAGCAGTCGCACTACAAAAATATAGATTTTAAGAAAATTGCTAAAAGAGATCTGCCAAAATTTATTTTCTAGAAGATTTGAAAAGTTTGAAACTTGATGGCTAAATGTAAATATAAAATTATGTATATTAAAATATTTGTAATTAGACACATAGGTCAGATTAAGTTTTTATTAAATAGAGTAACGCATGCAAGGGCTATCTGCCTAAAGAGAGAGATGCCATCGTGGAGGAATTTTGAAGAAAAACTGACCTTTGAGTGGGTATTAAAAATAATACTTATAATTTTCATTCAAATTATATTCATATATATTTTTTATGTAAAACTTTCGGGTGTATGCTAAATTAGTGTAAATTACTTTACACGAAAAATATAGTGAATGCACAGAAATGAAAGATTTGCACATGCCGGAAATGATAAATAGGAAATATGTATGGGTATTTATGCATGCGCTTGCAAAAAGCATGTATCTGCCTTTGACAAAATACTTAAATATTCATTAAATTATTTATAAATGTATTTGAAATGAAGAATTTATTCACTTATAAACAACTGTGAAAGTACTGTGAAGAAATCTAATGATTAAATGTATCTAATTTATAATGATTATAAATGTTATCTAAATATATAATAACCTTAATATTGAATTGTAAACATAAATTGAAATCCTGTTGACAAATACGTTATAAAACTATTTAAGCAAGACTTGTTCGTATTGGAAAGCAATCTGTTAAAAGGTATTGTAAAGCAAATGCTATGAGATGCGCACTTAAGAACGTAATAAAGAGTTTTGGAATATGTATTGTTGAAATGAAGGTATAAAAAAAATCTGATAATTAAAAGAATTATTCCCTTTACATTTTATAATAACTCAGTTACAAGTTTTAAATAATACTTAAAAAAAAAAAAAAAAGAAACTTATTTTATTCCCTTTCAGAAATGTTCAGAGAAAGTCAAATACTATTTAATACCTATTTAATTATTAGGAATTAGCGAAATACTTATTTAAAGTATTTCGCTAATTCCTAATAATTCTCTAATTTAAAATGAACCGAATAGAGCATTAATTATAAATTGACTTACATTTTTCGATTTAAAAGAAGCCAAAAAATCATGTCATATTTAAGAAAGTATTTTAGGAAGAAGCTCTATAAATAGAAAAGAAATAATGCATAATTTTAATATTAATAATACAATAAACTTTGATCTTAATTTTTGTACCTTAACCGAATCAAATCGAATTACCTTAAATTTTTTTCTAATGTAATTAACGAAAACTTGTGAAAATATTTCATTCAAATTAAACCATTCTGAGAAAACTGTCCTGTGAAAAGTATAGCATTCAATGCCGTTCAGAATGAAATGTTGTTTAAAAATATGTTGTTTTCACATACTTAGGACTCTGAAGTATTGTAGAAAAAGAAAATATATACATTTATATGTATATTTACGACGTAATTACAAAATATTTACACCCGAACGCGTCAAATCCCATATAACTCAATGGTAAATGACCCAATGTTTTGGTCACCACGTAGGGATCGCCGGTGCTTCAGAGCAGGGTACGGAGAAAGTTGTTTAGGGCGACTCCATCTTACTTCCTACCTCCATGGATTTAGCTCACTTCCGCCCCCGATTTTGATGGAAAGCACGCCGGCGGGGGGCGATAGGTTCGAGGATCTCCCACTCCTCTTCCCCTACCTCTCGAGAGGACTTTTGGCTTGTCGCATATTTAGAGTGCTCCCCATGCCGCACTGGAACTATACATTTACAAACATCCATGCCTTCTCCGGGATTTGAACCCGGGCCCTTCGGCACGGCAGTCAGCGACGCTAACCTCTATACCGGTTGAGCGGATTATTTTCAGTTACTTAAAATGAACGACTAACCAGTTAATTCAATGCAATCACCTTGGAAATAGCAGAGCTACCAAACCTTACAAACCAATAACTAATCTGATCCACGCTGAGTATTTAAGATTGATAATTCAAGCTTTTCCTGCTATTTGAGGCTTTATTTGAACATTACAAAACTGAGAATATTGTTTTCTTCAAAACTGAATATGTCACAAAAATTATTTCACTTTGAATTATATTAAGATACTAAAAATTTAATGAAGTGACTACAGAATGCCAGTGTTCTCAGCAATCGGTTGGATATGGAAAAGAACCTTGAATATCGTCAACACTCCCCAGTGGCGTAGCAAGCATAGCTGGCGCCGAGAACAAAATACCTTTTTGTCGCCCCCCTCCCCAAGAAAAACTTCCTAACAGTAATATAACGTATAGAATATATTCTTAATAAGAAAATTATGCAAACAATAATTAAAATGATGAATTCGCTATAAAATACTCTGAAATAGATTAAGAATAGTCACCACCTAACTACACTAGCATTGGATTCGGAAATGTATCTGTGTCGGCGGAAAAATCAGACATTCGATGATCTAGAATTAGTTAGAAAAGTATTATTTATTTTACATATTTTTATAATTGTTTTTAAAAAAGGCCAATTTTTAAACAATTTAATTATATATTATAGATAAGTAGATATATTTATTAATCACAATATAATATTATAATATATTCATACAATTAATTACTATACATACATTTTTCTTGCCTTGGATGAAGCAAATTTATCAATTACGTCATCAAAGTCGATCCTTTCAAATTTTTCTCTTTCCACAATTAAAAATGCTAGATGACTTGGGGATCTTGTCCCATCGTTGATTGTAAATATGTAAATTTTTTTTTAATTTACTGAACGAACGTTCACTGAACCAGAAGGGGGAATTTCTTAGTTTCGGGGAGGAATGCTGCTTCTTTTATTTACCTGTTCAGTGTTTAGTTTTAAGCTAGTTCACTATTTGTATTTCACTGTGAGTGGGATTTTGTCATTAATTTTTAACCTACTTCTTCCTAATAAGCTATTGAGCTTAAATTCTGTACTCATACTGTTGATCAAAGACAATTGGAAGTGCGACTCTTAGGTTTGGCAAAACATTTTCTCTATATAGCTGTAATGGAGTTTTAGGTTCGGTTCCTTTTCTACTGCGGAGTAACTTCTTGCAATCACATTCACTGCTCAAAGCAATTAGGGGATATTGTGGTTCGGTAAGAAACAACCATATAATCGACAACCTTTTTAATAAAAGGAAACAGAATAGATTATAAAGGAAAATTATAACTCTTATAAAGTTGGGAATATGCAAATTTAGTCTGTGACGTCGAAAACTATGCGTTTTAGATAAGGAGTACGGAGTGACCTGCAGAACTCCTTTTTGTAGTAGGTGGTGGTGTGGTGTATTTAATTATGGCAAAGCACACTAGGGCTATCTGCCTAAGGGGAGGGATGCCTTTCGTGGAGGACTTTCTAAGGGAAACTGGCTCGTATACACGTTACACATGGGGAAAACCACGAAAACACCCATGCAGCCAGCCCGTTCGCGGGATTCGAACCTCGGACCGAACTACCAGTGTTCAGCGACTTTACCGCTCGGCCGCTGGTGGGCTCCCTTTTTGTAGTAGGAGATTAAAAACAATCGACACGCGTTGAATGCTTTGTAGCAATGAATATATGATGTCTCAGCAAGATGACTTAGTTGAATCGGTAGCCAGGAAGGCCATCAGTCGTTTACAGTAGAGTCAAATGCAATCCATAGTAGCGGAAGCGTCAGGAGTTTCCCAAAATGTCATTTCCAGTCTATGGAATCGGTTTCTGGAAACTGAATATGTTTGAGAAACTCGGGACAAAGTCGTGTTATCGTGTTAAAATAAAAAGTGGGAGCTAGACGTGCATTTCGTTTAAAAAAATAAAAATATATCTCTGTTTTAGATAAATAAAGTGGTCAGAAAGAACGTTTCGCATGCGGAGATATTTGGCTGATGCACTGCAAACATTTTATTACAACTTTTATAAGACAAATCAAGAAAATAAATAATTATATTACAATAATTATTAGTTTTAGATATATTATCCAAAAATCGATCAAAATAAAAACACATTTTCCGGAAAATCTTGTTTGGAGACCATTTGGCGCCCGGGGCATCATACACCCCCTTTCCCTCCCTCGCTACGCCACTGACACTCCCCCATCCATGTTAGGAAAACGAAACGAGAACTTAGTTAAAATGAGCCAGATTTTAACACTTCAACATGTTCGTCAAGCTTTATTCACAAATCCAACATCACTCTATTAAGGTCAATGCAACGTCAAAGATGAAACACCATAATGAGTTATCTTTCAAGGCGAGAAGCAGGATGTACTCTATTAGTTATTTTAGCATCACAAATATATTCGAGGTCACTGGGCTCCAAAGAAATAAACTAAGCAACATCGAATGCTGTTATGCTGATGTCGCATCATCGAAGCTAGAGTCTGCCGCACTTTTTTAAAAAGCCATCAAAATCGTCATTCAAACCCTGAACGCTGTTTTGCCACCCATGACACTTTCATATATTATAAAGCTATCGGAAGGATTGCATAAAACGTTTTAAATAACGTGCCAAAATGCACACGCATACTACAAAGATTCAAATATTTTTCTTTGTTTTTCTACAAGCTATTTTTTCATATTTTTATAGAAGCAAACCTGATCCATTACTTGAAAAAAGTTATCCGAAACTACTTGCAAACTTATTAGAAGTGCTAAGGCAATAAAAATCGATGTAATATTCATAAATTGTTGCCTTATAAAAGTATTGTTGCCTTCTACGGGTTGCATATTTCACAAGTGCACATTAGTGTAGCCATTGAGGGAGGTGTTTCGAAAATAGACCAATGAGCTTCTTGTGACGCTAAATCTTCGTGCATGTGAGCGTATGTTGTTTACGTTTTAATCTGCAATTGTTTCGCATTTATAAATGTATGGCGTAACAGTAGAAAAACTTGTAGTGCTTTCTTTTTCTGAGTTTAATTAATCGCTGACATTTCACTTTCGCGATTTTTAACACGCATTAATATTTTAATTTGATGTCCAAGGCTATTTGTATCGAGAAAATTACTCAAGCTACAATTAGCCTCGAATATTATACATTTATTAACACCTGTGGATTAAGAGAATTCAAGTGTATAGATTTTTTTCCAATTGAGGTGAGAAAGACTAGAAGTGTTACAATGAATCTAGTGTTTTTTTTATTTCAGTGTTTGCATTTTGATTTTTAAAGTGTACGATTCAGATTACATATTGCGCATGATCTGATTATATCCATTGTTAACATTAAAAGTTGTAGGTGAATAAATTAAATATATTCGTTGTGAATAAAATAAATTCATTCTGTTTGATGAGTATTTCTTGTGTAGACAGTACATTTAAGAGTGAACAGTTCTTAAATGTGAAATTTAACACACTAAATGTATATTAATGAAAATTAGTAAAGTTCATTTTGAATAAAATTCTGCATTGGCTATTATTATAGAACATCTTTTTCATATAGATTGCAATAAAAAGTGCAGACTTCTATTTACGTATATAATTGATGTAAATATTTTTCTTACGTGCCCAGTTTTACACAAAGATAGCATTTGCGTTCAGATGTTTCTCACATATTTCTTTCTTCATCTTATTTACCACTTATTAAGTAATATTTCGCATAAATTCTTTCAGCCAGGTAGTGAAATCTTCACAACTGCTTATACTTTAATTTCACAATGAAAATTTTCAGAAGAAATCGACAATGCTTTAATTATACTGTGCAGAAAACTGCGTGGCAAAATATTTTCAACTATCTTGAAACATCTTGCTTAAATCTTAAAGCACGGCAAAGGTCATGTGAGATGACAGAAATATTACTGGATGCCCATTGGTCCTTCCTAGAAGCCACTCCCTCGGTTGCTACACAGATGTGCACTTGTGAAATTTGCCTACGGGTTCGTGGATTTGGAGTAATTGACGATAACACTTGAAGAACCAAAACACAATTTATTTACCAGTATTAAGGTCAGTGCGACAGTTATTAAACTGATACAATTATCATTAAACTGATAGAATTGGATTGGAGATCAGTGGTCTTCAAACTCTGTCGACTCGCAGAATCCTTAGACCTATAAGGTGTTTTTGGAGAAACCCCATCCCACCCTTAAAACATTACATTTTAAAATAATACTTAAAGTAAATCAATATGTTAAAAGATGCTTAATCACAGTCCACTTCTGGGCATGGTTTCGAATCCCAACTCTGACACCAGTTGCTGTGCTCTACGTGTTTGTGGATTTGGAGTGACTACTAGATTTGAGTTCTACGGATTCGTAGATTTGGATGATATCACTTGACGATGAATCAAAGCACAATTTATTCGCCAGTATTACACAGGAGGGTTCCAAAGACACGTTTACAGTCGCCGAAAAACTACGATAAACACGCCGAAACAATCAGCAGCACAGCCTTCAGGCTAAAACGGTGAACACAGCTACACGGCAAAACACTAAAGCACAGCTCCCGACTCGGTTCAATCGCTCCTCAAGGTAATCTATGAACTCAAAACACTATTACTGAGCTCAGCATACTACTACACTGCCTGCAGGCGGGGTATATACAGCTTTTAACCTTACCTTCGAGAACATTCGCGAGGAAAACCGCTATGAATGCGTACTAGAATGTTCTCGATCCGTCCGTGGAATATCGCAAATTCTGTCGCCAAATAACGCCAAAAGAGCGATTTCGTGCCAAATCTGGCAACTCCACTAACTTTCTGGCAACCATACCATCGCTCCGTGGGTAAGCTATTATGGCATCTGGACATTTTTTGCAACAATATTCTTGTCTTCGATACTACAGTTACCTGCCTAAAGTAAGGTTTGGTTTATTTGATAACGACAATGCACTCGAGGGCTGTCTACCTAAGGGGATGTCTTGGTGGAGAACTTTCTAAGGGAAACTGGCTTGTACACACGTTAACATGGGGCAAAACCACGAAAACGCCCATGCAGCCAGCCCGTTGGCCTGGAATCGAACCTATTTCGGAACCTACCAATGTTCAGCGATTTTACTGCTTGGTCACTAGTGCACGGTAAAAGAAAGATAAAGACGGCAAACTTAAATAAGATAATTTTTCTTAAGTGGAATTATCCGTGGACATTTTCAGTTGTTGAGAACGATATAAATTGCAGCTCAAAAGTTTGAGTACCATAGAAAGGAGATAGATTTTATTTCTCAATCAGAAAGCGCAATCAAATAGTTCGCAATTACAAAAGAACTTTTTTTTATAAAAAACGTGCACTGAAAAAAATGTGAAATCAGGTGTCTTGTGAAATAATAGCATATCCAAAGATTGTAAAAATCCGAAAGCTCTGGTTCTTACAATAAGATTGAATTCTTGAGCTTTCAAATGAAGAGGAATTTCCTTCCTTAAACCTAATTTTCCCGAAATTTATAGAAAATTAGACTAACTAAATAAGATTTAGATTTAGATTATTTAATTACGGCAAAGCCTCGAGGGCTATCTGCCTAAGGGGAGGGATGCCTTCGTGGAGGACTTTCTAAGGGGAACTGGCTCGTATACACGTTACACATGGGGAAAACCACGAAAACACCCATGCAGCCAGCCCGTTCGCGGGATTCGAACCTCGGACCGAACTACCAGTGTTCAGCGTCTTTACCGCTCGGCCGCTGGTAGGCGACTAACTAAATAAACTTAGTACTAGTCAAAACTACGAAATATCTAAGCTTATTGCTCTTTTTCCCATTTTCAATTTGAAAATCAACTGTATATAAACTTATGTTAAGGTAGAAACTCCAACAATATTTAAAATATCATCAGTGAAATGCGTACTTCGCTTTTTCTGCCAGTGTCCTTATCAAAGCTACAAATAGAATATCTTTTTTTTAAAGTATTAAGATAAATCAACAACGGACTGATAAAACTATTATATATGGAGGTATACTAAAATCCTGTTTTCATAAACCAAGGAAACCTAAATTGTGACTACGATATAAGCTGTTTAACTACCTTGATTTTTTATGAAGACTTTGATTCAATATTAGTGAATTTAAAATTTTTTATCATCATGAGCATTACAGACAATTTAAAATACATATAATGCTAACTGCCATACATTAATGCAAATTTTTAAAAATTTCGTTTTAAGCACCATACCCGTCATGGAAATTCAAAAGAATGACTAAGAAACGGTGCTAGCAAGTCAGGCATTGTTCTAGATTCTGAAACACAGATTAACTCTTCTCGTGAAATTCATACCCATGAACTCAAACACGATTTATACCCGTAAAGATAAAAAGCTGTACCTCATGCGCTTTCCATTTATTTCTACCATCGGCATGATTAGGTAAATGTTACGTAAGCTGTTCACCTAAAAATCTCAAAAGCAAAAATTCATGTAACACTTTTTAATTTCTGGAAATTTTCAAACTGCGAAGTGTCGAACCAGAACATCGCGACACAAAAAGCTGCGTTAATTGAGGCAAAATAATAGTACATTACTCTCAATAAACATCTGAAGCGGAAAATAAAGGAATAAATTGTGTTTCATCGAATCGTGAGACAAAATCGTGAAATGTCTTTCGCCTTGTTTCTCTGAAATCTAAAAACGTTGTTTAAAAAAGCCACGTATAGTTTACGAAATTATGTCCCTTGCTTGAATGCTTTTCTTCTGAAAGCAAATTCACGCTTCAGTATTCATTTAGTTAAAAACTGCTGCGAAAAAACGACTTTTTGAAGCCACATTTCTTACATTTTAAATACAACTGGGGTTAATTTCCCCGAACACGTCTCGAAACGACTTACATTTCTTAAAATATAAACATAGGTTTTTGAGCATATTTTTCCGAAACGACCATATACACAAAACAGCAAATTTGTTCGAAACTGAGGGTAATGGCCCTTAACGAGGGTTTATTATATTTATGTCTAGTGATGAGTCGGTACTACCGAACCGGGTATTTTGTAACGGGTACTTAATTGTAACGGGTACTGAAAATCGGTACATCCAAGTACCCGTTACTTCAGTACCGAAATCGGTACTTTTCGGTATTCGTTACTTCTGTACCGAAACGGGTACCTTTCGGTATTCGTTACTTCTGTACCGAAACGGGTATTTTTCGGTATTCGTTACTTCTGTACCGAAACGGGTATTTTTCGGTATTCACTACTTTGTAACGAAAATATGCGTCTCTTCTCGGTATTTCGGTATTCGTTACTGGAGGATCGATGAGGGTTCAGCTCACTTCGGTTTTGGTACGAGGACAGTAGTATCTGGTTGTATTTGCGAAATGGTGATATGCGCTTCTTGTGTCCATGAATGGTCTGCTCCTCAGACACTTCCGTAGTTGACATGTTTTCTGATATTCAAAAATCTACTCTGTACAGATAAAATCAAACACGTGGTGACGTGGAAGAGTTCCTTCAGTGCGCAAAATCGTTAGCTGCGTATTTCGGTACTCCAAATCGTTACTAGGGCACTTCGGTACTCCAAATCGTTACTAGGGTACTTTGGTACAGAAAACCGTTACTTCGGTATTTCGTTACTTTGGTACTCCAAATCGTTACTTGGGTAATCGGCACTTGAAATCGGTTTTCGGTACTTTTCAAAGTAACGGTTACTTGAGTAACGGGTATTTTGTACCAGGTACTTGTCTGTACCCGTTACTCTCGTAACGGGTACAAGAAAGTACCGAAGTTGCCCATCACTACTTATGTCCTACTTAGATATTTCAGGGCCTTTTTAACACAACTGGGCACTGAGTAGAGATACAATTATATATAAAATGTTTTTTCAATATGAAATTCTAAAACATTACATTTTACATTTAACAAAAATTTTAGAAGCGCTGATTACAAGTTACCATTTGTAGAAACGCTAAAATTCGAAATCGTGTTCGATGAAATTTAATTAGAATACAATCTCTAATCGCACTTTTTTTCCTTCGAATGAAGGGAATTTAAGTTACAAATTTAACAATTATTTCAGGGCCTGATTTGCATAATACAGAACTGACTTATTTCAAAGTTAATTTTAATTGTTGTTGGTATTGCTAATGCTCAAGTGTCCGATGGCAACTGCCGTGAGCACTTAACACGTGACAGTGTGATTTAGCACAGTTTCGCCCCCCAATTTTGATGGAGAGCACTTCGAGGAGACGGGTCCGTGGATCTCCCATCCCCTCTTCTCCTACCATCAACCCCTCCAGACGACTTTCGCCACGCCCCCATGCCGCCGCGCGGACACTATATACCGGGTGATCAGAAAGTCAATATAAAATTGAAAACTTAAATAAATCACGGAATAATGTAGATAGAGAGGTAAAAATTGACACACATACTTAGAATGACATGGGGTTTTATTAGATAAGCAATAATTAGAAAAGCAATGATCTGATCAGAAAAGCAATAATTAGCATAACAAATTAAGACAAAGCAAAGATGTTGTTCTTTACAGAAAATGCTCAATATGTTCACCATCATTCCTCAACAATAGCTGTAGTCGAGGAATAATGTGACCAGCACTGTAAAGCATGTCCGGCGTTATGGTGAGGCATTGGCGTCGGATGTTGTCTTTCAGCATCCCTAGAGATGTCGGTCGATCACGATACACTTGCGACTTCAGGTAATCCCAAAGCCAATAATCGCACGGACTGAGGTCTGGGGACCTGGGAGGCCAAGTATGACGAAAGTGGCGGCTGAGCAGACGATCATCACCAAACGACACGCGCAAGAGATCTTTCACGCGTCTAGCAATATGGGGTGGAGCGCCATCCTGCATAAAAATCGTACGTTCCAGCAGGTGTTTATCAGCCAGGCTGGGGACGATGCGATTCTGTAACATATCGGCGTATCTCTCACCCGTCACGGTAGCACTTACAAAACCAGAATCACGCATTTCCTCGAAGAAAAAAGGCCCGATAACGGTACTTTTTTTGAACTTTTTTTTTTTTGGTTCTAATAAAACCCCATGTCATTCTAAGTATGTGTGTCATATCTACATTATTCCATGATTTATTAAGTTTTCAAATTTATACTGACTTTTTGATCACCCGGTATTTACAAGCATTCATGCCTTCTCTGGGATTCGAACCTGGGCCCTTCGGCACGGCAGTCAGTGACGCTAACCGGTTGCTCGACTTATTTTTAATAACTTTATTTTGAATATGGCAAAGCATGCAAAGGCTTTGTTTCTTTCATGAAGGATTTTCAGACAGAAAAAGGCTCATATTTCATTATGTAGGGGAAAACCATGAAAATGTACATGCCGCTAACTTAGGCCGAAATTCCAGGGTTCACAGAGGTCGTATCCACTCGACGAGCGGCGGGCTCCATTTTTAGCAGGACGAGGGAAAACTTAATGGAAACATCTTCATAGATGAATATAAAAATTAAATTTTACAATTAAAAGATGTCATGTGATCAAAATAATTCTGAAGTCATTATTTTCTTCGTTGTTTAAATTGAAACTACGATAGCTACCACTAATTACTCAATAAATGTTTCGCAATGAAACCTCTCTGAAATGCGCTGTGTGTATTTCTTTTTTTAATACTTGACGGTTACTGTACAGTGTAATTGTTGCGACCGAGTAATTTTACGCAATTAAAAATTAAATTTCACACCATTATACTACGAACGATTATTTTCCCCATTCCTACAATGAGTGAAATCTCATTTAAACGCAATTAAATTTTTTTTAAATTTTAAGATAAGAATTTTCATGTAGTTGTTTACTCATAAATTCGTCACATTTTTCTAATTTTTTTTTTTTTTTTTTTTTTCTTTCGAAAATACAGTTTGTTCTTAAATAACCATCTTACACTAAGCAAATCTTAGGATCCATGACCTTCGTTTCGGTCAACCGAGCGGTTGACAGTCACAGAACACTGGTAGTTTGGTACGAGGTTCGAATGCGCTGGCTGCATGTACATTTTCGTAGTTTCCCCCACGTGCAACGTGCATACGAGATAGTTTTCCTTAGAAAGTCCTCCTCGAAGGCATACCTCTTCTTAGGCAGATAGCCCTAGCGTGCTTTGCCATATTCAACTGAACTATCATCTAATGTATTTGGGCAACAATTCTTATTTTACTAATTTTGAAATCTGAGTTGAGTAACTTTTATAGAAAACAATTTTGTTTTAAGTAACTTTTACTATAAAAATATTAAAAACAGGGGGGGGGCATGTTTTATTTCTTCAAATATGTGTGTATTTAATTATGGCAAAGCACACTAGGGCTATCTGCCTAAGGGGAGGGATGCCTTCGTGGAGGTCTTTTTAAGGGAAACTGGCTCGTATACACGTTACACATGGGGAAAACCACGCAAACACCCATGCAGCCAGCCCGTTCGCGGGATTCGAACCTCGGACCGAACTACCAGTGTTCATTTCTTCAAATATGAATCCTACACTTTTAACTTCTAGTTATAAAACATTTTCTCAAAATAAGGAAGTGGCTTTTATAAAAGTTTTATCACAAGAGACTTGGGCTCTATAAACCTAAAATCTGATTTGTAATATAGCGCCCTTAAAGTTAATATTTGTTATAAAATTATTAAATACTACACAAAATGTACCAAGGGGGGGAAAATCATCTAGACTTTATGCGTTAAATTACTGAAGGTATTCGTGAGAAAAAAATTCATTGACAACAACAACAACAACAACAAAAAAAAAAAAAAAAAAAAAAAAAAAAAAATCAGCGGTTGATTTCAGAAAATGCCCCTCGCTATTCATCTGCCCTCATTAATTACAAGTACCTTTTAAATTTTTTAAAACTTTTTTATATTTTAATGTATTAAAACAAGTATTCTTCGAAATTTTTGCTCTACGGTAAGCTCATAAAAATTAAATTTTACACTTGGAGAAACCGCCTACTGTTAAAATTATTCTCATTTTGAAAAACTCTGCAACGTAGTACATAACAAAGATCAATAGTTAAAGGTTGTTGCCACATTTTTTCGAACACTTTGCATATAAAAAATGATTTGAAACGAAAGAATAAAGTCTTACAGAAAATTTGGTCGGAATAATAGTTATTAAGACAGTAAATAATTTTGCAATATTTATTCGAGGCCATTCGAAAATTAACCAGTGTTGAATGTCCAGTCAACCTAGAACAATCACCCAACAGTTACAACAACAGTTACTTGCAATCCATCAGCGTTATTCACGCGATTTCCGTTGCATGTTAAGCACCTACAAACGGGTTTAGCTTTTGGGCGGATTTCCAAACTAACATTGCGAAAGTATTTTGCAATCTTGCAAGCAAACGGGAAATTGATGAGACTGATAAGTACCAGAAAAGTAATTTTCTTTACTCGTTGAAAATGGGTATGAAAACGCCATTCATTTACCATTTAAAGCTAAATATCTTACTGAAAACAAAATACTATTTGCAAGGTATCTCTAATTAATGATAATCTTGTGATTGTATGTTTGATGTTGTATCTCAAATAGTTAATTTTTTCAGTAAGACAATTAAATGTAGTACATTTAGTTATATTTCTATCTTCTTATAGAAAGTAAGCATCATAATAAAAGATCTGTTAAATAAATTAGTTACCAGAATATTCTATCAAGTACAATTATTAGCCCAGAAAGGCTATTAGCCTTGAAACGGCATTTTGCGTCGAATCAATAATCAACGGCTGTATCACTTTTCAAGCTGTTGCCACCACATATTATTTCTCCGTATTATATTCAAAGAAATTGAATAATGAAGAATCTGCATGAATGTATGTACGTTTTTTGCACTCTGGAAAAACAACGATACTTACAGCCGCCAAATTTTGAATAGCGTAGTCCTCCACCCGAATATTCAGGCTGGAAGCCTGAATCTTGAAGGCGTAAGTGTGTACTTATTAATAATTCGTTTGTGCACGAGGCTTCAAATAATACTTCCCTCAAGTGGCAATTTCTATTTTGCCAGGACATTAAATCCACGAACTGAAGACATTAAAATTAAGACAAAAGAAAGGTTAGGTTATTTAATTACGGCAAAGCCTCGAGGGCTATCTGCCTAAGGGGAGGGATGCCTTCGTGGAGGACTTTCGAACGGAAACTGGCTCGTATACACGTTACACATTGGGAAAACCACGAAAACACCCATGCAGGTTCGCGGGATTCGAAACTCGGACCAAACTACCAGTGTTTAGCGACTTTACCGCTCGGCGCTTGTGGGCCGACTTCGAAAGAAAGCAACGCTTTTGCTTGTGTAATAGTGATTCTACATTCATTCTAAATTTTAGTCTTGAATAATGTATATCCATATCTGATCATTCATCTTTCACAGTTTTTTTTTTTTTTAACAAAAATTGATGTTTCATTAAGCAATATGCTTTACGTTTGTTAAATTTGGTTGACTTTTCCCAGTCTGCGTCAATTCCTTGATGTTCTCTGCTTGAAAGGGAAAATTATTTAAATGAAATTGTAAAGGAAGCACTCTTTATAAATTAAAGAAATAAGCAAAAGAGAGAGAGAGAGAGAGACAATAATGAAAATTCAGCTACTTTTCACGGAACCCTCAAAGACGCATTTTATTAATTGGCGCAGCAAGCTGCGTGAAATGCAGCACTCAAGACATAACCCTCAGGGAAACGTTTCAGCAGATTTCTGTCCTACACAGCAATTCCTTTGCTTAAGTTACTTGCATCCTTATGCGCTGGTCCTGTGAAGCCTGCAGCGGCATTTTAACTTTATGAGTGTGGTTTTTAAGGTCTTTAAGACGAAAGCATTCTGGGAAATAAACCTAAACCTTCGCTTAGGTCAGCCAATTTTCAAGAAAATTTTAACGAATGTTTCATTTAAAAAAAAAAAAAAAAAAAAAACCGATTATCAAAGTAAGCAGCGACAACAATGTAGGGAATAAAACATTTCTATCTCTAGCGAGCAAGACTATAGGATATTCGTAAAATATGTTGTTTTCAAATATTTTTACCCCAAAATGGCGTTATCCCGAAATGCTCTCGTAATATGTATGTCTGTAAATCGGGGGGGGGGGAGTAATATAAAATATGAAAGCTTCCAGATTTTACTTCTTTTACAATTTTTAACGAAGGTGTTTTGAGTTTTTATGTATTTTTGCCTTGCTGTGAAATGAGAACTGGACTGCTTTTATGAGAAATACATCTTTAACGAAATTCGACCAAATACGTTTTAAGTGAAATGCAGCATAAAACGTGTATAATTTAATTGGCTGTGCAAGGAAGTCATGTGGTGTCCACATTTTATTTTTATTATTATGTATTTTTTCAGCTGAGCAGTTTCGCATTTATTGATTTAAAGAAACACTGAGCGTTCAAAGATTGGCAGATAATTTTAACCCTTTGACTACGAACACTTTTTACCCCGTCTTCTATCCAGGTGAACAAAATATGCAATAAACAAGGTAAATGTAGCATTTGGAATTTTTTTGGCAAACGGTTTTCAAGCTAAAGGCTGAGACGCATATGTCCCAGCCTTAGTTAATGGCGGGATACATATGTCCCACGCGTAGCGATCGACTTACTATAAGCACACCTATTATTCTGGAAAACTTTATTGTATAAAAATAGACTTACATCGTATGGTTACAGGTTAAAAAGCACTTTTTGCATAACCCAACACCACCACCACACATTGGACAAGTCTTTTTTATTCTTTTCTCCATGTTCATTTGTATACAAACGAGCTCAACGGTGTCTCGATTTTCCAACTATTGGAAGTTGATCCCCAACATTCAGGAGATTCTAGTACTTTTTAACGCAGCAGTAATTTTTTAACTTTCAGTGGGACATAAATGCCCCGATGGTATTCAAACGGTTAAGGAAGAATGTCGGTCATGGAGGAGTTTCAGAGGTAAACTGGCTGGTATTCATTTTACATGAGGAAAACTAACCAGTTGAACCGCTCACCGGAAATTCAATCTCGGATGAGCTCAGCGTGGGCCCACCAGCGGCCGAGCGGTAACGTCGCTGAACACTGGTAGTTCGGTCCGAGGTTCGAATCCCGCGAACGGGCTGGCTGCATGGGTGTTTTCGTGGTTTTCCGCATATGTAACGTGTATACGAGTCAGTTTCCCTCAAAAAAAACCTCCACGAAGGCATCCCTCCGTTAAGGCAGAGAGCCCTCGAGTGCTTTGCCATAATCTAATAAACCAATGGATGAGCTCAGCGGTTTTATATGCAAAACTACTTGAGTGCCCAATATGTCTGAAGATAACACACAAATTATTTCATATTAACGATTTGCATGAACTTTGTATATGAAACTATCAGTGACCTGAGTAATTATTCCCTCAGAACTTTCTACAATCTATTTAATTAATATGAATTTACACAAGGCAACGTTTTCATGATATTTATGTTATTATGGCAAAGCCTCGAGGGCTATCTGCCTAAGAGGACTTTCTAAGGGAAACTGGCTCGTATACACGTTACACGTGGGGAAAACCACGAAAACGCCCATGCAGCCAGCCCGTTCGCGGGATTCGAACCTCGGACCGAACTACCAGTGTTCAGCGATTTTACCGCTCGGCCGCTGGTGGGCACGAACGAAGGTTAAGAATGGACTGGCTAGGCAAAGCCCTCGAGGGAGAAGTTAATAAATAATACTAGTAAAAAAATCTAAAGGCTTTCAGATTTCACACGACGCGCAAAGGGGCTTTTTTTTTTTTAACGTTTTGTGTTTTACCTTTAGTTATTAAATATTATGTTCTTCGCCCTTAAACCATACAATTCATTTCAAGAGCAATATCGCAAAGTGATTTTAAAATGAGCATATCTTTAGAATTTCCTATACACAGTCTCGCGCGCTAGAGATAAAAATGATTTTGTCCGTACAGTGTTGCCAGTGCTTGCTTTGAAATCGTTGAGTTTTTTCCAAACCAAAAATTCGTTAAAGTGTTACAAAATATGAAATTAAGGCTTCCAGATGCCCATACTCGGTTGAAGTTTAAGTTATTAAAAATTGGATGGCTCTAGGTACCGTGGTTTTATCACAATGCGAGAAACATACATACATTTATGCATATTCTTCATTATTTAATTTCTTTAAATATAACACAGGGCGATAACATTTAGTGGCAACAATTTGAGAGGTGAAACATACATTTAAAGTTTTCAACGCAAAATGCCGAAACGAAATTAATAGCCCTTCTGGGCTAACAACATCTCGAAACAAAATATCTGGCGATCATTTGGCATCATACGGTGATATAGCCAAGTGGAAATCCTTTCTTTTCGGAAGTGCGTTCAAATTGAGCATCCGTATCCGCTGCAAAACCTCCCAGCCACCGGAAGGGAAACCAGACCTCCAGAACTCAGCCAAGCAAGAGGCACTGATAAAAATCGAGATTCGGAATGATAGTTCTGAGACTACAGGAAACCAGGAATTCCGATGTACATTTAAATCAGGGCGTTCAAAACAATCCCAGAACGCGTAAATACAATCAAACATAACCAGCTTTCGTGTTTTATAAAATTTGCATTAACAACCTATCTTCAGAAACAAAGATCTACAGCATTTATATCACAGTTACTTTCTCCAAATCTTTAAAATGCTGATAATGAAACAAATTTTACAGCATGTCTCTTCCCGTTGCCAATGCAATCATAAAAGAATCGCTTACGAGAATCAAAACGATCGGCGGTGTTTTCTGAGAAATGATTTTAATTTCCCTTCATTCAAAAAGGCAACATTACAGAACTTTGCTTTAACAATCATGAGGCTCGCATCGGAAAATTTCTTTGAATGCTTTAAAACCTGACTTAATTCCAAGGATGGCATACATAAACATTAATTTCTACTCCATAGCACACACAAAAGATTTCTTCTCACCTTTCAACAGCTATTAAAACACATTGTTGCCCGTCTACCGTCTTTTTCTGAAAATAAGACATCCTCCGGAAATAAGCCCTATCGTGATTTTCGGAACTTTTTGTAAAATAAGACATCTCCCGAAAATAATCTCTAGTTAAAAAAACGTGACAAAAAGAATTCGTTAAAAAATGCTGTTGATTTATTAAGTATAAGTAATAATATGTTTAGCTTTCCTAATACTCGTATTGCATAGAAATGTTTGAAACAAAATATTCCGAGAAATTAATTGTTTACCTCTACAGTTCGCTTCAAATTAATTCTTGGAATTTATCTATCTTAACCAGTTCACCATTTGCCCCGTGAGAGATACGTTCACAGAAAAGGAATCATCATCCGTTAGCGTCGGCAAACTCTCGTCGGGGTGAAATTTTGGCTGAACCGTAACCCCCGAGACACATACGACGCAACGACCTTTTTCCAACCCCCACAGAATGAGTCGAAAATCAAAAGGGGTGATTGATGGGTAAAGAATTCATGGGACAAAATAACTGATAGTGATGTTTCCCATGCACTACGAACAGGCTACTTAAACAAGAAGTATTCATTTAACAATAACTATATTGCAAGACATGAGAGATTCGAACCAATGATTCAACAGGAAATGGATTTCGAAGAAAATCAGAATATAATTCAGAATTTTATTTATGACCATGTTCCAGAAGAAGATGGCATGACTGTAATTGAATAAATTTAAATTTCTGTATTCTGTGTAAAATAAATATTAAATATATAAATATACTTTTATTTTTGCCCTTCCCCGAAAATAAGCCCTAGCGCGAATTTTGGACCAAAAAAGAAAGTAAGACACCGTCTTATTTTCGAAAAAAGACGGTATGTGCAAAATAAAAGAATTTTCAAATGTCTAACTTAAGTTTCTTCTGTTTTAAATGTCTCGCCTAAGTTTTGGATTTTACACAGTTGTAAATAAGTTTGTTCTTCTGTATAAACTAAATAAAGTTAACCTACAAAATGTGCTCAGACTTTCGCAAGCATTTTCTGAGCTATAGAAACAAATTAATTCATACGAAAGTGTTTTCAGTTATGAAAAATAATCAAAACTCCTTACAACTTCACAAGTAGTTCACTATTATACTTCCCAAGTACATATTGTTACGAATTTTGTATTTAGGTAGGCAATCTTAGCAGAATTATAATTAAAGTTGTTTTATTACCCCGTGCACTGCAGCGCGAGCCAAGTTTTAAGAGAAAGCCATGCCGGAAAAGTAAGAATACAGGGACACGTGCATTTAACATTGCATAAATGGATATCTCGGTAATTTGTATTGAAATTGAATAAATGTAATTGTCCACTATATGTAGCTGTAACCGTAATTCCATCCTCTTATTGCTTTCCAGAAAGCAAAAATTACTAGAAATTTTCGCGACCGGGTGAAAACTATAAAAGGCCGAAGAGGCAGCGTCGGAGTTCAGTTGTTTAGTTAGCTGCTGTTGCTATTGTTGCGAATTCAGCGCGAAGTCGGATTAGCTTTCTCTTTAGATGACCTTTGCATTGCGTTGTGTTTAACGTTCTTAGTAGTTGAAACCTCTGACTGCTCAAATTTGTGGACCGTATTCGCTTTCTCTCATCTATATATATTGGAGAATTGAAAAATTCACTTTTTCTTCCTAGAAAAAAAATTACATAGATTTTTATCATGAGAAACTAAGATGCCAGAAAAAACAATTTCAGATGTTATCCCCCCCCAAAAAAAATGTTTTTTAAAATAAATTTCAGTCGAATTACAGTTAATTTCTATTTATTGCACAATATAAAAAAGTAAAATGCATAAAATTTAAGAAAATACACTCATGTCCATAAATTAAGGATAATGCAAAATCAGGCAAAGGAAGACTTAGAAGCAAAACAAATTTGACTTATTTGTAAAGCTTATTTATTAAACAAAAGGTAAAGAGCAAAAAATATGCTATATGTTTGATATTATTAAAAAATTAGCGATTTGTTCTCCCTGGAACAAATTACAAAAAACCAATATTACATGGTTGGTATGATTGTTAATACATTGTATGTCTCCCAGACGATGCAATACAGTCCGTACAACGCCTAGGTATACTGAGTATCAAATTATCGATCTGATCTTGAGGGATATTACACCACTCAAAAAGCAATGCTCTCCGAAGTTCCGGTACACATGTAGAAGGAGGTTGACGGGCTGCAACTCGTCGGCCAAGCATGTCCCACACGTGCTGTACTGGATTGAAGTCCGGTGAGAACGCTGGCCAGTCCATACGGGTGATATCCTCCGACTGAAGGCATTCGCTTACGATGTTTGCACGGTGACGACGAGCGTTGTCATCCATAAACACAAATTGTGCGCCCATGGCGCCCCGAAACAAAAGTACATGTTGTTCCAAAATGACGTCCCGATAGATTTGGCTTGTCATGGTTCCAATTTGAACATGCAGGTCAGTTCTGGAACTCAGAATAATTCCACCCCAAACGAGCACACCTGCACCACCGTAACGGTGTCGTTCAATGATGTTTTCTTGGTGGTAACGGGTACCTGCAGCTCTCCATATGAAAGTCCTGCGAGAATCAGACTGCAAGCTAAACATAGACTCGTCGGAAAACATCACACAAGCCCACTGTTGCGGTGTCCACAATGCATGCTCTCTACTCCAGGCTAACCGCAGGCGACAGTGAGTTGCAGTAAGTAGAACGCATCTCACAGGTCTACGAGCATATAGACCAATCTGCCCTATGCGTCTATACACGGTCTGCCTTAAAATTGTCGTACCGGTGGCTGAAGAGAGCTGACGAGACAGGTCTGAGGCTGTGCTCCGCCTGTTTCTTTTGGCAGTAACTGCCAAATACCGGCCCTCATTCGGCGTTGTAACTCTGGGGCGACCTGTGCTGTAACGTCTACTCACATTACCATCATCTTGGAATCGTTGCCAAAGCCTGGAGATGACACTCTGGGCAATTCCAAGTTCGTCTGATACTTCCAGTTGAGTACGCCCACATTCCAGACGGCCGATAATTCTACGACGTAAAAAATCATCCAAATGCGTCCTTTGAGTCACAACTATTCGGTTATTGCACTGAAATGCTTATAAAGCGCCTGCGAACAATTTTACTTCTTTGCCTGTATTCCTTATATATCATTCTCTTACACTCTCGTCATTGTGACGTACCATCGGTGTCATCTGGTTACTTCCTGAAATTTGCATATGATTCTTGAAGATGTGTGTAGTGATTTTACAGGTGATATATTTATTTTAGAGTTCGATTTACGCGTGACTCCGAATTATCCTTAATTTATGGATATGAATGTATAAAGCGCTGAGGGGGAAAATACCTTAGAAATGCAGTTTAGTACGACAGAGTTCAAAACAGGGTTCAAGGCAAAGTCCAACTTCACAGTCTTTGCAGCAGATTCAATAAATCTAATTATTAATAATTCTGATTATTAATCTAATCAATAAATCTAATAATTGAATAATTTAATTAAATAATGATGATAATCGCTGAACGTTTTCTAGTAGCCATTTCTGTAAGAGAAAAAAAGGCCAAAAAAAAGTGAGCGCTAATACCACGTGCCTTCAAATGCCGCAATTTAGTGAACAACTAACGATATCTGTAGGCCAAAACGTAACCTAAACGCCTAATACTGTACATAATTTATTTCAATGTTTAAACGAGGAAAAAACGGGATGCGCTCCTCAATAAAGGAAGAAAAACATAAACCCGCGGAAATCGCGGGATGAGCAAATTTTGCTGCATTTGAGTTGCCCATGGAAATTGCGGGATGATCAGCCAGAGGGTTAAAGGGTAAAGACTGATTTTACCGTGAGTTACTGTAAACTCTTGTATATTTCTGTTGAAACTTTCAGAGTTCTGAAATATTTCTTTTGATAAAATAAATTTTATTAGCCTATTATGGGATTGTGCATTCAATCTGTTGCGACGGTACGCACATATTCCAATGCTGTCGCGGTCTTAAGAAAGCACTAGTGGGCATTAATCAGTTACAACGTAATTAATGAGTAACTCAATAGCAACATAGTAACCATAATTCAATTAAAGTATACCTGCAATCACAACGCAACTAAATTACAGTTACCATGGAATGGCAATTCTAATAGCAATTCAAATACAATATAATTACACTCAACACAGTTATAATGCATTTCACGTGATAACATGTTAACAGGTGATTTATTACACCTCGAAGAAGGCGTATCTTTTTTTTTCAAACATGGAATAAATCCTGCTGTACCAAAATAAAAAAACGCAGGCATCAACTTTCGGAAACCGACGGATTAAAATGGAAATAATGTATTAGAAGCACCCCGCTGCAAATGTGGCCTCACTCCGCCAAGCTTAAGATCTTATTTCATCTTGCACGCATACTCGCGCATAGCGAATTCTCAAAGTACCGGGATGTCCCGTTTCAGGCTTTCTGGAGATGTGGCGCGATTTTTCTTCTTTTTTGCAGATATTTGCGGTGGGAACACTAAAAATCGTGGCATCTCAGCCTTTGACATCATATACACTGGTTATCCTAAATTAAGGAAAAATCACAAAAATCACGATTACTGAAAAAGTTACATATAAAATTTTATGAAACTTACCCACAATATACAACACATAGTAAGGTATCAAATAACAAAAAAATAAATTACCAGACAATTATTGGTAGTATAGAAATTAGCACATGTATAAAATGAACAAATCGAAGGTGTCGGTTTGCTATACGAAAAGCACCTTCAATATGGAATTTGATCGCCTCTAGAAGCAATACAGCACATACCGCGATGTATGATGCTTTCAATTATGCGGTCTATCAGTTCCAAAGGAAGCGAGAGCCATTGCTCTTGCAAAGCAGTTGCAAGTGCGACAAGGATTTGAGGGGGCGGATTGAGAGCAGCTAGACGTCTCCCTAAAGCATCCCAAACGTGCTCGATAGGATTCAAGTCCGGGGATCGAGCTGGCCACTCCATGCGCATAATTGTTTCCTGTTGAAGATAATTATCTACGATGCGAGCCCTATGTGGTCTTGCGTTGTCGTCCTGTAACAGGAAAGCTTCACCTATTGCCCAGACATATGGGCGCACATAAACATCAAGGATGTCATCTCTATAAACCTGAGCATTCATGGTTCTCCTTGGAAAGACATGGAGGTCTGTGCGTCCACCCAAAGAAATGCTAAAACAGACACTGCCTCTTCCGTATGCATCTGTTTCACGGATGTTTTACGGATGTTTTACGGATGATAACGGGTTCCAGGTTCTCTCCATATCAAATAACACTTACTATCGCTTTCTAGACTAAACCTGGACTATTCCGTAAAGAGAACAGTCCTCCATTGATCAGGCGTCCAATGGACATATTGTCGTGCCCACTGCAAATGGTCCCTCCTATGGCGTGACGAGAGCGGCACGCAAATGGCTGATCACCTCGCATACAGACCACGTTCGTGAAGTCTTCTACGCACAGTTCACGTTGACACCAATCTTCCGGTGGCTGGAGCAAGGGAGGATCTAAGAAGAGTCGGAGTAGCGGTTCTATTCCTGCGCGCACATAATGTCAAATATCGGTCACCGGCGCTCGTCGTAGCAGTTGGCCGTTCTTGGCGGAACCTCCTAGATGCCGAATCTGTGGTCTGAAATTGCCTCCAAAGTCTATGAACCACAGAAGGACTCTCATTTAGCCATCTGGCCACTTCTGTTTGACTTTGTCCTGCCTCTAGTCTCCCAATGCCTCTCCATCGTAGTTCTCATCGTAGGTCATAGTAACGAATTGGCTATTGTCACTATCACAGTGAAATATGCGGGCTTGCTCTCAAACATGGACTTTTTATGCTCCTCGCAGATGACGTATTCCGAGTGCAGCGCCACTAATTTCATATTGAAGGTTTACTCAGCTACTCTTACTTGGCAACATATTCAAATTTTACACGGTTTGGCTTATTTTTGAGGGAGTTATCGCTATTTTTGTGATTTTTCTTTAATTTATGATAACCAGTGTAAAAATTATTTTTCCTTCACCACAAATAGTTACTACAAAAAAAAAAAAAAAATCTGAAATGTTTCAGATTTTAAATTACGTCCAAAGGGGCGTTTTTTAACATTTTGTGTGTTACCTTTCTTTATTAAATATCATGTTCCTCGCACTTAAACCATAAGATCCAGTGCAACAGCAATATCGCAAAATAGTTTTAAAACGAGCATATCTTTAGAATTTCCGATACAGAGACTCACGCGCTGGAGATAAAAATGTTTTTTCTGCACAACGTTGCCATTGCTCGCTTTGAAATCCTTGAGTTTGTTAATCAAAAATTCGTCAAAGTTTTAAAAAATAGGAAATCGATCATAAAACAAATTTCAAATTTCAAATTTGGTCTTCCACATGCTCATATTCGTTGGAGGATTACGTTATTCAAAATTCGATGACTCTATGTACCGTTGTTTTATCACAATACGAGAAATATACATACATTTATGCAGATTTTTCATTATTTAATTTCTTCAAATATAATGCAGGACTCTAACATTTTGTGGCAACAGTTTGAAAAGTGAACCGACATTTATGAGTCCGACGCAAAATGCCAAAACGAAACTAATAGTCCTTCGGGATTCAAATCCCTTTGGACTAAAAAAAAAGGCATATCATAGCTTAAAATTTACTGAGTGCCTACTGGACCGACTTCATGGACTGACCGCATTAAATCTATTATACTTCTTGGCCATCTAATGTTCATCAGCGAGCAAAACCTTCTCACTGACTGCTTTCGGAGCATCAATTCCAAAATAAAGTTATCCTATTTTAATTTAAAATAAATAATCTGCAATCAGTTGTGCGTTAAACAAGAGAAACTAGCAAAGACAGCTTCTTAAAAGGTCGGATAACACTTATTTTCACCAGAAAAGCAGGAACACATCTTCTATTCGAACACCACATAGCAACTATATTTGGAAAATTGTCTAAAAATTCAATTTCTCTAGATACCACTCAACATTTTCCTCCCCAAAGAAAAGCACATTTTTAAACAGTAAAATAAGGTACGGTGTGGTGTATTTGATTACTGCAAAGCGCTCGAGGGCTATCTGCCTAAGGGGATAGATGCCTTCGTGGAGGGCTTTCTACGCAAAACTGGCTCGTATATTCGTTATACATGGGGAAAACCACGAAAACGCCCATGCATGCAGCCCGTTTGCCACATTCGAACCTCGAACCGAAATGCCAGTGTTTAGCGACTTTACCGCTCAGTCACTTGTGCGCCCAGTAAAATAAGGAATCTATTACATGTAAAAATGTGATAGTAGTATCATGATTTCACGAGTATTTCGAGCATTGCTTATGTTAGATTTAAGGCTAACCCAATCTTGAATAGTTGTTACATTTCGCTTTCATTTAAAGATTTAGTATTCCTATTTTAACCGTCATTAAATTATTCATTAAAATTGAATGTTGCCAAATTTCCAGACAATATCGAATCGTATATTTCCCTGTTTCTTGTATTAGATATCACCATCAGACATTAATATTGTATCCAAATCGAAATTTGCGGTAGCGGAAATTCATCGAGACATCATTATTTCAGTTACATGACCTCCGACACAATTTTCCGATTTAATGCTGAACTTGTACGAAAAGTCTGAAATGGGAACTCTTCCAGCCTACCCCATCGATAAAACCAGAAATGGGACGACTTTCAAAAAAGGCCTCATTCGGAAAGCCTGAAGTGAGATAAAACCCAAAAGTACTGTCATTAGGTAAACGAAAAAAAAAAAAAAAAAAAAAAAAAAAAAAAAAAAAAAAAACCCAACCTTAAACCCCTTATGATCTTTTTATTTATTTTAAAAGCAGTTACTTCCAACCTTTAACAACTGACTACATAATACAGCTGCTTTGGAAACTAGTAACCAGAAAGTTTGTGTTGCCACAAATATTTTTGTAATTTAATCCTCTTTGTGACAAAATATTTCGCCATGTTTCCACCTTCCACGCATGATATTTTAAAAATGGCTAATGGTACGTACTTGAAATTGGACGGAATTCTTTATATGGGCACTATTTTCTAACTGAACCAAAAGTATGATAAATATTTTAATACTTAAAAATTTTATGGACGAAAACATTACAAATTTTTTTAATAAAATACATTTTATAACCTCAACTCCAAATAAAATAAAAATTTAACAAGAATTTTTAGAATTTTAGGTTCACAGTAGTTTCCAAATGTTATAAAAGCTATATATTAAATATGGAATTAAATTATGCAACAGAATATTTTAAACTGTGCGCGCAAGGTGGAAACATGACGAAAAATGTTGTCAAAAAGCGGATTAAATTATAAAAATATTTGTGGCAACACAAACTTTCTGATGACTATTTCAGAAAGCAGCTATGTTATGTAGTCAGCTGTAAAAAGTTGGAAGTAATTGTTTTTAAAATAAATAAGTTATCCCAATTCTTGCAACAGTCACCTATTCGAAGATCTTATGGGTTTTAAGGTGTACGAGTCCCCTTAACACGTTCGTTGGCAACTACGAGTTATCTCGCAGGTCTAAGTTTGTATTTCGGCGCCAGCTACGAGTTAATTCGTAGAACGCTTTTGTTTTATCTACACCGCATACGATCAAACGCGTAGTATTTTCATATTCTTTGAAGGTACGTGGCTTTGGGGATTATAAAAAAACACAACAATTTGGGGCAATTCAAGAGATTTATTATAATTAATATAAGTAATTATAAAGTAAATAACATAGGAACTGAAAAATAATCAAGCAATTTATAATAATATTTGTTATAATAATTAATCTTTGTTATAAGCAACCGCCAATTACGAATATACGACTTACGAGTATATTCGCAGTTAGCACTGTCATAAAACAGTTTATCGCAAAAATCTACTACGATATAACGAGCAATTAAAAATTATCTAAATTTATTATCTTTCCCATAAATGCATGTTTTGTATTTTTAGTTTGCAATTAATTAAAGTTTGTAGGCGTGGTGGAATCGTTTCTGAAAAAAGTCGCTCGGCAGCGAACATGTTAAGCAAAACTGATAATTAAAATATAGTTAATTTGTAGTTAAAACCACAATTCTACGTACAGTTGCAATGCAACAGCTGTTACTTTTATTATAGTTATAATATGTCTGCAGCTTAATTTTGACTCAGCACTGGCCGAGTAGATAACTCTGTAGCAATATTTCAATTTTAGTTCGAATCCCGGCAAACAATTGCTATGCTTGATGGATGGATCAAAGCGCTGTGAGATTTTAGGAAGCATAATGAAGATTCAATTTTCTCCGAAGAATTTAATAACTTAATGTCTTGTTTATATTTTTAAATTTCAATCTTAAGCGAATAGATGTAGTTACCTCAAATTACGCAACCTAGAAGTTCTGTGAAACACATCTTCTGAAAAACATTCTTAACAGGTTGGCTGGAAAAATATTCTTTGTCTAAAGAAGAATGAGGAAGAAGATAAGGGGAATCGTCCTTGAGTTATTGTCTGAACCTTTGAAGCACTGCAAGGCCACACACGCACTCGCAAAGAAATCTTTATTGTCAGTTGCATGTAAGAAGGTGAAAAATGACGTTCTGAAATATCGACTTTATTCCATTCTTTTCGAATACAGGATTCGGTCTATCACTACACAAAGTAATACAAGTCAATAATTCATCAGTTGAGCTGAATGGAACGTAAGCGACTAACACATGTTCTTTAATGTAATATTTCACTTCAGTGATTTAAAAGCTGAAGATTAAAATGTAACAGGTGTTTTTCAGATACTAACCCACCACGTCTTTATGTGTCAGTTTTCCTATTAGAAGTTTTATATATTACAGGATTCGTCCCAACCAATTACAAATAGTACTTTTATTCAAAATTTCAAACATTCGAAACTTATCAGATAAAACTAACACTAGTTAGTTTTATCTGATAAGGTATTTTCTAGTTAAGAGACTACCACAGAAAGGGGTCTCTTGCAAAAGATATCAAGACTTATTCGCTCTTCATATGCAACAAATATAGAAAATGTAGTTGTCTTATTTTGTACACCTTAACCAAATAATCACATCAAGAACTGCAATTATAAATTTAAATTCAACAATCTTTAAAATTAAATTTTATATATTGGTTAATCGATTAAGATAAAGTTATAGAAAGTTATCTATTTAATTTGAGGATGCTTTCGTGAAGTTCTAAGGTTGGTTGATTTTTTTAATGGCACAAAAGCACGAGGGTTATTATCCGCCAGACAAATGGTGAATAAAATTTAAAGATACACAAACATATTGTATCAAATGAATTGATGAAATGAACCTGAAATGCTGATGAAGGCATGGACTGAGAAATGCTCTAGCAACAGGTAGAGCAGGATAAAATGTAGTTCAAATCATATGGTAAAAAGAAATGTCACATTCTTGCCACTAGGTGGCGGGCATCTCTTCCTTTACTTTTGCTGTAATTAAGTTCCGAGAAGCAGTCGAGATTGGAACCGCTTTGAGGAGCGTAAAGACTCAGAGTTAAAAATGTACTGTCTTAAAATAATTATCACTTACCTTGTAAATAGTGTATATTAGCGTTTTCTTTGAATAAATAATTAAAAGACAAGATGGCCTGCTAATTGTAATAGAAACTCTTACTGGAAAACGTGATTATTAGAAGCCTGGCGTCGAGAACACTGAAGATGCAGCAGGTAAGGAATTTTACATTAATTTTATTGTAAATAGAAGAACCTGATGCAACATTTTTATGGCGCCCGAACAGGGACGCCAGGTTTTTTGAAAAGTTCTAATAAAGTGAATTCAAAAGCTGAATATTAAAATTGAAGATTTTAATACTTGTTCTTGAAGTATTCAGCAAAAGAATAATTTTGTTTTCTAAGTAAGAGTTAAATATTTGTTTTTCATGAGACGTATATTTTTTGTGTAAGTGTTTGAATCTAAGAAAGATAATGGCTGAAGTAGAAAAATTAAAAAAGAAAAGAAGTATCTTAAGAACTGCCGTTACAAAACTATTTAAGAAAATCGAAAGTGAATTAAATAAATCTGAAGGTAGTATTAATGAGCTCGAAGAATTGTTAGAACAGCTTAATGCTAAAACCGAAACGCTATCTAATGCCGATGTGGAAGTTGAACCAATTCTGAGTGTAGATGAATTCGAAATTACAGAACAATATCGCGAGAAGATAACGTTATGGAAATTCAGGCTTAAGAAACGGATTAAGGAACTTATTCATGACTTAAATGCACCGAACACACAGCAAAATATAAAAGATACACCTAATGTTAAATTACCAAAACTTTCGATTCCCGTATTTTATGGGAACAGTAGTCAATGGCTTACTTTTTGGAATAGTTTTGAGTCCTCAATACATAATAACGAATCATTGAACAAAGTAGACAAATTTAATTACCTGAAAGCATATTTAGGAGGAACAGCTTCTAGCTGCGTTCAAGGACTTCCGTTATCGCCAAAACATTCTGATTCAGCAATTCAAATCTTACACGACCGGTTTGGAAGGAGAGACATTCTTATTAATGCGCACATGAATAATTTGCTGAATATTGAATCATTAAAAAATGCGAATGACATAAAAACATTTCGTAACTTGTATGATAAAGTACAAACGCAGATTAGATGTCTCGAAGCGTTAGATGTTGTATCGGAATCTTACAGCGCTTTGCTGTGTCCGATGATTTTGAAGTTATTGCCTTCAGAATTAACGCTTGAATTTCATAGAACACAAAATGTTGGCACCGATTATAACATAAAAGATTTAATGTCATTTTTACACGCAGAACTTTCATCCCGCGAACGCACAAGGTCAACGTTTTCGCAACAGCAAAAAGTATCCGATCGGCGACAGTCTTCTTCCCCCCCTGCAACGAAAAGCGCATATGGTCTCTCAAATAGACATAATAAACCAAAGATTCCGACCGCTACGGATTTGTTTACAAAATCCGAATGCAGAGAGGAAAATATGAACTGCTTCTTCTGTAATCAATTCCACAAGATTTATGACTGTAGTTTCGTTTCCGGATTATCATTACAAGAAAAAAGGGACATTTTAAAAAGAAAATGTGCTTGCTATAAATGCCTAAAATTACACCATTTGACTCAAAACTGCAGAACAAAAATAACTTGTTCTATTTGTAAAAAACAACATGCAACTATTATGTGTAATAAACAAAATCCTTCTGTCGAAGTTTCGGAAATTAAAAAAGACGAACAGATAGAAAATAAAGTACTTTCAAATCAAGCAGGATGTTCAGAAGTATATTTGCAAACTTTAATTGTTCGCATATATGGAAGAGGGAATAACCAATTTGTTCGAGCGATAATTGACACCGGAAGTCAAAACTCATACATAAGCAGGTATGCAGCAGAAAGGTTACAATTAAGAAGCTTAGGTGAACAAAGTGTAACCCACGGACTTTTCGGTGGCATAGAAGTTTCGGAAAAACATAAACGTTATAGAATAAAATTGGGTAGCGTAGATAAACGGTATAATTGCGAAATCAATGTATTGGATGAAAGAAAAATATGTTCTTCGGTCCCTAAAATCAAAAATATACATTGGATTAGGGAACTTAGAAGAAGAGGAATTTACGTCAGTGATGTTTTTGAAAATTGCAGATTATTTCAGGAGAGCCCCCAAGAGATTCATTTGTTGTTAGGGGCAGATGTTGCTGCAATCGAAGTTCTTCCTTGGGGAAGATTAGTTGCTGTAAGTACAAGACTTGGGTGGACAGTCATGGGGAAAGCGAACACTGACAATTATGAAATAGAAAATTCCTTTTCCACGCTTTCGTTATCTTTACATATTTCTGATGCCACGCTGTCAGAACTGTGGAGGCTTGATGTTATCGGAATAACAGATCCAGTTACAAAGAAGGCTAGAGAGGAAAGGGATTTGCAAGCAAAATTGCAGTTCGAAAATTCTGTATCTCTAAACGAAGAGGGGCGTTATGAAGTCGCACTTCCGTGGGCGGAGAATCATGTACCACTCTCCCTCCACAAGGATTTAGCGTTGAAACGTCTACAATCTACCACCCAGAAACTTTTATCTCAAAATTTATTTTCTTCATACAATGCAGTTTTTAATGACTGGTGTAACTTAGGAGTGATCGAAGAAGTTAAAGAAAATATTGCGGTTGACTATGGACATTATTTACCGCATAGACCGGTGATCAAAGAAAATAGCTCAACACCAATTCAACCGGTGTTTGATGCGTCTGCGAGGAAACAATCGTCTCCTTCTCTAAATCAGTGTTTGGAGTGTGGACCAAATTTGATAGAACTAATTCCATCTCTTTTGTTGAGATTTCGGGAAGGCAAGTTTGCTGCTATAGCAGACATTGAAAACGCTTTCTTACAGATCAGTGTAAGGCCTCAAGATAGAGACTGGCTTCGGTTTTTCTGGTGGAATGATGTGGAAGAAAGGAAAACGAAAATATTTCGTCATACTAGGGTAGTATTTGGGGTTAAGAGTAGTCCTTTCCTTTTGGCAGCTGTTATAGAATTCCATCTACAAAAGTACATGAAAAATTCTTCATATGATACGGAGATAATAGCTAAACTCTTGCGTAGCTTCTACGTAGATAACGTTGTTGCCAGTTTTGACAAAGAATCCGAGATGATTCAGTTCATCGAAAAATCTCGAGAAATAATGAATGAAGGAAAGTTTAATCTTCGAGGTTGGTTACATAATGGAGATAACCTCAAACAGGAAACTATTTCACCCGTATTGGGTCTGTTATGGAACTGTCAGAAAGATAATTTAACTTTGAATCTGAATTGGCTAGAAGATTTTGAAATGGGTATAATAACGAAGAGAACAATTCTCGCTGTAACACACAAAATATTTGATCCTATTGGTATTGTGAGTCCTGTTCTCTTGTATCCTAAAATATTGTTGCAGAACCTATGGAAAACAGGAATTTCTTGGGATACTGAAGTTGACGAGAGTACAAAACAAAATTTTGTGAATTGGTATAAAAGCCTTTTTCTCTTAAAAGAAATATCCCTCCTACGTTGGATACATTCCAGCAAGGACAATAGGAAGTTCTGCATCATTCACACATTCTGTGATGCCAGTAGTAATGCGTATGCTGCTGCAGTTTTCTTGAGAACTGTGACGAATTCTGGAGTTGAAGTTCATCTGTTGGCATCGAAGTCTAGAGTAGCTCCCGTAAAATCTATTACGATCCCTCGTCTGGAATTGATAGCTGCCACGATAGGTGCCAGACTATGCTCTTCTGTTTTAAATGGTTTGCAATGGCAAAATATGGAAACGCATTTTTGGACGGATTCTACAACAGTTTTGACATGGATTCAAAGGGAAGAGATTGTCTGGGCTGTCTTTGTGGAAAACAGAGTCAGGGAGATTAGGAAACTGACGGATCCAAAAACGTGGAAACATATTGCTGGAACAAAAAATCCAGCTGACCTCCCATCAAGAGGTTGCACCGCTAAACAACTTTTAGTAGTTAGATGGTGGGAGGGCCCCGACTGGCTGAGGAAAAATCAGGAAGAATGGCCTATACAAAGGGAAATACCGGACATGGAAATAGTGAATTCAGAAAAAAGGAAATCAGTCATTTCTGCACTAAATACGCAAAGGGTAGAACATTTTTTTGAGAAATATTCATCTTACCATAAAATGTTAAGAATAACTGCTTGGATATGCAGATTTATCAACAACTGCAGAAGACCAGATTCTAAACAATCAGGAAAACTCACGGTCCCTGAAATAGAAACTGTAGAAAAGAAAATATGCAAGATAATACAAATAGAAGCATTTGGCAAAGAACTTAAAGTTAGCAACCTTTGTACCTTTCTTGACTCAGATGGCCTTATTCGGTTAAAGACCAAGATTACTAGAAGAGAGGAAGAAGAAAATTTTCTCTGTCCAATTGTATTGCCCTCAAATCATGACTTAGTTCATAGGTTAATTTTAGATTACCATTTGCGACTATCCCACGCTGGTGTGCAGTTCGTACTAGCCAATATTCGACAGAAATTCTGGGTCCTGAGAGGAAGAAAAACAGTACGTAAAGTTCTTATGAAGTGTGTTCGCTGTAGAAGATATAGCGCAAAGAATATAGAGACTGTTCCAGCACCTCTTCCTGAAGATCGAGTTCGAGATGCTCTGGTGTTTGAAGTGACCGGAGTCGATGTAGCCGGTCCTCTTTATTTAAGAAAAGGAAAAAAGGCATGGATCTTGCTCTTTACTTGCGCGGTCTATCGCGCGATACATCTTGAACTGATAGAAAGTTTATCAACAAATGCGTTCATCTTGGGATTAAGGAGATTTATTGCCAGAAGAGGTCGTCCAAGTATTATTTACAGCGACAATGGCACTAATTTCGTTGGAACTGAAAATCTTTTAAGATCGATAGATTGGAAAGAAATAGAATGTAATTCAACTAGTATGAGAATACAGTGGAAGTTTAATCCCCCAACTGCTTCATGGTGGGGCGGTTGGTGGGAGAGGTTGGTACAAACAGTGAAGAAGATGTTGAGAAATGTTCTCGGCAAGTCCTGTGTCTCTTATGAGGAAATGTTGACTATACTTTGTGATATCGAATCAGTAATCAACTCAAGACCCCTTACGTACCTTTCAGAAGATCCAAATGATCTTACGGCACTAACTCCTTCAATGTTTCTACAAGATGTGCACGACGTCGGAGTGCCTGACTTAGACTACCTGGATACCATTAATCTGACAAAAAGATACAAGTTCTTGCAGAACTTAAGAGAACATTTCCGCAAAAGATTTCGTGATGAATATTTAGCTATCCTAGTGCAAAAACCATCTAAACGATCTACTCGGACTATCAACAAAAATGACTTGGTGTTTGTCGGCAGCGACAACAAGAAGAGAATAGATTGGCCAATAGGTCGTGTTGTAGAACTATATCCTGGGAAAGACAACGAAGTACGTGTTGTCAAAGTGAAAACTGCAACGGGTGAACTCCTAAGACCTGTGAAACGTATTTATCCTCTCGAACTTGATAGACCTAACTTGTTTAGTGACTTCACCATGAACATAACTCTGCGGATAAGTGTTACAGTGATATGAACTATCAAACTAGATATGGACGTAAAACTGTAAAACTTCTTACATATTTTTAAATTGCTATACTAATTTTTGTTTCTTTTCAGTATTTTAGAAATTTAATTGTCCTAACAGTTGTCAATTGGAACATGTTATCTGGATATGGTATGAATGTAATGCAGAAAATGTTTAGATGTGTAATCCTTCTTTGTAAGTATTAATTTTAGAGCATTAGTTACTTTTCATATTTGTGAAAGTTGTACTTGAATTTTTGTTTGATTATTGATAAATTTTGTTTTGATTTTCCCATCTTATCGAGGTAAAATCAAAAGGTGGGAGGATGTCACATTCTTGCCACTAGGTGGCGGGCATCTCTTCCTTTACTTTTGCTGTAATTAAGTTCCGAGAAGCAGTCGAGATTGGAACCGCTTTGAGGAGCGTAAAGACTCAGAGTTAAAAATGTACTGTCTTAAAATAATTATCACTTACCTTGTAAATAGTGTATATTAGCGTTTTCTTTGAATAAATAATTAAAAGACAAGATGGCCTGCTAATTGTAATAGAAACTCTTACTGGAAAACGTGATTATTAGAAGCCTGGCGTCGAGAACACTGAAGATGCAGCAGGTAAGGAATTTTACATTAATTTTATTGTAAATAGAAGAACCTGATGCAACAGATGTATCTTAAAAATCTTATGAGGTTGATGTGCGGGTTTCTTCCAATGAGATCTGTTAACATTCGTAGAGTTAAAATGAAATTAACGTTTCTGACTAAAAGCAGAACAGCAGGTTAAAATGCGATTGACTGAAACGGGAACGTTGCAAGTGCCACAAATAGGCCCATTATCTACTTTTCAAGAGATACTGATAACGAATTAGTCTGCAATGACCAATTCGTAGGTGAGTTAGTAGTACATCTTCCTTTCGATTCCCTTTCGACTCCCAAATACTCCAAATTGGGTTTTACCTGCCTTAATTTGTTCAGAGTTTGGCATTCGCAGAGTTCTTGCCACCTGGACAAGATCTTTGTTCTGATGTAATTCCATCTGTAAAAGGGACATCGTTTTCAGAGGTAATATCAGCAGATTTTGCTGCGACATCGGCGAGTTCATTGCCTTTGATGCCAGCATGTCCAAGCACCTAGCAGTATGCAATATGCGTTTCTCAAACGGAGGTGTGTTTTTAAAATTTCTAAGACTAAAGGGTGGCTGGTATTTGTATTTATTGATTCAAGAGCACTCAGAGAGTCAGAGTAGATGATGAACTTTCTGCTATTCTGCTTAGAGATAAAGATTAAGGAATTCAAAATGGCAAAAGTTTCCGCAATAAAGACAGCCTTATGAAGTTTACTGCTCTTTATCACAAACAAAAGCTGCCCCGGCATGAACATGATTCTTTGATCCATCAGTAAAAACTTTGTAGCTAAAATGACTGCTTCTATGCTCTAGGAAAATTTGCTGATATTGGACATCATTGGTACTGCTCTTCTTTAGTTCTCCAAAAATGTTAAGTAGGTGAATGTTCACTTCTTACCAGGGAGCAATACCGAAAAGGTCAAAGCTTTAGGGATGCATATAATTTAGGTTGAATTTTTAAATCAGTGAGTGAATGCGAAGATCAAAAGGTGGGATACATGAAGAACGGACTTGGTAAAGGCGCCAGTACTGATCAGATGTTATGAGTCGGACAGGATGTTCGGCCTGCGACATTATAATGAAGATCAATGGACAGCTGCTTGCGTCTGAATTCCAGCGATGGTTTGAAAACAAATGACAAACTTTGGACTGGAGATGTTCTGAAGGCTCTACAGCAAATCCGTAGCGCTTGATGGTGGACTGGATCCAATTTCAGTAGCACAGAAGGTCTTGCTGATCCATAGATAACACAACCATAATCAAGTTTGAAACGGATTAAAGCTCTATAAATGCGGAGGATAGAACAACGCTCTGCTCCCCATGAAGTATTGGCCAGGACTTTCAGTATGTTGAGAGCTTTAGCACATTTTTTCTTTAGATTTAAGATATGCGGATGGAAAGTGAGATTTCTGTCAAATATAACTCCTAAGAATTTAGCTTCTGGCTCAACGCGGATCAAAGAGCCGTCAAGATGCAGCTCTGGATCAGGATGTAGATTTCTTTTGCGACAGAAGTGCACGCAGACTGTCTTCTGGCTAGAAAATTTAAAACCATTGTTGTTGCACCACTTTATGATTCTATTTAGAGCAATTTGTAGTTGTCTCTCAATGTATCTCATATCTTGACCTTGACTATAGACCATCAGATCATCAACATACAGGAAACCATGCACTGTGGGAGGAAGTTCTCTTAAAATGGAATTAATTTTCAGGCTGAAAAGAGTGACACTGAGCACTAAACCTTGTGGTACACCTTGTTGTACAAATACTTGAGCAAGCAACGAACCAACCCTGACTTGGAAAATGCGGTCTTTCAGAAAGTTTTGAATGAAGATGTGTAAATTACCTCGCAGTCCAATGTTGTAAAGGTCATGAAGAGTTCCATGCCGCCAAATTCTATCGTACGCCTTTTCCGTGTCAAAAGAAGACTGAAACCACATGATTTATTTTCACAAATGCATTGCGTACTGCGGTTTCTAAAAACAGGGCGTTATCAAGTGAAGATCTTTCGTTATGGAAACCACTTTGGTAAGGCGATAGGCAATGATTATTCTCCAGATAGTAAGTGAGATAGTGATTTACCATTTTTTCCATGATCTAGCAAAGGTAGCTAGTGAGCGCGATGGGGAGATAATTTAAAGAAATTTTCGAGTCCTTGCAAGGTTTTGCTATAGGGATTACAAAAGCCGTGGACCAGGCAGTTGGAAAAACTTGTTCCTTCCATATCTTATTATAAGAGACAGAAGGACCACTAAAATCTAGAGAGCAACACATGGAGCACGTCATGTTCACGGAATGAGAAAAGTTCATTCGTACTGGAAACGTTAAGGCAGTCAATCGTTCACAAAGTCATTCAGAGGAACTGTTATTTTACTCACTCTGAAAACATCCTGTTGGTGATGCCAGAAGACGAACGAACTTGGCCAGAGAATACTGAAAGCAAACAAAACTGACTGGAAGGGGTAAATACGACAATTTGGTACTTACCAAATCCAAAGCAGAGAAGTATTTTAATATGATTTGCTGTGACAATCCGTTGGAACCACCGGCTTCCTTGAATCTTAGCGAACGAAGACATAAGATTGATAAGAAGAGGTTCTCACAGTTTGAAACAGAAAAGCTCCATTGCCATTCTCAGGTAGAAGAGAGGTATGCGAGACTGCTTGCAGAAGCGTCATTGGCAACATGTAGTGCAGAAATCAGGGATGCATCCATACGCAGTCGAATCAAGCCCGAAACGAACTTACAAAGTTCGACAAGAAGATTAATTTCTTGAAGGTGACGAGTGATTAAACTGAAACCATTTTACCGGCCATTTGTTTTATCAATTACAACTATATGTTGGATCAGAAAATAAAAATGTTGTAAAAATAATTTTAAAAATATTGTTAAAAATAGTTTTGATGTTTTCATTAACATCAGTATTCATTTTTTTTATTTACCTCATGTGGAACCTGAAGATGATAAGCGATTCAGTTGCATTACCCCCCCCCCCAACGAACAGAACCATTTGCTGAGTCAGGAAATAATGAAATTTTTAAAAAAAGGTTTTTTTTACCATTTTTCAGTCCACCCTACAGTGCAAGGAAGTAATGCGGTATCCACATCACTTAATTTTCTAAACGAAACATTGAAACTCAGGAAAAGCCTTACATATTTAAATACGAGTTTTAATCATTGAAAAACAAACTTATTTTCACACAAAATTTCAGTGGAAGATTAGCACACGTTTTTACCCGAAAAGTGCCCAAGATTTTCGATCTTTATACAAAATTAATATATTTTAAACGGATGGTTTTAAATTACTAGTATCACCAGAACTCCGTAGGCGCTTCTTCTCTCTGCATGCATGCATTTCTGTGTTTAAGGATAAAACGAAAATTCACAGGCAGAATGTCTAGACCAATTGAAGATATATTGACCTAGGTTAATGGACTGTTCGAAGCTGCAGACGACATTTGGGGCAGCAGTAAAGGCGCCTACGTTCTATTGTCAGCTGGGTGACTTATTAAGAGTGGAAATACTACAAGCAGACGAAAAAGGAATATGGGAGGATCAGATCGATGCATAGATACTTTAGGATATTATATTCATATTAATTAATAAACAGACCGCCTGTCTAACATTTAAACTTCTTCATTAGAAAATAGATATAAAAATTTCGCAGAGATTTGAATGCCATGAATATTTATTTTTCATCAATGACGAAAGTAAAAACTCGTCATGAATGAACCATGAATGAAGACTGAAAATAACCTTCAGATTATAGTCCAACACTTAAAAAAATTAAATTAAAAAGTTAAGAAATGTTTTAAATATTAAAAGTACATATTATTTCGCTTTCCTTTTCTTAAAAAATCTGATGTGTACACCACATGACTTCCTTGTACGGAATATTAAATTATACGCATTTTTTCTTGCATTTCATTTAAACTTATTGGATTGAATTAAATCTACTTTGCCCACAGCGCATAAACTACAATAGAATAAATGCATTCTTTAAAATTCACTCTATGTGTTTAATATAGCGACACTCTGGCGCTAGGTTCACTTAACAGTATTATATTTCGTTCATATTATAACTCAGAATGCACAAAATTTATATCATTTAAAGAATAGAATTATCTAATCGTTGCCACATGTTCTATTCAAATACTATAATAAAGCTAGAATGATGTATAAAAGAAATTAAGCAAACAAAACAAAAAAGAAACAGTTTTTCACAGACGATTGAGTATTTCTCATTCAATTAGTTCAGTTCTCACTTCGCGAGAAGGCAAAAATACATAAAAACTCAAAATATCTATATTAAAAATTACGAAGTAAATCTTAAACACTTATTTCCTCGAAAAAATTCCTTAAAGGATTAAGCATCATTTAATTGGCAATAATAAATGAAGGCGTTATCTTTGTTGTTCAGAAGCTTAGTCTCGCTAGATTGGCAACTAATCTATTATTCTGCTGTCTCAAATGTAAACAAACAATGGCCGCCATCAAGAGAAGTATTAGGCTTAGCGGCACTTAAACAACTTTAAAATTGTTGATAAATCTAAAAATATTGCATAGAGATTTACTAAAGGCATAAAAACCTTAACCGGAAGATAAGAACAACATAATTTAATCACTTTTAAAGCAAAAAATGGACAATTTACAAACATATAAGAGTAAAGAAACTGAGATCACTGAGCCGGGTAACAGAGTGGATATATTTATAAATATATTTATATACGTTTGGTGCGGCCGATTGCCACCAAAATACGAAATGCACATCTACATGTTATAGCAGTCCTATATACAAAATTTCAACGTTTTGAGGCTACTCGTTTTTGAGTTATGTGAGATACTAATTAATGTACGCATATACTACGTTCGTACAGACGCCACGAAAAATTCTCTTCAGAATTCATTTTAAAGCAGTTTTATAATTTTTTTGAAGGAAAAGAGTATTTTATTCTGTACTTACGTACAGATATCAGGCAAAAACTTCGTTAAATTGCATTCGATTGCAGTCAAAATTGATATTATCGTTGAAATATGCTGCCTGAAACTTTTCGCGATTACAATACTTCCTTTTTACTTCGTACAAGGAAGTAAAAAAATAATACCTCCAGCTGATGAAACTAAGTTTTACTATCGATTAGAATTAAAATTCAAAAAAAGAATACAAAAGAAATTCCATTTATATCTACGTAACGTTACTGAACGTAAAATTGTACAAACGGAAGATTTATCAAACTATTTAGAAAACAAAAAAACACGTTTAAACAAAATTAAAACCAAATACATAGAGCTTGCAACATAACTATTACAAAACTTGATTGTAACATTTTATTCGATTGTAGGTGTAATAGCATGCACAAGAAGTATAGCTAAAAACGTTCCCATCGACAATAATAGAGTGCTAAACTTGCGTGCGATACCTGCTGCAAATACAATTAAGCAGTCCTCGTAAAATAACTTTTTAACTGATTAATATGTGCCGTAGTGAGCTAAGTATTTTTATGATAAATAATTTAATACATTTTTTATGATATATGCGTTTTTACTTTATATGAGTGTTTTATGATTCATAACTTGTTTTTATTTTATTAATATGTGTTTTAGGCTAGCTCAGTTTATGATAAATATTGAAGATAAATAATTCTCATGCTCGTTAGTTGGAAAGAGTATCTAATCGTTACCGAAACGACTTTATCACAAACGGATACAAGACTTTTTTTTTTTTTTTTTTTCAAAAGATTCTCTAGCAAGAAAATATACAACTGAATCAATGCAAAACAAAATTCTACGATACTAGTTTATTTTGATATTTTGCAATCAGCTTGCCAACGAAGCTATCAGAATGAGACGACTTAATTTACCTATTCTCAAATTCTCAAAATTATTCCTAAAATAGACTGAAATACGTCATTTTTTGAGGATAAAGAAATAATCAACATCATTGTCAACAATGACCTAAGTTACAGAAATTATCCTCTAACAATGACGCTAAATGTTACTGTTAGATGAATAATTTCTGTACTTACATATACTCTTTCCTTTCTTGCATGAGCACGTCGCTTCGAAAGCACTCTTTTAATTTCGCACAGTAACTTTTTTCCTCCCCCCTTTTTACAAACAGTTGACACATACAAAACGACCGTATGTTTCCCAAACTGTGAAATAAAAAAATATGTTAGGTTATTTGCTTATGAAAAGTAAAGCTAAGTATTTTTATGATAAATAATTTAATACATTTTTATGATATATGCGTTTTTATTTTATATGCGTGTTTTATGATACATAACTTGTTTTTAAGTAAGTTTTTAATTTTCAGTAACTTTTTTCCTCCCCCCTTTTTACAAATAGTTGACACGTACAAAACGACCGTATGTTTCACAAGCTGTGAAATAAAAAAAATATGTTAAGTTATTTGCTTATGAAAAAGCACAGGAGGGCTATCTGCCTAAGGGAAGGAAGGATGCCTTCATGAGGGACTTTACAAGCAAAACTTGCTCGTATTCACGTTACACATGGGGAAAAACTATAAAAACAAACCATACAGTTAGCCCTTTTACCTAGGTCCGCACTCGGCTTGAACTACCAGTATTCAGCGACCTCAACCACTCGGCCACTAGTGGGGGAGGGGTAAATTAAAAAATAATAATCGCGTAAGAAAGAAATTGTATGTAAAGGTTTCGGTTTATTTGTTTATGGGAAAGCACTAGAAGGGCTATCTATCTAAGGACAGGGATGCCTTCGTGGGGGACTTTCGAAGGGCAAACTGGCTCGTATACACGTTACACTTGGGGAAAATCACGAAAACGCCCGCGCAACCAACTCGTTCGCGGGATTAGAACCTCAGACCTAACTACCAGTGTTCAGCCACTTTACCGCTCGGGCCGCTAGTGAACAATTAAATGTTAAGAGTAGCCGAAAAGCCACGAGTAGAAAATGCTGGAAAGGGAGTGCAAAATCCTCGCATAAACACCTGTAGGATATTCTTTCCAGAGATCGTTTGCCAGAGTGACTAAGATCTCTGTGCAATGGGAATTCAAATCTCAGAAAACGAACTAAATGCATGGCCATTTTGTGATTTTATCATGCACAGTGCATACACGAGCAAGTATCCATTAGACAGTCCTCAAGGAAAGCATTCCTCTTTTTAAGCAAATAACTCTCGAGGGCTTTGTTGTAATTCACCAAATAAGCAAACAGTTGCTAAAAAGAAGTCTGAGAATATTTTAACTTCAGATTTCTGTAAATGAAGTTTCTAAACTTTTTAATGAATTTATGTTCATAAATATTCGTATTATAACAACCTATCGCAAATGAAATTTTCAAATGGTGCTGTTAACCCATTTACATTTAAAAAATAACGAAATATTTTCATGCGACAGCATGTCTGTCTGTGTGGATAAAAAAACTGGTTCTCGGTCGTTTACTAAAGTAAGCAGCCAGATAAGGAGCTAGACTTTGTGGCTATCGCTATATCACGTTTCTAGGTCGCTCCTATTTAAAAGCGAAGAATTACTTTTGACTCTGTCTTGAACTGTGAACTTAAGGCAACGAAGTGTGTTACGGCTTTCACAAATTCAATGCCAACGACATGCTTTATTATACGAATTTTCATAGGAGCAATAATTTTTCTTTAGCTCAAGGTTGTTCTGATTCAAGGTTTGGATTGGTGACCTAACTAGCATCGGAATATTACAGAGCATTTTGGTCGCGCGGTAGTTTTAAAGCAGTTGTTTAACTTAGTTATTTTACAAAATTTAGAACAGAAAAAATTTGATGGGCCCACCAAATGACTTCCTTGTACGGCCTATTAAATTATACACATTTTTTGCTGCATTTCATTTAAACTTATTTCTTCGAATTATTCTAATTTAATTAACAGATACGTCCAGACAAATCGAAAAGGACATCAAAACTTGCAAATTTTGGAATCAAATATCATAGTCAGTTTTTGTCGTTCGCGAGTCAAACTTCTGATTTTACTTTTTCATATCGACTCAAAATCCCATTCCGAAAATAATAACCGTTTCTGGACTTAAAAAATTGGCCAAACAAATTATGAATTAAAATTTGATTCATGAAATAATGAGAAAATGCTTAATGGATGAAGGCGAAGTACGCAAAGGCCTACTGCCTACGACAGAGACGTCTTAGCGGAGGATTTCCTAAGAGGAACTAGCTGATATTCAAATTAAACATGGAGAAAATATGTAAAAAAATAAAAACAAAATTTAAAAATATCTGAAATCCTTCAAATTTTATATTACGCTCAAAGGGACGATATTTTTAACGCTTCGTTTGTTACCTTTATTCATTATTAAATATCATATTCTTCGCACCATACAATTCAATTCAACAGCAATATATATATATATATATAAAAAGAGCATATCTTTCGAATTTCCGATACACAATCTCACACTGGAGATAAAAGTCCCCTCCCCGTACAGAGTTGCCATTTCTCTCTTTGAAATCATCGAGTTTGTTAATTAAAAATTCGTTTAAGTTTTACAAAATTTCAAACATATAATAAAACAAATTCGGGCTTCCAAGTGCCCACGTTCGGTTGGAGGACTACGTTATTCAAAATTTGTTGGCTCTATGTACTGCTGTTTTTTCACAATGCAAGAAACATTCATGCAGATTCCTCATTACTTAGTTTCTTTAAATATAATACATGGCGATAATATTTCATGGCAACAGTTTGAAAAGTGAACCAACGCAGAAAGTGAAACGAAGCAAAATGACGTTTTGAGACTAATAGAACGTTTGGTTTAAAAAAAAAAAAAATGAAAGAATTATAACTGAACTTGGCAGAAAGCAGCGAATGCAGAAGATCTCGAAGAAATATAATTCAGCAGTGAAAATTCTTTTGATAATTTTAGAAGAAAATTAAACGAAACGGATTCAAGGCCTGCAATAAGTAAGTAAATTCAAAATTACGATCGCTTCACTGTTCCCTATACAACTATTTTGCAATCTAATTAAGTAATGCAGTGCTTTGTTAATAGACGTATTTAATGCGTTGCACTGACGTCACAATTCAGACAAAGTTCGTAACTCATGTTCCGAAACTTTCGATTAACCGCTTAAAGATTTCTATCTATAGTTCCTAGGCTTTAAAATAAAAAAGCGATCAGATTATCTCGTCAGGGTCTCATCTATTCACGTTCAGTTCATTGGCTCCAGGTGATGATCTGAAAATCACGGACACATCAACCGGTAATAAACCGTCTTTAAATAAAAAGAAAAAGCGTGAGTCAACCACAAAACGCATATACGAGGAGAGTATGACGTCAGTGGAATGAATCCGGTCTTACTCATAACCTTTGGCAGCTGAGAATACAAACAATTTTCTACCAGTTCCAACCAAAAGGGCGATAAATGTCAAAATAGAGGAACCTTACACCTCGAGAAGTAAAGCGAATACGTAACTTTTCTGAATGACTAGCTGGTGGCACCGAAATATAAGCAAGCACTTGGTAATTGAAACATGACTACAAAGGAAGTGCTGTACGAAATGAGAAAGTTA
Source organism: Stegodyphus dumicola (assembly GCF_044657685.1). Lineage (NCBI taxonomy): Eukaryota > Metazoa > Arthropoda > Arachnida > Araneae > Eresidae > Stegodyphus > Stegodyphus dumicola. The sequence continues at coordinate 18,045,538 of NC_140779.1, read as the reverse complement.
TTTTCTGCGATAGAAAAAAAAACTTCTTACGCGATCATAAATTTGCATGATCACCTTTTAAACCAAGCTCGCGGCTAAAAGACGACGAAATCGGAGACTTCTTAAGATTCACATTCATTTTCAGCTTAATAAGATATTTATCTCATTTAAATATAAGATTTGCCTTGTTAGACAGGCTTTCATTTCTCTCTGCATATCGCTTTAATTTACTGATTCAGTTTCAAATTTGAATAAAATTTACATAAATCAAAGTATGGTTTTTTTTAAGTATAAAGCAGTACTTCCGATAATTTTAGCACTATTTTAATATTTAAAATGACAATTTATCGAATTTATCGCGACTCTAAAAGTTGTTTATGACGAAGCATGCGAGGGCTAATTGTTTTAGAAAGGAAGGTTTATGGCAAAGCAAACAAGAGCTATGTCAAAGAGAAAGAAGGTTTAAATGTTAGGTTGCAACCCATACTTTGAAACCTAACTAAGCATTTTATTTTATGGAATATTAAATAGTTCTCAGTTTATTGTAATGATATTACACATTATAATGGTTCTAATACATTTTATATAAATTTTACGCTATACAAGTTAATCCTCACTGTTCGTGAGATTCATATAATTAATTTACACAATATTAAAAGGAATGCAAGGTAGCTTTTTCACGCACACGACGCTTTAAGTAAAGTACTTTTACTTTTACAGAGAAATTTTTAGCCCAAAGGAACGTAGACCCAGAAGGGCTATCAGTCTCAAAACGGGATTTTTAATTGAATCACTGTAAGTCTGAATTACTTTTCAAATTGTTGCTACCAAATATTATTGCCCTGCATTATATTTAAAGAAATTAAATAATGAAGAATTTGCATGCATTTTTTCACAGTGTGAACAAACGATACCTAGAGCCATCAAATTTTGAATAACGTACTCTTCCACTCGAATAAAGACACACAGAAGCCCGAATTTATTGTATTGTGCATTTCATATTTGGTAAAACCTTAAAAAATGTTTTATTAAAAAATTCAAGCGAGCAATGGCAACACTGTACGGGAAAATTATTTTTATCGCGAGCGCGCGAGACTTTCTATCGGAACTTCTAAAGATATGCTGTTTTTAAATATTTTCAACCCAAATATATGTTAAATGCAAGAAAACGACTCTTTGGGCATAATATAATATCTAAAAGATTTCAGATTTTTTTTTTTATTCCTGAATTATATCACCGAGAAATTTATTACACATTTTATTATGAAAGAGTCTTTCGTTTTCATAATAAAATGTTATTTTGTATCTAGTGTTGAAAGAAAGTATGAACTGTAAAACCGCATTCGCTTCAAAATTTGTACATTTTTTAGTAAATAGTTTAATAATAAAATATAACTGCTGGCATCTAATAATAAAGATTGTATTCCCGCACGTGGCAACACCACCCATATTTAAAAAAGTCCTAATGCTAATATTTTATGAGGGAGATGGATTTAAATATTTGGATTTTGAATGCCTAATTAGATAAAACAATAAGACAAACTGAGAAATGTGTTCATACATACTTAAAATACCACTGCCCGATCATCACAAAGCCTTTTCATTCACCGCGAGCCATTCATCTAACAATATGTATAAGGTTACATTCCACAGAAACTAATCAGTTTGCCATTGTGCCAACCAACGGTTCATTCAAGATTTGGTTATTTTGAAGTTTTTAAGTTTTATATAATAATACCATTTGTGTGCACTGGCCCAGATGTGTTTTGAAAACAATCTCACGGAACTCTTGTTGCATAACAAACGCTTGTGTTCTTTTCATTGTAAAAAACAAACATGTTCCGACTGGTTGATTAGATTCTCAAAAACCAAAAATTAAATACTCGAAGCAATTTTTTTTTTTTTTTCAGAATTGCTTAATAGAAGACAGGCTTAGTTTGTCGAATTCACAATTGTACAAACTATGCAAATAGCTTATTCGGTATGTCTGAAATTTAATCTACTAAGAACGGCTAGTGGCGGGACTGATTAAACTTCTTCCACAAACTTAATATCTAGCAGCACTTCAGGGTCTGCTACACTTCATTAACTTGCTCGACATATAATTTAAACCATAAATAATTATTTTAATATAATCGAAAAGTGGGTCTTTATACACTCGCCATTGATGAAACGTAACTAAAAAGAAGATATGGATTAAATTTCTTCCAAAAACTTGCATTATCTAGCAGACTCAGACAAAACTATATGGAAGAGGGTCTGCTACAGTTCATTAACTTGCTCAATATATAATTGGCTAATCTTTGGAATATGGTAACAGGCAGTTTGGCGACATTTTGGTAAGGCGATAAAGGTTACTAGCTAGGACTTTAAGCAGTGTACAAGTTAAGAGTGTGCGCAATGCCATTTTTGTGCAATTCTGGGATATTTTTTTTAAGTGAAAATAGGTCGACGTGTACATAGATGATACCGTGTATGTGCAATTCTTATAAACGCGGCAAGCAGTGGGCGATTCTGCACTTTGTCCCTATTTCGCACCTAATCTTCGTCATGATTTAAGTACTTTTGTTCCATAGAAGTTCTAGCATAAGCGTAATTCGGCTAGCAGATTGTTGGAAAAAATGTTGAGTAAAAAGCAAAAACATGCCTTTACTTCGTGAAATCAAAATGGCGTCCAAGCAAAAACTAGCAGGTTGCTGTAGCAGGGTTGGTCGCCAAATTTTCGCCAAGTTACCATAATCCAAAGATTAGCCATATAATTTAAACCAGAAATAATTAGATCAATATAATTGAAAAGATCTCTTCCTTAATATTTAAACAAATATAATTAACATAGAATTTCTATTTCTTAGTTAAATATGAAGCTACTCTACACATTGCATGTAACAAGGAACTAAGACCATGAGATCTCTTGGAAAATTATTCCTATATGGGGGGGTATGCTATGTTTTTCCTCAACATACAAAAGGTCAATGAAGCTCCAGTCATATGCTTGTTATATGCTTATCTCATAGCTATAAATTGAAAGTAAATTCCTATTCTGAATTTTCATTTTTGATTCCCAGAACTCAAGTAAAAGCTGCATAAAATTAGAAAACAAAACGTTAGTTTCAAAATTCATAGTTCAAAGAAAGATTACAAATTCGTGAAAAGAGCAAAAATTCATTTCTGAAATACGGATTTTTTTTAGTTACGTTTGCAACACTGAAAATAATAATACAACTAATCTGATAGTAAAGGATAAAGAGCTTCAATATTAACAATACAGTAAGACCCCGCTTAACGCTGTTTCGTTTAGCGCTCTTTTATTTCAACCCGGGGATTCCACGAAATCGCTCGCAGCATACGGGGATTCCCCAAAATATTATGCAGCGATAGGTTTCAAATACATATCCGAAAGAGTGTACTTGTATTTCTTGTTTGGTGCGGTATTGTACAGACATATTTTGAAGGGGTAAATGTGGAAGATGTCGAAGAAATAATTCAAGAAGCAGCGGCTAGGCTTTCTAATGATGAGCTCAAGGAATTAACTGAACAAGAAGAAAACAAAAATGTTGACAGCAGTGATTCAGAAGAAGAGCAAAAAGAACTTTCGATGGCGTTTGTAAAAAGGAGTTTGTCTACCATAACTGAAATAATGGATCAGTTCATTGAAAATGATCCGAATTTTGACAGGAGCTCAAAAGTAAGGCGTGGTGTTAGAGATGCTCTATCCGTTTATGAAGAACTTTTAAGAGAACAACGCAAAAGAAAAAGGCAAACAACATTAGATGCTTTTGTCACAAAAAGGCAGAACACTGAAAACGCGGAAGGCTAACTAAATATGACTGACTTAGAATTTTATTTGTTTTTCTTAAGAATATTCGTTTTATTATTTATATTTTGTTTTTATTTTTGCAAGAAATAATAATGTGGTATTAATTTGGGCTTTAAGAAATAAATGTTTGGTTTTATTTTTATTAAAAAACATACTTTTTAAATTTAAAACCTAACCAATTTCCTAGCCATCTTCCCCTAACCCCAATATTTACATGTAAAGATAGCCTCGTTTAGCGCTGTTTCGCATTACGCTCTACTTTGATGGAACGTATCCCCCGCGTTAAGCGGGGTCTTACTGTACTCGTATTAGTTCTTAGCTTCTAAACAGAGCTATTATAAAATATTTTGCTTCAAATGGAAGGAATGTTTCTTCAGAAAATCATACATATTTAACTGCAAAAACCAAATAATGTTCTGTGCGCTTTGTTGCCTCGAATTATTAAGCCTGTCCACCTCGAATAACTAGAACTTCTGCTTCAAAAATAAATCTATATATCCAAAACCTGAATAAAAGCTGAAAACTGCACAAGTTTCTTCAAGGAGAGAACACGACCTCGGTAACACATAGTTCATCGAAACAGATAATTACTGAAAAGAAAGCACTGCATTCGTACAATTTCACCTCGTACACTTCTGAATAAAATCAAAGACCTCTAACTTCACTATCATGTAAAGTCGATTCTTCACAAAAATTTCATAAAGTTATTACTTAGCAGCATTTCCATTGCAGAATTTTGTCGCAAAATAAAATAATGGAAATGTTACATCTTCTAAGATTCCAATCAAAGGTTCTTCGTCTAAAAACACAGCACGTCCGAAGTTTTTCGAAATGGGAAAGAAAACGGCGCTGTGAAGGCTGTCCGCTATAGTAGATTGCTCCTTTTATAATAAAAAACTACTGGTTATTCTTAATAAGATTCGCAAGTCGCACAATTGGTGATTTCCTTCCTGATTGTGAAGAGTAAACCAACTAGTTGTTGGCTCATCTTCACTGAAATGACTCTCGAACATTATTACCAACTACGCTTTTTAACTGTTATGGTATTTTCTAATAATGTACACTTCCGGTTTCAACATTTGCTGGAATTGCAGTGCTTTTGCATCCATACACAGGACAACAGCTGAACCATACATGCGCATACAGCACACATTTGACTACACACGGATTTACATATTTTATGTTTAACCGACATTCCACCGGCTGCAAAAGTGTAAAATATCGGGCATGTAAATACTCTTTTCTCCGCATAAAATGTTTTTTTGGTTAATCTTTGGATTATGGTAACTTGGCAATTTTTTTTGGCTAAAATTTGGCGACCAACTCTGCTACAGCAACCTGCTAGTTTTGTTTTGGACGCCATTTTGTTTTCACGAAGTAAAGGCTTTTTTTTTTTTAGTCCAAAGGGGCTTTGTCCCTGAAGGACTATTGTTTTCGTTTTGCGATTTTGCGTCGGACTCATAAACGTCGGTTCACTTTTCAAACTGTTGCCACAAAATGTTAGAGTCCTGCATTATATTTGAAGAAATTAAATAATGAAAAATCTGCATAAATGTATGTATATTTCTCGCATTGTGATAAAACAATGGTACATAGAGCCATCGAATTTTGAATGACGAAATCCTACTGCGAATATGGGCATCTGAAATTCCAAATTTGGAATTTGTTTTATTATAGATTTTATATTTTGTAAAACTTTAACAAATTTTTGATTTACAACTCAATGCTTTAAAAGCGAGAAATGGCAACGTTATATAGAAAAAAAATCCTTTTATCTCCAGCTCGCGAGACTGTGTATATCGGAAATTCTAAAGATATGCTTAATTTAACATTATTTTGCGATATTGCTCTTGAACTGAATTTTATGGTTTAAGTGCAAAGAACATGATATTTAATAAATAAAGGTAACACTCAAAACGTTAAAAAAACGCCCCTTTGGACGTAATTTAAAATCTGAAACATTTCAGATTTTTTATTTTTATTTTTTTTTTAACTCAACATTTTTTTTTCCAACAATCTGCTAGCCGAATTACGCTTATGCTAGAACTTTTATGGAACAAAAGTGCTTAATCAAATCATGACTAAGATTAGATGCGAAATTGGGAGAAATTGGCAGAATCGCCCACTGCTTGCTGCGTTTTTAAGATTTGCACATACACGGTATCCATGTACAAGTCGACCTATTTTCACTTAAAAAAAAATCTCAGAATTGCACAAAAATGGCATTGCGCACACTCTTGACTTTATCCATGTACACTGCTAAAGTCCTAGCTAGTAACCTTTATCGCCTTACCAAAATGTCGCCAAACGACCTATTACCATATTCCAAAGATTAGCCGTTTTTTATTATCATTAATGAGCAGAACAGTACCCATGAGACCTAAAGATAGCCAAACAACATCTTTCGCCAGTAACAAAACCAAAATCACCACTTGAAATGGCTACTCTTCAACAGCCTCTTATTTTTGAAATGTAGTAAACCTTTGCCAAATACGAGGCTTATATCACTAAATACATTTTTGTACTGCAAAAGTCGCATTCCGCTAACCAACTTTCAATGGAAAAAATTACGAACATTCTTAATGAGCATGTAGACTTAGGATAAAATCTGCAGGATGAGGCTAAAAAAAGATTTAAGGCAGAAAAGTGTACCAAACTAAAGCTGAAATCGAAATTCAGAATTCCACGTCAATAAGAACAACATTTGAACCGATGCAGATAAACGTAGAAAGTACAGACATAAGTGACAAGCGCGCCAATTAATTCAAACAATAAACGAGATTTCAGCAAAGTAATTATCTGTCTCTGGTTTTCAATTCCTCTCTTATATCTTCCTTATTAATCTAGTCTTCCACGGCTCTGCCTAACGCCGTTATTAATCCACCTCTTTTCAACCAAGTTGTCTCCATTAAATGAAATTGCGCTATGTATGCGTTACTTGTGCTTTATATTAGTTGTGTTTAGGTGCTTTATATTAGTTGTGTTTAGGTGCTTTATATTAGTTGTGTTTAGGTGCTTTATATTAGTAGTGTTTTTATTGCACACCTTGCACAAGAAAAGGACGGAACAATTTTTTATCTCCCGTTCTACTGGGCCAATTGACGAAATTTAACTTGCGTTTTCCACGCCCCGGAAGCACGACCTACGATATATAATAGATTGATATATAGCATTGTTTGAATGTAGGTATTTTAACCCCAAACCGGACTTTGCTGAAATGACATTTTTTTCCATATTTCGATTCTACGACTCAAATTATGGCCAAATATTAAATTTTTTACAATTTGTGAGAAACTTACGGAGAAATTTAAAAATTTATCTTGGCGAACTTTAAAATTTATCTTTACAAAAACGTGATCTTGGCGAGCTTTTAAATTTATCTTTACAAAAACGTGATCTTGGCGAGCTTTTAAATTTATCTTTACAAAAACGTGATCTTGGCGAACTTTTAAATTTATCTTTACAAAAACGTGATCTTGGCGAACTTTTAAATTTATCTTTACAAAAACGTGATCTTGGCGAACTTTTAAATTTATCTTTACAAAAACGTGATCTTGGCGAACTTTTAAATTTATCTTTACAAAAACGTGATCTTGGCGAACTTTTAAATTTATCTTTACAAAAACGTGATCTTGGCGAACTTTTAAATTTATCTTTACAAAACCTTGATCTTGGCGAACTTTTAAATTTATCTTTACGAAACATTTATCTAGGAGAATTAAAAAAATTATGTTGGCGGAACAAAAGGTGCATCGTTCATGCTTTCAAATAATTTTACCAAAGTACGTAAAGCCCATTTGGTGTTATCGCTTATAACAAATATGCCAAATTTCAAAACGCGCCAATATATAAATTCACATGTATCTTTAGAAATTTTAAATACAAAACTAATTTTTTTGCAGGTATGCAGAGAAATGAGTCTGCTTCAAGAGGATAGTAAAAGTTTTATAGGTAATAATTCAATACCTTTTTCGAAAAATTTATAAAAATTACTTAAAAATGCAAATTTTAAAAATAAATCAGAAAATACCTCAGAATTTTATTTAAACTGCATACTGACAGTTAAAATAACGTATGAATGATATTTATTACGCTGCGGCCATTCTAATTTACGAAAATGGCGAAGGTTTTGTTTTTTGAAGATCAGTTCCTTGATTTCTACTTGTCGCATTTAAAAAAAAAAATGTTAATATAATTAAAAACGGATTAAGAAATTATACTCTGAATATTTGAAACTATTTTATATCCCAATATTTTCTTAAATATGTATTATTATGGTAACCCTACGATACGATAACTAATAGAAAACCATTCTATTTTTGACTTTGTCTGCAGTAACTAAATTGCAGTTATATATCTCACTCTCCTTGATACTGAGAAAGGTAATGAACAAACTTGTCAAGAAACTGGAATGACCAGGAAAGAAGGATAGTTGTTGTAACGTATCTATCAATTCAACAATTTGTGTCATATATGTAGAACTGTCTGAATTTAAATAACATGCAGAATTTAAACATGTTTGTCTGTAGTTGATTTCAATTAAAATACAAAATGCACTTTAATAGGCAAATGACACAGTATCGCTTCTCCTGAAGCCAATTAATAATAACATTATTTCAGTCATCGCAATACCGGTAGAATAGCTATTTTAAAAAAATCTAATGTGTACACCATACGACTTCCTTGTACGGAATCTTAAATTATACGCAATTTTTCGTGCATTTCATTTCACTTAATTATTTCCTTTAATTTCATTAGAGATACATTTGATATTTCTGATTCAATTAATTCGGTTTTCACTGCGCGACAAGGCAAAACATACATGAAGCCTCAAAATATCTTCATTAAAAATTGAAAAATATAGAAAAACATAAAACACCAAATACAGTTAAAGCAATTAAAAACAATTTTGACAGTTAAAATTAAGAGTTTCTACGCAAAAACAAGCAATTCGGTCAGCAGGCAAGAAGGTAGATTTTTCGATGCACAAAACTGAATGTTTAATTTTTGTTCCACTCGGCAAAAAGACACTGCAGTGCAGAAACTGAATTCACTATTCTGCTAGGTTCCACATGTAAACAAATATGGCTGCTACAGTAAAAAAAAAAAAAAAAAAAAAAAAAAAAAAAAAAAAACTTAGCCGAACTTAAACAACTTTTAAATTGTTGATAACTGTACAACTATTGCATGCAGATTAACTAAAGGCATAAAACCCTTAACCGGAAGATAAGAACAACATAATTCAATCTTTTTTAAACCAAAAACTGCACAATATATCATATATCAGCATAAGAATAAAAAAAGCTAAGCTCACCGAGCCATACTAGAATATATATACATACTTTTGGTGCGGTCGATTGCAACCAAAAAGGGAACTAATTAATTTTTGGCAGGTGACTCTTTCTGAGGCTACTCGTTTTTGAGTTATGCGAGATACGTACGTGGGTACGTACAGACGTCACGAGAAAAATCTCTTTTGAATCCATTTTAAATCAATTATATATTCCGTTTGGGTTAAAAAAAGTCCTTCACTCTGTCCTTACGTACAGATGTCACGCAAAAACGTTGTGGAATTACATTCGACAACGGTCAAAATGGATATTTTCGTTTAAATATGATAACTGGAATTTTTCGTGGTTACAGTACTTCTACAAGGAAGTAAAGTTTTAAATACTTTATCCAGAAATTAAAACTTCGGGGAATCTTAAGCCAATAAAATAAATTCCAGGTCTTCTATGAAAGAATCTTCATTCGAAATGAGAAATTTCGCCTGCTCGTTACATATAGCTAATGAAAAATTTGTGTTTGTTGGAAAGTTTAGGAACACGTGTGTATTCGTGAATCTCAACGAAGGAATACTTTTTATTTAAGGTATAGCAACAAGCGAGAGTTATTTGGTGAGCTGATAGCAAATTCAATTGCAACACCGAAATTGTAACTTAAAAATAACTTCCGATATTATACGATGAAGTGAATGGAATTTTAACGCTATCAGCATTTGCATAACGATTGATATATGCATGATGGGAAGTATGACAGGAAAAGTTATCGTGACGGATTTGTTTGCGTTGATGGCTTTGTCGATAAACAAACAATTGGACTTTGTTCTTTAAATATCAAAATTTTAAATAATATACCACAAAAAATTCACTATAAATAATTTTTCGACTGACATTTTCTCCACTGCAGCTGATTACCAACAAGAACTATAAATATTTTTACTGAAACTTTAAATTTTTATAAAAGCTTATATGTCTTCTCTACTTTAACGATAGCCCAGTCGATTACGCTTTTTAGAGAAATCCACCGCATGCTTCATTAAAAGTTTTATATCCGTTTGCCTCCCGTAAAAGTGACTTGGATATGTTCTGCATTCACCGCCATGTTTAGGCAAAAAGCTATGAAAATCATGACTTTTTGCTTTTCTATGACTTTATTCTTTTGTTTATTATTACAGTAACGATACCTAAAAATAACTTTATGTAATGTATTTTCTTTCGAGACTAATCTGAAATAGTTGTAGGAAAGAAAGCAGCCCTCACCTACCCCTCCCAAAAGAAAATCTATGTTGTACGGGGTATTTTCATTCTTTTCCTCTTACCCTGAATTCTTTCAAATCTAAAAATTGAGCTTTCTAATTGCAGAAGTCCTACGGTAAAGTTTAAACAGAATTTTTATCTGAAAGCTGTTTTCGGTTAATCTTTGAATTATGGTAACTTGGCGATTTTTTGGCGAAAATTTGGCGACCAACCCTGCTACAGCAACCTGCTAGTTTTTGTTTGGACGCCATTTTGTTTTCACGAAGTTTTTTTTTTTTTTTTTTTTAAACTCAACATTTTTTTTCCCAACAATCTGCTACCGAATTAAAAATATCTTTTGTAATGCTTGCAGCAGAAAGTTTAGGATTTTGTTTAATTCGTAAAAGAATTTTTCCTCTTTTATGGAACAAAAGTACTTAATCATGACGAAGATTAGGTGCGAAATTGGGAGAAAGTGCAGAATCGGAAACTGCTTGCCGCGTTTTTAAGAATTGCACATACACGGTATCCATGTACATGTTGACCTATTTTCCTAAACCCCCCCCCCCAAAAAAAAAAAAAAAAAAAAAAAAAAAAAAAAAAACCATCCTAAAAAAACATCTCAGAATTGCACAAAAATGGCATTGCGCACACTCTTGACTTTACCCATGTACACTGCTAAAATCCTAGCTAGTAACCTTTATCGCCTTACCAAAATGTCGCCAAACTACCTGTTACCATATTCCAAAGAATAGCCCTGTTTTTTTTTAACATGATTTGAGAAAAGCACACGACAGATACCTGCCTAAGAAAAGGGATCCTTTAAGAGAATTTTGTTTCTATTCACATTCCTTACGAAGAAAGCATGGAAAAACCCTTGCAGCCAGCCCGTTCACCAGGATTCGAAGCCCATCCAGTCGGTTATTAATGGGCCGGTTGGTTTAAATTGGTTAGTTCGATTACAGAAAAGCCCACGAAGGCTATTTACTTAAGAGGAAGGATGCCTTCGTGGAAGACTTTCTAAAAACTACGAAAACGCCTGTGCTTCCAGTTCTTTCGCCAAGGAATCCATCCCATGTAGAGCTACCAGTGTTTAGCAATATTACCGCTTGGCTGCTGATGGGCTGATTAATGGACCAAGACGCAAAGTGTGTGAGTTTGTCAAATCCGCTTGATGGTTTTTTAATGGAATTAGATTTAAGTGTTGAAGAAATATTTCATTCTTGAGATTTTGGATTAGGTCATTGATAAGGCTATTTATTTTATGCAATAAAATGCACATAGACATTCAGTTTTTATCTGTAAAAGAGCATGTACATTTTTTTCCCCCCTCAGCAACGCGCGGGTCTCAAAGTTCTATAAACTGCCCTTGAGGATTGTACTTATTCAATCTGTTGTGCCTTTTTTAAAAATATGCAGCGAATATGGAAGTACGTCAATTATGATAAAATTATAACCTCACGAATTGTCTGCATAAACAGATGAATATTTATAGGAATTCAAATGCCATTCTGATAACAAAACCGATTCCAATATTTTTTTTTAAATTCTTATTCTCAGTTTGATTTCCAGAAACTAACAATCACGTATCCTTCACGGGAGTCTTCAATGAAATTTTTGTTTAAGGGGACTCATACACCTTAAACCCCTCATGATCTTCGAATATGTGACTGTTGCAAGAATTGGGATATTTTATTTATTTTATAAGCAATTACTTCCAACCTTTTACAGCTGACTACATAATATAGCTGCTTTGGAAACTAGTAACCAGAAAGTTTGTGTTGCCACAAATATTTTAGTAATTTAATCCTCTTTGTGACAAAATATTTCGCCATGTTTTCACCTTGCGCGCAGGATATTTTAAAAATGGCTAATGGTACATACTTGAAATTGGATGGAATTCTTTATATGGGAGCTATTTTTTAACTGAACCAACAATCTGATGAATATTTTAATACTGAAAACTTTTATGGATGAAACCATTACAAATTTTGTTAATAAAATACATTCTATAAATTCAACTCAAAATAAAATAAAAATTTAACATGAAATTTTTAGAATTTTAAGTTCCCAGTAGTTTCAAATGTTACAAAAGCTATATATTAAATATGGAATTAAATTATGAAACAGAATGTTTTAAACTGTGCGCGCAAGTTGGAAATATGACGAAAAATGTTATCACAAAGCGGATTAAATTATAAAAACATTTGTGGCAACACAAACTTTCTGATTACTATTTTAGAAAGCAGCTATACTACGTAGTCAGCTGTAAAAAGTTGGTAGTAATTGCTTTTAAAATAAATAAGTTATCCCAATTCTTGCAACAGTCACCTATTCGAACATCTAATGGGTTTTAAGGTGTACGAGTCCCCTTAAAAGGATATATATATATATCTATGACATTTCATAAGAATGATATATTTTCACACTTCAATAATAGCTGCAAAATATTTTTCATTTCTCGATAGCTAAACGATACAGTGTTCCACGATGAGTTCTGCTTTTAGGCACACCTGAGCAAAGATGATGAACTTGAAAAATTTTATAGCTCGATTTTTTTTCTTTTCCCGACATAAAATTAGTATTTTGTTAATTATTGGCATGGATGTATTTACAGACATTCCAATTATTTAACTTAACAGATTTTCTTTGTGATCCGAGACTTTATTTTTCACGTAGATAAAAAAGTGCACACTTTCTTGGCAAATTCCTTTGGCGTTCATTTTCCCTCCACGTTAGAAAAATATTAACGGTTTTTCTGAACAAAATGTTCGAGTTGAAGAAAACCTCGGCGTGTTACCTATATACAGTGTCTCATAAAAGTGATGGGACACTTGTGCTTTACAAAAGGAAACTGTAATAAAATTAATTAAAAAAACATGTAAAAATTTTTTGTGGGTGTGTTTCATACTTAAATTTAGTAACAATTATTACATAACATACATTTTCTCAAAATATTAAAATATTAATTTAAGAAAAATACAATTGTTTAGAACGGAGCAAAAAATGGCTCACATAAGTGATGGGACACTTACTTTTCCATCAAATATTTATCCAAAAATGTTACTTTTTAAAAGGTTTTAATATTTTGTTGGATTTCCTTTTCCTTTTAAAGCATGATTTAATCTTCTTGGAATGGATTCGACTAATTTTTTTTGTGATTTCTGGAGTGTTTTTACTCCATTCTTCTTGAACCACCGATTTTAATTGTTGTTTTTAAGAAATGGTGTGTTTGGGAATTCTTGATTCCAATTCTTACCAAATATTCTCTATGGGATTTAAGTCTGGAGATTGTGGTGCTGTTTTTATTCTTTCAGGACAGTTATACAGCAGCCAGAGTCTAACTTTCAAAGCAGTGTGCTTGGGGTCATAGTCCTGGTAGAATTTAAAATCGTTATGAAGGTTCAATTTTCGTGCTGAAGATTTCAAATTTTGATTTAAAATGTCAATGTACTTGTATTGATCCATTATACTTTCAATAAAAACGAGATTACCGACTCCATACCATAACTCCTCCTCCACCATGTTTTACTGTTGGCATCAAATTCTGTTTGCGAAATTCTTCCCTGGGTTTTCTCCACACCAAGATTCTACCGTCAGAACCAAATATATTAAATTTACTCTCATCAGCAAATATAACTTCATTCCAGTAATCAAAATTCTTATTTATGTTGGATTTTGCGAAAGCCAGTCTGAGTTTTCTATTCTTTTCACTTTCGAAGAATTTTTTCCTGGCTGCTCTACCGTGATATCCAGCAGATCGAATTACTCTTCTAATAGTCTCAGGATTAACAATTACTCCATATAATGCTTGTAAATAAGCAGCAACTTTAGGAGCACTCATTCTTTGATTTTTTTTAATATTTCGAACGATTATTCGCTTTATTTCATTGGATAGCTTTGATGGTCGGCTAGGTCTTCTTTTATCCTGAATCACATGATTCTTTTTATATCGTTTAATAATATTGAAAACTGTTCAATGACTCAATTTAACTGTTTCAGCAGTTTCTCTAATAGATTTTCCACGTTCAGTATGCAAATTAATAACTAATTTTGGAATTTCAGGCAAAGTTTCTTTTCGATTAGCATTCATGGCTGCACAGAGCTAAAAAACACAAAATTTCCAAAACAAACTGGAGAGAAATACTGCAGACGATTTTATAAATTATTGCCAATTGCTTTTGAGTAAAAATAAAAACCCCAAAAAATATTTTTATTGTAGTACGTAGTAGTATCTAATGGTGTCCCATCACTTATGTGAGCCATTTTTTTGCTCCGTTCTAAACAATTGTATTTTTATTAAATTAACATTTTAATATTTTGAGAAAATGTATGTTATGTAATAATTGTTACTAAATTTCAGTATGAAACACATTCACAAAAAATGTTTACATGTTTTTTTAAATTTATTTTATTAGAGTTTCCTTTTGTAAAGCACAAGTGTCCCATCACTTTTGTGAGACGCTGTATTCTGTTTCTTACGTAAACACTTATTGTTTCGTTACAGATGGTAATTGTGACTTTACATCACCTGTAAGACTTGAATACTTTTTTTAATTCAAGTTTTCATAACACGTCATAAATTATAGATTATTTTTCTTTGGAAAGATAAATCAAAAACGTAAAACCGAAATTTGTTTAAATGCCCCAGTTTTTTTATAAGTGCACAATAATTTATATTCAAAACGATAAACTGTCGGCAAGTAATTGCGTCGTTAGGTTTGAGAATATATTCTTTCTTTCAATAAAATGATTATAAATATATCTGCTGCGGATAGAAAGAGGACAAAATCTAAGCAAAATAGAATGCAATAATTATACAACACTTCAGAAATTTTAGGTTAAAATTTTCGGAAACTAAACAAATTCAACTCAAAAATCAAGTTCAAGAGAGACACTAACAAACGCAGTTTTCAGAACCAAACAAATACGTTTGTAAGTAGGCTTATAGATTTTTTGGAGGGATAACGAAAAGTAAAATAAGTGTTTAAATTTGCCAGACTGCGTTTAAGAACACCTTGGATTGGAAAAAAAAAAAAAATTATCTCCCGTTCTACTGAGCCGATTGACAAAATTTAACTTGGCACTAACTCTCATGTCTTGAAAGCGCGATCTATTATAGTTATAACTATAGAATATATAGTTAGTTATTTATATATAGTTAGAACTAGTAGTTCTAACGTAGATATGTCGACACAAAATCCGACGTTTTCTAAATGACGTAATGACTTTTTTCTATATTTCGATTCTACACCTCAAATTATGATGCTTTTTCTCAGTTTACGCCAAGAATAGTTCATTTGGCGAAATTCTTAATTTATGGTAACTTATTTTTCTGTCTTTCATCGTGCACGAGCGGAAAAAAGGCGCATCGTTCATTCTTTCAAATAATTTCAACAAAGTGTGTAAACAGTATTTGATGTTATTATCGCTAATAATTATGAAAAATTTCAAAACCAGCCAATATATAAATTCACGTGTATCTTCGGAAATTCTGAATACAAAATTCTAATTTTTGAGGTATGCCTAAAAATATATCTTCTTTAAGATGATGGCAAAAATTTTATGGCGTACCATTCAAGTTTATCGAAAAATTTATAAAAATGCCTATAAATACAAATCTTAAAAACAAATCAGAAAATAGATGCGGATTTTATATTATTAACTTAAATTTTGTGCCAGAATAACAAACAATATATTAAAAAAATGCTATAGATAAATCCAATATACATCGTAACTCGCGCTTTCGAGACATGAAAAATGCAAGTTAAATTTCTTCAATCGGTCGTGTTAATCTTTACCAGGGTTGAATAATTTAATTTTTAATCCTTATCCTCTAATAAAATGCAAAAATAGTGCAGTGTATAATAAAATGCAAAAATAGTGCAGTGTATAATAAAATGCAAAAATAGTGCAGTGTATAATAAAATGCAAAAATAGTGCAGTGTATAATAAAATGCAAAAATAGTGCAGTGTATAATAAAATGCAAAAATAGTGCAGTGTATAATAAAATGCAAAAATAGTGCAGTGTATAATAAAATGCAAAAATAGTGCAGTGTCTAATAAAATGCAAAAATAGTGCAGTGTCTAATAAAATGCAAAAATAGTGCAGTGTCTAATAAAATGCAAAAATAGTGCAGTGTCTAATAAAATGCAAAAATAGTGCAGTGTCTAATAAAATGCAAAAATAGTGCAGTGTCTAATAAAATGCAAAAATAGTGCAGTGTCTAATAAAATGCAAAAATAGTGCAGTGTCTAATAAAATGCAAAAATAGTGCAGTGTCTAATAAAATGCAAAAATAGTGCAGTGTTAGCGAAAGAAAAGATACCATCTCCATTACGAACCCCAAAACCGAGCTGTATTAAAAATACTTAGCATAATATGCTGGATGTTCAACAACCAAACTTGAAGGAAAAAATAAAAGTAAGGATTAAGTTGATGTTGAAATTTCCTGTAGTAACTAGATTATTGCGCTAAGGGCGTTACTTGATCTTCAGGTCGGCTTTCACGTAAAAATAGTCACTTATGGGTTGAACGCAATTCAACGAACAAAGCATGCAGGTTTGCACGTGTCAAGGGTTCAGAATCATGATAAAAAAAATTTCGTGTTATTAATGGATTTGTTTGGAGTCCACAACTACAGCAGTCGCTTCTTTATAAACAACCGATGTATTTTCAAAAATATTTAAAGAAGGTTGGTTATAAACAACCAATATATTTTTAAAAATATTTAAAGAGTTAATGAAATTACATTTCATACCTGAATAACAATTCACTGGTGGGTTATTTATTGTTTGCCCGATAACAGTACGGAAATAGTCTTAGCGTGTTAAAAACATCCGGTTTAGCTTTATTTGTTTTGGTTCCGAATATTTAAATATATTTTTTTTCTCCTTTTTTCGATTACATTGTAATGACATTTAAAAACACGTATTACCAATGGCTGCATCTTTGTTTAGTAAAAACATTCACGTTTAAACTGCTCACGATGTTATACACAAAAATGCATTAAAACAACACAAATAGAAAATTTTAAAACTGATCTGCATTTTCAATGAAATGTTAAGAGAATAAAATAGTAAAAAGATACTTCGGAATTCAAAGGAAACATTTCTTGAATGTACTTAGTATTTTAAATTTTGAAATGGAGATTTCATTGTTATTACCTTTTCTTTTGTTATTATCTTCCCTCCTCTCCGTGTGTATTGTTAAATACGAATCACTTAAATCAATTTCGACAAGATCTCTAAAATCTTCAGGCCGAAAATATATTAAAAAATGCATAGAGTATTACAATGTTGCGCATAATTTATTTCTAAATACCAATAATTTAATTCTTAATGTAAATTTTATTCCTTTCTACCTTTAATTATCTTAAGATAAGGTATCTATCTGCCTACGTTAAAAAAACGATTTCGGCGAAAAATTTCGATTTTATTTTATTGCCCAATTTGAAAGGTCAATTTTGTAGGATTCCGAAAATGGTTCATTTTTACGTTTGTGATAATTAGAAGAGAAGGTATAGCCAATTAACTGCACTGGAAGTGAAAGCAGAAAGACCGGAAGTGCCATTTAAAAGGCTCAACTTAAAGGTAAACAATGTTGTTATCCGTGTTTTTTTTTTAACTGTTCGTGTGTAAAATTGTGCTAAAACATTTCATTTTAATTCTGGGTACTTTTTTTTGTTTCTGGCAATAATTATTTGCCTTAATTCTTTGAACTGGGACTAGCAACATTGCGGTTTTTTTAACTGGGTTTGGCAACATTGCGATTAGGTATAAAGACTATGTTGCTGGATGCATATATAGCCGTTTTAATTTTTAATTCAGGGTATCTTGGATTACTTTCTGTGTTTGAACATTTAGGCATATCAATTGAACAAGAATTTGATTAAAAATTACTTTGGAATTGATAACGAAAGAATAAAGAACTCGAAAATTCATTCGTCGCTCATTTCGAAAATAGCCAGAAAAAAATTAAAATCAAATAGGAAATCAAAATTACTTAAGTATAAAGATATGGAGGGTGTGATGTACAAATGTGGAGAATTTTAAGTGTGTAAATACAAAAGAACAGTTTTTCTGTTAATGTGAAAACTTTAAATGCGTTTTCTGAAAAACTAATTTTTCTAGTGTTTTTACATACAAGAAATGTAATTACTCAAAATGTTCTAAAGATATCTCTATTAAATTTCACTAAAATGTTTTCTATATTATTTATTAGGTTTTAAGCTACAATCTAAGTAACATTTATTAATTTGATTGTTTTATAAGTATTTCTATATAAAACGATAAGAAATATTTTACAAAAAACTGTGTTTTTTCATGTAATTACACATATTTTAGTAAATTTTAGAAATATCATATACATTTTAGTTCATAACAGATAAGTGTAGTAGTATACAGTATAAAAAAATTGAAATATATGCTGTGAGGAAAAATATACGGCATTTAACGTAAGTGTTAAAATCTAAAAATTTGCATAAAATTGCATATATTTCAAAAATTTATAAAAATATTCCTCAAAATTTACCAATTTTCATGATTTGATATCATATTTTGACTAAATAAATATATATTTCATCAGAATTCTATGTTTTTAAAAAAAAGTGCTCCGAACGTAGGCAGATACCTAACGCGTTTTATGAAATAAAAGCTATAAATCGGCTTAAATGAAAAGGTTAAGAAGTTTTGAAATTTGAAGTTTTTTTTTTATTCTTTATCAGTATTTATATCGACTCAAAATTATTAAGTTATAACTACTCAAATGTTAAAAGTTATGCAGTAAGTTTCTTTTAAAAAAATTGCAGCAAAAAATGGGCTACAATTTACTTAACTACCTTTAGTCTATGTTATAAATAGCAGGTTTGGTGTATTTAATTATGGGAAAAACACTCAAGTGATATTTACTTAAGGGCAGGGATGCCTTCGTGGAGGACTGTCTAAGTCAACCTTGTTCGTATACATGTTCCACATGGAGAAAACCCCCATGCAGCCAGGCCACTGACCGGAATTCCGAGCCAAGGACTTAACTACCACTGTTCATTTACTTTACCACTCGGCCGCTGGTCGGCCATTACAAAAAAAAAAAAAAAAAAAAAAAAAAAAAATTACATGCAATTAGTTAAATTAGACCATAATTTAAATTATAGAAAGCTGTATGGCTTTATACAGCATACAGAAGTACTGCATACAGATGGCTAGGTCGACTGGGGCTGCGCCAGTTAATACTAATACAGTATAAAGCTTTATTACATACAAAATTAAAAATCTGTTTAAACAACGTAAACGAAATATAAATCAGCAAAATAACTGCATATATTATCAAATAATAAATAACATTAATACTATATACTGTCTAATAAATATCCATCCAGTTCAACAGCTCAAAGAGAAACCTTGGGAGTAAAGTGCTTCAAAGAATAAACCTTATATAATGGAAGGGATTTCAAGAAAATGAACTTTTGATTACACCTCAATCGCCTCATATCATTCGTTATCTATTAAAAAGAAGGACACGCCTCTGGAACTTTCTTCTTGCGTGAAATCGGTTCGCTGAATGAAGAAATTTCACTCGAAACTCAGAAAACGATTTTCGTAAATCAAATTATGATGATATGAACTCGCTTAATTTGGAAGTTCCCATTCGTCCCTTTTTCTGAAATAGTTCCGGATTTATTCTAAATCTAAGACTTTTTCGGTTAGTTAAACTAAAACGCTACTCATAAAGGGAAAAACACGCGACGAATAACTACACAAGGGAGGGATCCTTTCGTGGAGAATTTTCTACGGGGAGCTGATACATAATTGTAGCACACAGAGAAAACCACGCGTTCTCCATACAGCCAGAACCCAAATCTGAGTACTAATTATCAACGGAAATATCAGCTTGGTAGACTTCTTAGGTGTCTTACTCTCGTGAATAACTAATTTTATTCTTTTTATTACTGTAATTGTAATACTCTAGGTATTAAATTTATGAATAATTGCCGACTGCTATCTGTTACCATACTGAAAAGCTGAGCCATCCACTTTCATGCTCCAGCTTAGAATATTGTTTTACAGTCTATTATGAAATGGCTCATCGTCGGTAACTTTGGCTAATGGCGGTCGTTATAGCAACAGGGCTGGTGTATTTCAAGCAGGGATGAATCAGAAGGAAATTGTTTTCCGCGAAATATTTGTAGCGAAAAGAGTTAACTCCTAGAACACTTTTTGTCCTAGAAGCATGTGTTTATTAAGTTGCTTATCTTACGGCTAATTAGCCTTCTGTTGATACTTAAGTCTCGTTAAAATATTATTTTCATTTTTTTTTAATTATTTAAAATAAAATTCCGTAACACTTAAAAAAAATGCCCCAAAATTTTCCAAAAAGCAAATTTTAATGAATCTATTTTTCTGAAAAATAGTCAGCTACGGCACGGCCAAAGCAATAAGTTATATGTACTGAAAAACTGAGCTATGAATTTAATGTATACAAAGTTGCTAGCTGTGACCAAAGCAAAATTTCTGAGTTCTATATACACCGGAAAAGAAAGTGCATAAAAACATTTCAATACGAATGAAATCAGTTCATTCTTTCCAAACAACAATCAATTCATAAATACGTTTTCATTGCCAATCCAGGAAACAAAAACTTTGGACACTTCAGGTTAATACACATAAGTATGATGTCATGATTTACATTTAATGTAATATAACAGCTTTTTCTCAATATCAATGAAAGAATTAACGTGGAAGTAATATACCGTGTCAATTATCTTAATCTGAAACAAAAAAAGTTGGCAAAAGCAGCTATTTATTTAAAATGCAGACATTACCGAAACATTTTCGATATACAATGACGTCGCATGAAATCGTGTCTTTCTTCAACATCAAAACATAAGCGTAATAATATATTTAATGTTTGACAATGCTGCTTTTATTTCATATTTTGGTAAAACTTAAATTTATTAACAAATTCTACAATTTGAAAGGGAGCAGTGGCAACACTTTTCGAAATAAAGCAGATTTTTAGCTTCAGAGTGCGAGACTGTTGCCACTCGAACAAAATGAGGGTGAAATTTAGCGTTTTTAATTAATATCTCGGCTGACTAAAGTCGTAAGAAGATGAGAATGGTCGAAATGGCTTCCCATAAATTTTTGAAATCCGGGAGGGGGGGGGGTACCTTTCGAAACTCAACTCTCCGCCGTTTCGGAGATGATGCCACAAACAGACATACGCGCAAAGATTTTAATAACATATAATACTATGGGAACTCTAGTTTAACTGCTTCTGGCGTGCATAAATAAAACAAATATTAAACTACTGAAATGAATACATGACACAATTTTAAATCTGGGAATTAAATCAATAGTTTCATCAGATAAATTAATTAATTTAGTTTTAAGTGAAAGAGTACAAATTAATTCAGCTAATTAAGAACAGTTCATCTGCAAACAAATGGAAATTCTATTTGATCATTATATTTGAATAACGTAAACTACGATATAAGTACACTCTGAAACAAGTATATGATGATATTTTGTGAAAGTTTAGAAAAAGAATTCAACATTTGTTTTTATTTTTTTTTTTAACATTATGCCAGGGAAAAAAAAAAAAAAAAAAACTATTTGTAAATGATCACAACCACACTCCTTATGTCTTCTCCTGTTACAAAATCAGCCGGATCTGAACTTCGACGAGAACAGTGGATGCATTGACAGCGTTCTCAAAGTGCAAAATTCGTGGATTCTTTTGAACAAACAGTATAGGCAAATCAACTCAATAATGAAGCAAAGTTTTTTAAAATAAATTTGGTTTTCTGTGAATTTACTTCTTTATTTCTTAATCATAAATTATTAATAGAATTACGAATTTCTACAGTATTCTGCCAATGGACTTTAGAGTTTCTTCAGTTCAAGATCTGTGTGTTAAATCTTCTCAGGTTGAGAAATGTTTTAACTGGATTATTAGTCAATCAAACAAATAAGAAATTTAAATCGCTTTGAGAAATTCATGAAGTAGACATTATTTTCACACAGTATATTAAAAAATTCCGCCTTAAACAAATCTGCAAAACGGTTTATTTCAAGAAAAATGGGTTTAAAAAGGCGCGAAAATTTTAAACTTGTGAAAATGCGCATAAAATCCTATACGATAAAATTATTCCCATGCCGTGCTGTCAGAACTCAAGAATATACTAATTAATTTTATTAGCTATAACGAAAAAATAAAATTCCAATTATAGCAATTTATAACAAAATACGAATATTGAGTAATTAGTTACATGACTATATAAAGATATACTTATTCAGTCGAAAAGATGATTTAAAATATTTTAGTGGGAATTTCCCCCCTCAATAAAGTAATAATAAAGCGACAAATTATTAATTTTGAATAATAATACCAGGACCATCGAATGTCAGATTTAGCGATACAAAATAAGAGCTTACTTTTTAAACATGCGTTCATATTCCTTAATTTCCTTCAAAGAAAATTCCTTGAATTCCGTGTAGGGATTGAAATACTTCTTTCGGTTTGGCAGTTGAGAAACATCCACATTTCCTTCATTGATAATCTGCCGGTGAGTTAAAATCGCTGAAAGTTCTGAATCCGCCATTATTTTTACCGAATACTCTGGATTAAAGTTTCGCGGATGGAGCAGAATTTAAAAATGAAACGCACAGTAAGAACTCACGAGTCTTTTTTTATAAAATAAATATTGTGCCGTAAGTGTTACTGACCCGTTTTAAATAGGCAAGTAGAAAACGGAGCTTCGCTATCGCAAGCTTTGAGCCAATGAGGGAAGTCAAGCACGAGACGTTATCCGCTAGGTTGCCAGATTGGAGACGTTATATCTATTTGAATTTCTTTCTTTTTATCGCCAACTCATTTTCTGTGAAGAGAAGTTTTAAGCTCGAGTGCGTTTGTTTTACAATCGATTGCAATTAGGTAGTTATTTGCGTTTTTTTTATTAGAGGTGGCTGTACTTTGGTTATGGATTAGTGTAACAGTATTTTTTTTTTTTTTTTTATTTTTTTAGCATTTCTTTTTTCTAGTGATGATGAAGGAAATTTGTAAATTTTAAGATTAAATTTTCCTTATTTATAAGCAATAATACATTTATTATATTCCGAACTTATTTTCGTGAAGTATTCTAAGTTTTATTGAAATATAGCATAATCTATGTTGTGTATGTTTTATAACACATTCGCAGTTTTTCATAGTAAAATATATTTACGTGTTATTAGTCTCGAGTGCGGATTTTGCATCGAACCACAGTAAATGCGTTCACTTTCATTCGAGTCTGTTGCCATTCAGAAAAATGAAAGATATTCATCTGTCAAATTGAATTTGTCTGCTGTGGATTACCAATATAAGCTGTTTGAAAGAAGCAGGTGCAAGTTCTTAAAAATATTCGTTTCTTACTTTTGAATCGGATGGATGTTAATAATAAAATCGATCCGATTCAAAAGTAAGAAACGAATAGTTACAGGAATTTAATTCATGATTTATCTGATTAAAAACAGGAAATACTTGTCATTGAATGACGTTATATTTATTTCATAATTTTGTGAAACTTGAATGAATTTTTGATTAAGTGGTGTGGTGTATTTAATTATGGCAAAGCACACGAGGGCTATCTGCCTAAAGGGAGGGATGCCTTTCGTGGAGGACTTTCTAAGGGAAACTGGCTCGTATACACGTTACACATGGGGAAAACCACGAAAAACGCCCGTTCGCGGGATTCGAACCTCAGATCGAACTACCAGTGTTCAGCGTCTTTACCGCTCGGCCGCTGGTGGGCAATTTTTGATTAAGATACTCAGTGATTTGAAAGCGAGGAATGGCAACACTGTACGGAATAAAACATTTTTATCTCCAGCGAGGCTGTGTATCAGAAATTCTAAAGATATGCTGTTTTTAATATATTGGGATTTTGCTGTTGAATTGAAGTTTATGCGGCTTAATTGCGAAGAACGTGATATTTAATAACGCACAAAAAACTTTAATTATAAAAAGACAAAATGCCATATTATTAAGAAAACTGAAATATGATAATCTGAGAAAAGACTGAAAAAATTAGAAAAATGTATGCCAGCACTTAATTACTGTATAGGAAATTATAAAAATATGCTGCTTTAACTTTTTTTTTTTTTTTAATTTTGTTGCTGAATTGTATTACGGCGTAAGTCCGAAGGAAATGCTACTTAATAAAACTAAAAAGGAAAAAAAAAAAAAAAAAAAAGCAAGATTGTATTGTAAGAGCAGATTGATAGACTGTGAGCTCAGCGAAAACCTCAACAAACCCTATTGGGCGACTGTTAAAATCTGAAACTTTTTAGAATCTTTTTTTAAAATTTCTTCTCGATTTAAGATTTTTTAAAATTTATTTGTATGGTTTGTTTTTGAATTTAGAACACTTATTATCGTCGACCTCACGAAAAAAAATCTCTTCTGAATCCATTTAAAATAATTTTTTGCAACCGGATTTTGGAAAAACGTACAGATGTCATGCAAAAACATCGTTAAATTGTATTCGATAGCGGTTAAAATGGATATTTTCGTTGAAATATGAGACCCGAAAATTTTCGCGATTACAATACTTCAATCGCGAAAAATATAAGGAAGTAAAAATACAAGTATCTAAACAAATGTGAATCAATGTAAGATTTTTTTGAAAATATATTGTGTTTGTGTCCAGAATAAATATGTGTAACCAAGATAATTGTTAATATATTTCACTATTTAGTTAATCATGTCTTAAAGAATTATATTAAAAAATTATTCCATTTCGTCAGAAATCCTGCTGTTATTTCATTTAGATCTTGCTAGTCAGCTTACAATATTCTTTGCTGTCGCTTCTGAAGATGTTCTAATAGCTTCATCTGTGCAGCAATTATCTTCATTATCATCAAAGCAAAAATCAGGTGAATAACTGTTACGTCGATATGTAGCAATAACAAAGCTATTTATTCTGTGTCCAGATAAGTCTTGCTAACGAATATATACAATGGCTTTCTTTAATTTCTTTTTCTGTACTTAAAAGGTGGCTGTTTATGTACGCACTAATGTACACTAATCGAATCACGAATGTCGCTGCCTACTCATCTAACTATCTAACGACGTATCTAAATGCCACATCTAAATTTCTGCAAGCGATGGTTCGGCTATAATTCTATGATCAAATACTCAATCTAGTTTTAAAAGATTTATTAAAATACTAAAATTTATCTAATCTAGAATCGAATCTAATGTTACATCTCAGGAGCAGCGTTCTAGCTGCGTCATAACAAATCGAAAGTCAAGTTCTCACTGTTGCCATTCTGAGGCAGAGAAAAGTTTGTTTCTAATCAAACCGGAACATCGGCATAATGAAAGTTTCTAGTCAAACTGGAACAGTGGCAATTGTGCGAGAAATAAAAAATAAAATAAAATAAAATAAAAAAAATAATAAAAATATGAAAGGTTTCAGATTTTAAATTACGTCAAAGAGACGTTTTCTTAACGTTTTGTGTATTACCTTTATTTATTAAATATCACGTTCTTCGCCCTTAAACCATAAAATTCAGTTCAATAGCAATGTGGCAAAATAATTCTAAAATGAGCCTATCTTTAGAATTTCCGATACACAGTTCCGCGCGCTGGAGATAAAAAGGTTTTGTTTTAAGTACAACGCTGCCACTACTCGCTTTGAAATGCTTAAATTAATCAAAAATTCGTTAAAGTTTCACAAAATATGAAATCCAAAATAAAACAAATTCCAAATTTCAAATTTGGGCATCCACATGCCCATATTCGTAGGAGGATTACGTCATTCAAAATTCGATGGCTCTATGTACCGTTGTTTTATCACAATGCGAGAAATATACATACATTTATGCAGATTCTTCATTATTTAATTTCTTCAAATATAATGCAGGACTCTAACATTGGGTGGCAACAGTTTGAAAAGTGATTCGCCGTTTATAATGATTCAACGCAAAATCGCAAAACGAAAACAATAGTCCTTCAAGGACAAAGCAACTTTGGACTTTAAAAAAAAAAAAAAAAAAAAAAAAAAAATTAGCTATTTGTCAAATTATAGAGCAAAGAGCCTACTTTCGTCAACTATAAAAGTTGTTAGGAAAATAATTTTTTGAAAGATAGAATACTCATTTCTGGAAAATCGTCATCTAAAATTAATTCAGTTGCACTTGCGAAGAAGAGATAAAACATATTTCCGGTTCCCAAAATAAATAGTTGAATTTATTAATAAAAGAGAAGTCGCTGCCCTTCTACTGGATTTAGTGAATTATGAAAAGTTATTAAATATTGGCATCTTAATTAATTGCTTTCAACTGCTTTTCCACAAAAGCTAAAACAATATCATAAAAATAGCTAAAATATAATACCAACACTTTTGGCCGTTTTATTATGAGCTGTTAAGATTACGTAATGAAATGATTAAAAATTTTGCAGGTAATCTAAATGGATTTTATCAAGACAAGACGTTACAAATGATACCACGTTACAAATGATTTGTAACGTGGGAAAATCACGTCTGTTTCTACTGCAATATATAATGTCCTGAAACATGTTGCCTGTACCCAATACAATAGATAACATCTTCAAATATGCACCTGCACAACTGTTAACCAGAGAACAGGGGCTCCATTACCTAGCTGACATGATGTCTGCCTTACACGGATTAAAGCCCCTGCCTCCAGAAGCTATTTATTATAACTAAGCAGAATAAGTTTACAGTGGCATACAAGGCCTTCAAGAACACAAGGACATAAGTAACATAGTCATTAATAAACCCTAAAGAAAGCATGTTCCAAGTAGTACCTATAGCATTCAAACAATAAAGCGAGTATATTTTCATAATTTGTACTGAAAATACGAAATACTTTCAAAACTGAGTCTAACTAATTTAAATAAAAACTATGGTACAAACAAACAAACAAAATATAATACATCCATTACTGTATTATACAAAATTAATTTCAATTAGATTCACAATATCAAGAAGAACCATTCAATTTAGAAAAAAATGCATAAAGATAAACTAAGACAATAATAAACTGCCAAATAAAATTTCTTCATATGAATTCAGAATTAAGAACCAATAACTTTGATAACTGAACATTATCATAAAATACACTGAACCTGAGATATTATTACAATACAAAACATAAACTTGGCTTAAAAACAAAACCACTCCAAGTAATATAAAACCTCTACATCAGGTTTGCTGGCAACGCGATAGAAATACAGTACAAGAATAAAGCCAACATAAAGATATGAAAAATTTCCAATTGAAAAACCACATTCATTCAAAAATAAGTCAAACATTCAAAAATAAGTCAAAGAAAATTATTATAAAATACTGCCTTAAATGCACATTTTACAATATAGAACTCAAATAAAACCAATAAAATTCACAAAAACAGGTCAACTATTCAATTCAGAAAAGTGCAAAAAGGTATACAAAATAATTATTCTAGATTAGGTTTGCTGGCATCGCTAAGACAAATGCAATACTAGAAAAATGCCGACATAAAATTTTACAGAATTTCAAAATCAAATACAAAATGCATTCAAGATTAAAGTAAAGAAAATTAATATAAAATAACTATCATGAATGCAAACTTTTATAATAGAATGCACAATTAATGCCTATCAAATTCACCAAAGCGAATCAATTCAATTACAAAAGAATGCATTAAAATATGCAAAATAATTTTAATTGTCACAAAAATTTTCTGTTAAATTTAATTAACAATTGCAAAACTGAACAAAATAATCATGATATATATACGATTAAGAACGATTTCAGTACCATACAACAAATACTATGTGCGTCACAAATAAAACCGACTATTTGTACAATATAAGAAAGTTATAGGCTACAAGTAACCGTTACAATTTATAAGAGCATAGATGCATTCAATGTCAGATACGTCTTTTCTACGTAAAACCATTTCTAATTTTAAATCAGTAACATAAGTAGTGGAAACAACAAAACTGAACAATAATAAGCATCAAACACAAAAAGTTAAACAATTACCATTATGCAGTAAAAATCTAACAGTCGCTGAAAGTCAATTACTCACTCCCAATAGAGACGATCTGAGAGAATTATTTACAGAAAAATTTAATTCCTGACAGAAAAGCATATTTTCCTTAAATTTCTTATTCTCACTAGGCACAACTATATATATCGCATTGTATATCATGTAATTTAATCAATTTTACTTGAGCTAATTTACCGCTGAAAACTTTTAGGAGTGCCGTTGATGCCGCTTTTTGGTGGTGGCAGTACTTGTAGTGCTCGCTGGAGTCACATTTTCCATCACCACTCGAGGAATGATGCCAAAATGTTGTTAGTTTTCTAGTTAGTGTGTAGGACTAGTACCTACTTACTTAGGGTAAATATTAGGTGGCACCCTTCACTTCTACATAACATAACGTAACATAACATATCAAGACGAGAAATGTTTTCTGAAGAATATTATCGACTCTGTGCAGAAACAGAATATGAAAATGATTTGGTTTCGCTTAATTAATTATTGCAAAGCACTCGAGGGTCATCTGCCTAAGGAGAGGGATGCTTTCGTGGAGGACTTTCGAAGGGAAACTGGCTCATATATAAGTTCCATCTAGGGAAAATCACAAAAAACGTTCATGCAGCAGCCCGTTTCCTCGGAATTTGAAGCCAGAATCAAATTACCCCAGTGTTCAGCGATTTTACCGCTCGTATGGATAGTACCTATAGGCATTAACTGGCTGGAAAACTTTCCATCCTTAGGTGTGCATGCTTGGTTCGAATCCCATAGACAGACCTGTTGAGCACAGCATGAATGGAAGTTTATGTTCGGATAATATAGGTAGTTCGGATAATGGGCATTTTGGCGGAAAAGCTATATAACCTCAGTGGATGGCTGCTCTATTATTGGTGGAAAAGAAAATGAAAGCACCTAAATATGACCTGTCAGGCAGAAGAAGGTAAATTTTAGTTTTAAGAATTATGCGAATTTTTAACTATTTAACTGTATTATTTAACTATTTTAACTGCACAAAGAAAGAGCACCAGTTATAATAAAACATTCAGATTGAATATTTAGTTTCAGACGCATCATTAAACGGTTTGAGGCCCACCAGCGGTCGAGCGCTAAAGTTGCTAAACACTGGTAGTTCTGACCTGGACTCGATTCCAGGCGAACGGGCTGGCTGCATGATTGGTTTTCCTACTGTATAACATGCATACGAGCAAGTTTCCCTTAAAACGTCTTCCACGAAAGCATCCCTCCCGTTAAGCAGGTAGCCGTCACGAGTTTTGCCAAAATTAAATAACCAAACTACACTGGTTATCATAAATTAAGGAAAAATCTCAAAAATAGCGATAACTTCCTCAAAAATAAGCCAAACCGTGTAAAATTTGAATATTTTGCCAAGTAAGAGTAGCTGAGTAAAACTCCAATATGCAAATTAGTGGCGCTGCACTCGGAATACGTCATCTGCGAGGAGCATAAAAGTCCATGTTTGAGAGCAATCCCACATATTTCACTGTGACAGTAACATCAGAAATCTGACATAGCCAATTCGTAACAATGACCTCCAGGCATCATTTGCCTGCAGAACTGCGATGGAGAACCACTCGGAGACTAGAGGCAGAACAAAGTCAAACAGAAGTGGCGAGATGGCTAAATGTGGTTCAGAGACTTTGGAGGCAATTTCAAACCACAGATTCGGCATCTAGGAGGTTCAGCCAAGGATGGCCAACTGCTACGACGAGCGCCGATGACCGATATTTGACATTATGTGCGCGCAGGAATAGAACCGCTACTCCGACTCTTCTTAGATCCTCCCTTGCTGCAGCCACCGGAAGGTTCGTGTCAACGTCAACTATGCGTAGAAGGCTTCACGAAGGTGGTCTTTATGCGAGGCGACCAGCCATTTGTGTGCCGCTCACGTTACGCTATAGGAGGGACAGTTTTCAGTGCACTGTTTTCATGTCCACTGGACGCCTGATCAATGGAGGGCGGTTCTCTTTACAGATGAGTCCAGGTTTAGTCTAGAAAACGATAGTAGGCGTTATTTGAAATGGAGAGAACCTAGAACCCGTTATCATCCGTCAAACATCCGTGAAAGAGATGAATACAGGAAGGGGCAGTGTCTGTGTTTGGGGTGGCATCATTTTGGGTGGACGTACAGACCTCCATGTCTTCCCAAGGGGAACCGTGAATGCTCAGACTTACAGAGATGACATCCTTGATGTTTATGTGCGCCCATATGCCGGGGCAATAGGTAATGCTTTCCTGTTACAGGACGACAAAGCAAGACCACACAGGGCTCGGATCGTAGATGATTATCTTCAACAGGAAACAATTACGCGCATGCAGTGGCCCGCTCAATCCCCGGACTTGAATCCTATCGAGCACGTTTGGGATGCTTTAGGGAGACGTCTAGCTGCTCTCAATCCGCCCCCTCAAACCCTTGTCGCACTTGCAACTGCTTTGCAAGAGCAATGGCTCTCGCTTCCTTTGGAACTGATAGACCGCATAATTGAAGCATCACGCATCACTGTATGTGCTGTATTGCTTCTAGAGGCAATCATATTCCATATTGAAGGTACTTTTCCTATAGCAAACTGACACCTTCGATTTGTTCATTTTATACATGTGCTAATTTCTGTACTACCATATTTGTCTGGTAATTTCTTTTTATGTTATTTGATACCTTTGTATGTGTTGTATATTGTGGGTAAGTTTCATTAAATTCTACATGAAACTTTTTCTGTAATCGCGATTTTTGTGAGTTTTCGTTAATTTATGATAACCAGTGTATTAAATACTTTGCTAACATGTTAACATTTACAGACCTACAAAAATAAAACAATAACAAACGAAAAAAAAAACGGAAATTTTTTACGGTTGTAAAAATATTGAAAATCCTTAAAAGTAAAAGGAAGGTAGGAAATTGTTGCGTTTCAGGTACAAGAAATGACTGGACGTTCTTACTGGTTGTGGTGGAAAGATATTTAGAAAATAAGAGACCTTTATAAAGCAGTATTTGATAGCGAAAATTACATGAGTTAATTAATCAAAAAATAATGTTATAGAATATAGAAATTTAATTTGATAGGCAATTAAATGCTGACGCAAAGACATTACACAGCCAAAATGCAATTCTCTTTAATTCTGAGGTGGTTAATGATTCCATTACTTAATTTTTCTTTGAAGGTAAATCACCATTAACCCCCAATTAGTAAACAGAAAAACAAACTGTTGAGCAACTTAATGAGTTCTTTGACACCGAGTGGTATATTAGAAGCAGAAATTCAAGTTATGTTGCGCAATTTTTAACTTCAGGACCATGAAGCGTGTTATGTTTAGCTTTTGAAATAAATTTATGGTTAAATGGCCCACAAGTATTCCACTTTCATGCATTAAAAGTACTTACTCCAAACCATTTCAGAGATTTGCAAAGGAACATTCAATATATTTATGTACTAAAATATTAAGAAAGTAGCTGTAATAATATTAAAAAAAATCGGAAAGCCTTTCAGACTTTATAATTACGCTCAAAGGGGCTTTATTTAACGTTTTGTGTGTTACCTTTATTTATTAAATTGCGTTTAAACCATAACATTCAATTCAAAAGCGATATCACAAAATACATTTAAAACGAACATATCCTTAGAATTTCCGATACACAATCTCGCGCGCTGGAGATAATTAATTTTTTTTTTTTTTTTTTTTTTCGTACAGTTTTGCCATAAATCGCTTTAAAATCGTTGAGTTTGTTGATAAAAAATTTGTTAAAGTTTTACAAAATATGAAATACATAATAAAACAAATTCCAAATTAGGGCTTCCGGATGCTCATATTGGGGTGGAGGATTACGTTATTCGAAATTGGATGGCTCTAGGTACCTTTGTTTGATCACAATGCGAGAAACATACATACATCTAGGCAGATGCTTCGTTATTTAATATATTTAAATATAATGCAGGGCTCTAACATTTGGTGGCAGCAATTTGAAAAGTGATATGCCATTTATAGTGATTCCACACAAAATGCCAAAACGAAATTATAAAATCTAAAATTTTTTTATTTTTAAATCATTTTGAAAATATGCATTTTTTGAACGTTCTGTTGCATTTTCAAATCATTACAATAACATTTG
Organism: Stegodyphus dumicola; assembly: GCF_044657685.1. Lineage (NCBI taxonomy): Eukaryota > Metazoa > Arthropoda > Arachnida > Araneae > Eresidae > Stegodyphus > Stegodyphus dumicola. Next base: position 18,013,067 of record NC_140779.1, on the reverse strand, counting down.
AGAAATGTTTCACTAAATTTAGCGAAGCATTTGTAGCATAATTTTCATTCTTACACTTCTGAAAAAGAGCGGGATTTAATATAGCTGAATAAATTAGTTGAAGTCTAATAAAAGATTAACACAAAGATCAATGACCTTATTTCCTGTATACTGAAAACGGAAACACATGAAACATCAGCCTAAAGACTTTGAATCACTTTTGACGAATGATTTTCATTTTACTTGCAACTTAAATGATCACTAATTTTAAAGCAGTCGTAGGCTGAACATTTAAATACTAGAAAGCCATAGCAAAAAAATATTCTTTATTTTTCTTTCTTCTTTTTTTCTATCTTTTCTTTTCTTTGCTTTTGAAGAACTTAAAATTTCAGTTAAACAGTTTAGATCTTTTAAATTTACAATTTAATTCTGCAGACAAATTTTCAACCAAGCAGGGGGCATTTTCCACAAGTTAGATTCTGTCCGACTAGCTGTAGTGCCGTAGACTTAAGTATAATGATACAGAAATGCTTATTGCGTAGATACTGAAGATACTGATCCATAATGAAGAGCAAACTTGGCAGTCGAAACAGATTAAATATTCATCGTTATTTCAATCAACATTTGCGGCCACAAATACTTGGCACATGAATCGTGCCCGATCCAGAACAGATATATTTGTGATAAGAAGAAAAGCAGCAAGCAGCGTTTTAGCGGGAACAGAGGTAGAAGCAAATTGCGCATTTATTCCAATAGTAAGTTATTAAGAGAGTTTATTTTCTGAAAATTTTGAGTTAATAACTTTGAATTAGGTACGTCATAATCATTATGTAAAAGACGTATGATACGATTAATCTGGAAACGACGTAGTCCAGTAAAAGTGATCACTATTTTTAGAACAGAGAGGGGAAGTACCCAAATCAAAAAGACTGTTACGAAATGTACAGGCGCGGTAAGATGGCTTCTCCTGCAAAGCAGTTATAGGGTTTCCACAAAATGGCAAAGGAGGGCAGGGTTGCCACATTTGACGAGAAATCGACCATTTGGCGACATTTCGCGACGAAATTGGCGATATACCAAGGACGGTTGGAGAACCTACTGGAACGAATTCTTACCGGTTTAGCCCAGAACGTTCCCGAACACAAGCCGAAAGCTATATAAATCTTGCTGGTCCGCAGTCAATTAGTGCGTGTGTCTGGTCTAGCGAGCTAATAGTCATTGAGCGACTGTCTCGAAGTTTAGCGCCGAGTTGGTCGTCGAGTGCATCGAGAGACTCTTTTAGTGCATCGCAAATTAGTGCATCGTCGAGTTTTGATTGTGGACTATATTCACCTTCATCTGTATTCGAAGGGGCGGACGACGTACTTGGTTTTGGAGAATCTTTCTTTGCATGAAATTTAATAATGTGCCATTCGTTTCCTTCTTGGTTATTGATTTTTAGTCTACTTAAAGTTAAATAAATAGTAGTTATAGCACAATATTAAATTCAGTGGTTATTAAAAACTTACGCTGATGTACACTGAAGTGACAAAAGTCATGGGATAGCAATATGCAAATATACAGATGGCAGTAGTATCGCGTAGAAAATGTATAAATGCGAAGTGCTTTGGCAGGGCTTTCATTTGTGTTCAAGTTATTCCTGTAAAGAGGCTTTGACGTGATTATGGCCGCACGACGAGAATTAACAGACTTTGAACGCGGAAAGGTAGTTGGAGCTAGACGCATGGGTCATTCCACTTCGGATATCGTTAGGGAATTCAACATTCCGAGATCCACAGTGTCAAGAGTGTGCCGAGGGTATCTAATTTCAGGCATAACATCCCACCGTGGACAGCGCAGTGGCCGACCACCTGCACTTAACGACCGAGACCAGCGACGTCTGCGTAGAGTTGTCAGTGTTCACAGACAAGCAACACTGCGTCAAATAACTGCAGAAATCAATGTGGGACGCACGAGGGACGTGTCCGATACGACAGTGCGGCGAAATTTGTCTTCCTTGGGCTATGCCAGCAGAAGACCGACTCGAGTGCTTTTACTGACAGCACGACATCGCCCGCAGCGACTCTCGTGGGCTCGTGAGCATATCGGTTGGTCCCTAAACGAATGGAAAACCGTGGCTTGGTCAGATGAGTCACGATTTCAGTTGGTAAGAGCTGATGGTAGGGTTCGAGTGTGGCGCAGACCCCACGAAGCCATGGACCCAAGTTGTCAACAAGGCACTGATCAAGCTGGTGGTGGTTCCATAATGGTCTGGGCTGTTTTTACATGGCATGGACTCGGTCCTCTGGTGCAACTGAACCGATCATTGACTGGAAATGGATACCTTCAGCTACTTGGAGATCACTTACAGTCATTCATGGACTTCACGTACTGAAACAACGATGGGATTTTTATGGATGACAATGCGCCATGTCACCGGGCCAGAATTGTTCGCGATTGGTTAGAAGAACATTCTGGACAATTCCAGCGAATGATCTGGCCACCTAGATCGCCCGACTCGAACATTTATGGGACATCATCGAGAGGTCAGTTCGTGCCCAAAACCTTGCACCGTCAACACTTTCACAATTATGAACGTCTATAGAGTTAGCATGGCTCAATATTCCTGTAGGGAACTTCCAACGACTTATTGAGTCCATGCCACGTGAAGTTGCTGCACTTCGCCGGGCAAAAGGAGGACCGACAAAATATAAGGAGGTATCCCTTGACTTTTGTCACTTCAGTGTGTAGTTTTCAGTTGTCCAAGCGTGCAGAAGAACGTAAGCAAGATAAAAAGCGAAACCTAACCTAAGACGCCTTAGATACTACGATAGATATTCAGCGTTCAAATAATCAGCGATACTCAAGGCACACAGGAGCACACTAACTGGTGTACTAAGTGTACGGCACGGCAATTTATGAAAGGCGATTTTGGTACATAGTTGCCAGTTTGTTATATTTTTCATCATCGATCATATTATTTTCTAAACTAGTAAACTATTGTTATTTGTAATGTAGCTGCTGTTGTAATATCGGTTGTCGGCTGATGACACTTTGAATTTTGTATAGATAGCTGGATATTTTGCGGACCGGCGGTTGAGAAACACTGAACTACATAACCCTTTTGGGCAATTGCTAAATTCTGGTTATATTTTATTTTTTATATCTACTAGATTATTTAATACTAGATTATTTTATTTTTTATATCTACTAGATTATTTAATTTATGTTCTATAAAGTGATGTTTGAAATTTCATTTGGGGTCAAGAGAAGATTTTGCATGTTATTGTTACTATTATTATTATTATTAAGTTTTATAAAGCTTTTTATACCTTATCATTAGTAACTGGCAATGTTAAAAATATTCCAAATTCCGAATTCAGATACGCCTGATCTAAACTGCATTCCTGAAATATTTTTAAAAGACCTGATTCCATTTTAGCGGCTAGAGCTATTGAAATAGTATGGTTTCTAGAATTAGATATTTCTGATGGAATATCTGAAGCATTTATGACATTTGGATATTTAAGTGCCAATCTGTTCCTTCTTCACTGGTTAGAAAATGTGGAAATCGGAAGATGTGTCGTTTAAATTTTTATATTCCCGTCTTGGCTGGAAAATTTAAATGTCTTTCATTTCTTTCATTTATATTGTAAAAACAATATTTATGAAAAAAAAAAAAAAAAAAAAAAAAAAAAAAGAGAGAGAGAGAGAAATATCCGTTCTCAGTTACTTTCTAATACCCATCAGTATTTTTTCTGTTTCACTTTTCTCCATATCCTCTTGCTATACTCGGTTTTAAAGACTAAATATTCGCATAGCTTAAAATTATTTTCTTTCATTTTCCGTAAAGGAAGAAATATTCCTTCCATTATATTTATTTGTTTAATTCAATATGCAAAGCATACGAGAAATATTTTGTCTAAGGAGAGGCATCCCTTCGTGAAGGACTTTCTAGGGTGAACTTGCTTGTATTTATTTTATACACTGCGGGACACCACGAAAATATCCATGCAGTCAACCTATTCGCCGGATTCTATGTTAGGTTAACTCTTAGAAAACCGAAGGTTTCGCTAACCTGCATGCTTAAAATACCTACCCTTCCTTCCCGTCCGTTTCTCGCCCTCTCCGTCCATTGATTCACAAAGAAGTGTGACACAAATGAATTTCTTTTTACTTCCTAACAAAGAAGCTTCCTTTAGCCTTTTAAAACAAGTTGTCTGCAGTAAACTGATACAATGGATTTGGTGAAACTGTATCTGCTACTACATACTTTAAGGGAAGGGAAGAAAGCAACATCGCAATCTCTGCCGTTTCGGACGGTTGAGGTAATTTGAATGAAAGGCTGTCTCGGGCGTTTTGGCCTTATAAGGCCGCTATATTTCCCCTATAAACGGGGTTCTTACAAGCCCCCCGTTTTGGCCCTTATATTTCTTTGCTAATCGACCCTGTTGGGAGCCACTCATCTAAGAGAACAAGTGCAACTTTTAGAGTTTCCCTTGCAGTTTTTCAAGGGTAATCTAGAAATGACAAGCGCATCAGATGTAGTTGAGAAGTTTCGAGGTAAATAAGATAAGTTTTGCATTTTGGTTACCCGATAAATTTGTTTATTAGTGTTGTCAAACTGCTATTTGTATTTCGAAGAATATTTAAACATTAATTTTTTTATTTCTCCCGAATCCGTTTGCATAATATTTTGACACAAGCGAACATATAAACATAATGGTTTATTTTCTTCCAGAATAAACAAACTAGCTAAAATAACTCCAATACTTTATTCAAGACTACTTTAATTTTCAGCTTTTTGTTTTCTGATAAATACGCATCACTGCTATCAGCTATCTGTATTGAAAACAGATCTGCAAGCTTGCATAAAAATGTTCCGGGGACTTTTCCCATATACGGTTCAAAATTAAAAACAGTCTTATTTAAAAAAAAGTATCGTATTAAAAGAAAGAAACTCGAATCGGAAACTGAAACTATCTTAGATATTCGCCGTTCGCGAAGATTGGGAAAACTCTGCTGAGTCCACGGTATGTATATTTGGTATGTATCTGTATATTTTCAATTACTTGCTGTAATGCCATATTTGATCAGAATTATAGATTAGATATATTAAATCGAATATGTCTGACATTATGTCTGTTAGAAATACATTAAAAAATAAAATAAAAAATATTGAACTCCTATATATAACTTAAGCAGATGGTTATATGCAGCGCAAAAAATTGCCTCCATCAATAAATTTAACAGATTTATCAGGTGCTTTGATATTAAAATTCACAGACCTTTTTTTTCTTAACGTTTTGATAGCGATAGAAAAGTTTCTCATCACTGGTCCTATTCTAGCGTTTAAACTTTTTGAAAATCTGATTATTTCATAAATGATAATAAAAAAGAAAAACTTTTGCGCATAGAAATAACATCTGTTCACAGTTGTCTACTCTGTAATGTCATATATCTTGATGATGCATCTCATCCATCTTTATGACTCAGCAATTCTTTCTCGAGATCGCAAAACAAAACCATGATCCAACATTTACATTCAAGCCCGGCTTATTTGACACAGAGTTTGAATAGCAGTAATGAATCACAAGCTATCATTTTTCAATGACACACTTGCATACCTTCAATGAAAACATTTGCTGGTTTTAAGAACGTAGTAAGTACACCAGAAAAAAAATCTGATGTGTGCACCACATAACTTACTTGTATAGAATATTAAATTATAGTCATTTTTTCTTGCATTTCGTTGAAACGTATTGCATTGAATTAAATCTACTTCGTCGATAGCCCATAAACCACAATAGAATAAATGCACTCTTTAAAATTCACTATATTTTTTTACCATAGCAACACTCTGGCGCTAGGTTCACTTAACAGCGCTACATTCCATTCATTTTTTAACTCAGAATGCACAAAATTTATATCATATTAAGAATTACCTAAACGTTGCCACATGTTCTATTCAAATACTATAATAAATCTAAAATGATGTATAAAACAAATTAAGCAAAGAACAACAACAACACCAAAAATATTCAGTTTTTCACAGACGATTCAGTATTTCTTATTCAATTAATTCAGTTCTCACTCCGCGACAAGGCAAAAATACATTAAAACTCAAGATGTCTGTATCTTAAACACTTATTTCCTCGAATAAATTCGAGAATGGATTAAGCATGATTTAATTTGCAATAATAAATGAATGCGTTATCTTTGTTGCTGCGAAGGTAAGTTTCTCTAGATTGGCAACAAATCCACTAGTCTCCTGTTTCAAATGTAAACATCAACGGCCGCCATTAAAAAGACTTAGCGGCAATTAAACAACTTTAAAATTGCTGATAATTTAAAAAATATTGCATACAGATTTACTAAAGGCATAAAAACCTTAACCGGAAGATAAGAACAACATAATTCAATCTTTTTTAAAGCAAAAAATGTACAATTTACAAACATATAAGAGTAAAGAAACTTAGATCACCGAGCCGAGCAACAGAGTGGATGTATATATACATATATTTATATACTTTTGATGCGGCAGAGGTGCACATCTACATGTTATAGCAGTCCTATATACAAAATTTCAACGTTCTGAGGCTACTCGTTTTTGAGTTATGCGAGATACATACGTACGTACGCACAGACGCCACGAATTCAGAATTCATTTTAAATTAGTTTTAGAATTTTTTTGAGGAAAAAGAGTCCTTTATTCTGTCCTTACGTACAGATGTCACGCAAAAGCATCGTTAAATTGCATTCGATAGCGGTGTAAATGGATATTTGCGTTGAAATATGATGCCTGAAACTTTTCGCGATTACAATAATTCCTTTTTACTTCCTACAAGGACTTCGTATAAGCCACATGTAAGAAATGTAACATATTTTGATTGATCACTCTTAAAGAGACCAAAAATGTTATAAGGTATTCCCCCCCCTTCTTAGCGTGTCTTCATGGTATAGTGGTCTGCACGCTCAGCGCGTAATTGAGATGTCCGCGGTTCGATTCCCGGCGAAGGCGTTGCATATTTTTCATCTAGCCAGCTCCAAAAAATACCTAATGTCTTTACAAAGTTTCTTCTCTTAAGAAATATTATCACAAACCTTCTCAACGAATTCTGAATGTTACCCAGTTTCACGAATGAATACGCAACTATATCCAGGTATAATAGGTATCCAGGCAACTATATCCAGCTATAATATAAAGGCATTTGAAAGGAAATTTTAAAAGAAATTGTTAATGCATGTTACTGTATAAGGTACTTCTCCCACCTTCTTAGCTTGCCTTCGTGGTGTAATGGTCAGCATGCTCGGTTCGTATTCGAGAGGTCCGAAGTTCGAGTTCCAGCAAAGGCATTGCTCGTTTTTTATGTCTGCTGCTGACGAAATAACCTAATATCCCATCAGTGGCACTCGAATTAAAAAAGATGGTAGATGATAACTCTCCTCCAACAGGATTTGGCGATTGGGGCCTCTACTCCCCAGTCGCTCTTTAAAAAGGGAAGTATATAGCGTATTTCTCTCGCCTTCTTAGCATGCCTTCGTGGTGTAATGGTCAGCACACTCGGCGCGTATTCGACAGGTTCGAGTCCCGGCGACGCCATTGTTCATTTTTCATGTCTCCTGCTGACGTAATAACGTAACGTAAGTAACAGATTTTTTCTCTTTGTTGCTCTGAAGGAAATATAGCTTTTAATTTTCCGGTCTTCTGAATTTAAATGCTGATGCACAATGCTCTGTTGATAGGGAAGCGCCATCTATGTTTACCCATTGTATTTACTTCATATTTCACTTTTCTCTTGGCTTCCATACTCATATAAAAACGTAAGAACTATATGCGAAAGAACTAAGAATACGTAAGAACTAAGAATGCTCGGAGCAAAGATTAAGTTAAAATAAATTATTTAAGATTTTTCCTTTTGTATTTAAATGAAAACTGATATGGAGAAGGCTGCAAATATAATTTAATTAAAAAAAAGGACTGGACCTTAATTACTTGCTTCTTAGAAAAAGCAGGAGCAAATAAAGGATGCTGCGAAATTTGTTGTTAAACAATAGTACTTTGCATAGAACAAGTTGATTTTGTCTCGTTTGGATGTTTCATTCTGACTTAAATTTGTACATTATAAATGGTTATTTAAAAATGGAATAGATTCATATTTTAGAACTTTTAATGCAGTTAATAAACTTGATTTTAATGACTGCAAGACTTATAGTTATCATATTGTTACGAAATGTACATTGCGGTGAGATAGCTTCCCCGCAAAGCAGTTTTAGGGTTGCCATACAATGGCAAGGGAAGGTAGGGTTGCTACATTTGGCGATATTTTGCGACAAAATTGGCGATATACCATGGACGGTTGGAGAACCTTCTGGAACGAATTCTTACCGGTTTAGCCCAGAATGTTCTCGAATACCAGCCAAAAGCTATATAAACCCTGCTGATCCGCAGTCAGTCAGACGATCGAGTTGACAGCCGGCCAGCGAGTGCCGAGTGGATCGTCGAGGGCATCGGAGAGTCTCGAGAGTACGTGCAGTTCCGAGAACGACCAAGCAGAGTCGGGAGCTGTACTCTGCTTTGCCGTGAAGCTGTCTCCACCGTGATAGGCCTGACAACCTGGAGGCTGTGTCGCTGATCGCGTCAGCGTGTTTATAATAGTTCATCGACGACTGTAAAAACATGTTTTGGAGCTGTCCTGACAATACTGGCCAATAAAGTGCGTTTCGATACTTCGTCAAGTAGTATTGTCATTATTCACTCTAAATCCTCACGAACCCTGTACGAACGTGAAGGAAGAAAATAACGTAACAACTGGTGTCAGCGAAAAGAATAACGCAACAATATCTGAAATTCTTTTCTAAAATATAGAATAATTCAATAACAATAGAATATAGAATAATACATATAGTTATTTGATAATAAATACATTTGCCCAATAAATTTTTAAAGTCACCTGTTTTATAGTTAAACAATGACATTATATAGGCCATTTTTACATCCTTGAACGAAGTAAAAATGAAGTATTGTAATCGCGAAAAGTTTCAGGCAACATATTTCAACGAAAATATCCATTTTGACCACTTTCGAATACAATTTAACGATGTTTTTGGGTGACATCTGTACGTAAGGACAGAATAAAAGACACTTTTCCTCGAAAAAAAAATTATAAAACTGCTTTAAAATGAATTCTGATAAGAATTTTTCATGGCGTCTGTACGTACCTACATATGTACTTATGTATCTCGCATAACTCAAAAACGGATAGACTCAGAACGTTGAAATTTTGTATATAGGACTGCTATAACATGTAGATGTGCACCTCGTATTTTGGTTGCAATCGGCCACACCAAACGTATATAAATATATTTATGTATATATCCACTCTGTTACCCGGCTCAGTGATCTCAATTTCTTTACTCTTATATGTTTGTAAATTGTCCATTTTTTGCTTTAAAAATGATTGAATTGTGTTGTTTTTACCTTCCGGTTAAGGTTTTTATGCCTTTAGGAAATCTGTAGGCAATATCTGTAGAATTAGCAACAATTTAAAAGCTGTTTAAATGCGGTTAAGCCTAATTTTTAAATAGCATGGCGGACATGTTTGTTTACATTTGAAACAGCAGAATAGTAGATTTGTTGCCAATCTAGAGAGACTAAACTTCGCAATAACAAAGATAACGTCTTCATTTATTATTGCGAATTAAATCTTCCTTAATCCTTTATAGATTTTTTCCGAGGAAATAAGTGTTTAAGATTTACTTCGTAATTTTTAGTATAGATATTTTGAGTTTTTATGTATTTTTGCCTTGTCGCGAAGTGAGAACTGAATTAAATGAAAAATACTGAATCATTTGTGAAAAACTGTTTCATTTTTTGTTTTGCTTGCTTAATTTTTTTTATACATCGTTCTAGTACCTTAATTTCTTTTATACATCGTTCTAATAGAATATGTGGCAACGATTAGATAATTCTCGAAATGATATAAATTTTTTTGTGCATTCTGAGTTATAATATGAACGGAGTATAACGCCGTTAAGTGAACCTAGCGCCAGAGTGTCGCTATGGTAAACAAATATAGTGAATTTTAAAGAGTGAATTATTCTGTTATGGTTTATGCGCTATCGACGAAGTAGATTTAATTCAATCTAACAAGTTTAAATGAAATGCAACAAAAAATGCGTATAATTTAATATTCCGTAAAAGGAAGTCATGTGGTGTACACATCAGATATTTTTGCGTATGTGTATCTGTGTGTGTGTAGGCAAGAAATCGAATTCAAAAGCAAATTTTAAAGTATATGTCTATATTTTAATAACAATACCTGCTTTTTAGGTAAAAGTAGCCACTAGATGGCACTACTATTCCAAGAAAATTTTCAGAACTTCAGTTTGTTTTTGTATCCTAACCTTCTTTTTTTGCCCTATATTTTAGGCATAGGGGTGGGGGGGGGAATCTCGTCTGTAGCTGCATGTTTAAACATTTTCACATTTTATTTGCCTTAAAACTAATCTAATATAAACAGTGATAAATTATAATAATACAAACTTACGCATACATTCAACACAATAACGCTACTTGTGTAAAGAATAACTGCAAATAAAAAGTTACGGACGCCTTTCAAATCACTCAAATGAATTACAGGTTCTCCAGATGAACGAAACAACTATTTATTCAGTTGAAATGCAGCATTGCTAATATAAACAATATGAAAATAAGCCTAGAACACTGCGTTCCAAACGTTACGTAAAAACGAAAGCATATTTTCTTGTAAACAATAATGGTTGTTGCCATTCAGCAAAAAAGGAAAATAATAACAAAAACATAAGTTGAAATCCATAGGCGAATTGTTAAGTTTAAATAACAATATTAATTATTGTACAATCTTTAACAACTTGCACTTAAACTAGACATATACACAAAATTCCACGTATATCTCTAACATTATGTCACTATTTGCGCCTAAAACTGAACAGTAGTCTCCAACGTTCGTCTGCGAAGTGATATTTGAGAATATGCAAAAGAATTAGACTCACGGTCGCTTGCGAATGTATGACGGTGCGTCACAATTAGGGCAAGATTGTTCACAGCATCTGGTTTCACTAGCGTCTGGGAAGCTCAACATCATAAATTACATTACGTTATATTATATTACGTTACATTATATTACATTACATTATATTATAATATATGGGGTACAACTTATAATTAGTTTGGTTTCAGGAGTACGCCATCAAAATTGTTTTGTGACCGCTGAACTAGAATTTATACATACACATATAGTAATTCAGAAGTCAAACAACAAAAATCAGCGTTATATTTTCAAAATTTTCACAGGAGTAGTTTCGATGGTTTTACCGAACCACCATCCTCTGCTGCAAAACCAAAATGAACTCTTTGCCTTTGGCCTTTAAAGAAATTACGTTTTAGTTCTGCTTTCACCAACAGATGGCGCCACTTGCTTATTCTTGCCCAGGCTTTCTTATCTTATCTAATCACTATTTCCCATCTTGTTCATTTGCGGTTTTTCAGCTGAGGATGGTGGTTCGGTAAAACCATCGAAACTAGTCCTGTGAAAATTTTGAAAATATAACGCTGATTTTTGTCGTTTGACTTCTGAACTAGTATTTATTCTGTGTGTTATTGTGTCTTAATTACACATATAGTAGTTGTATAGTTCTAGAAAAGTATAGTGTATAGTTCTAGAAGTACACATATACATAAAGTAATGTATAGTTTTTAATGAAAGGGATGCTATTATGTTAAGAGATATATGAGAGTTTGTGTTTTTATAATTTATCGCTGTTTGTAAATAATAAAGCAATAAAATAAGTTGAACTTTATTTCAATACTATAATCTGTAAATTAACATGATGCAATCTGAAAGTACTATGTTGCAATTCTCTATCATTCGATCAACAATATTATTTTTGTTTGTTTGTGTGTGTTAATTCTTAAAGCTATAATTCTTTTACCATCCTCAAAAATATAATTGTTAAAAAGACTGTGAAAGCATAGCAATAGTGCATGCATTTTACGTGGAAAATAAGAGAAAACCATTATTTCATTAGAAGTTTACTCATACAAATAGATTTTTTTCGTATTAATTTAGTTAACAATAAAAAAGGAATAAAATATTATTTAATTAATATTTAGCCCAAATGGCTTTAGCCCAGAAGTTCTATTAATTTTGTTTTGGCACTTTGCAACTAAAACTTTAAAATGTCTGAATCACATTTTTAGACTGTTGCCAGCAAATATTATCGCAGTGTATTATATTAAAAAATTAAATAATGAAAAATCTACATGAGTATATGTATGTTTCTCGCATTGTGATAAAACAACGGTACCTAGAGCCATATCCAATTTTGAATAACGTATGTCTCCACCCAAATATGGGCATCTGGAAGCCCAAATTTGGAATTGGTTTTATTATAGATTTCATATTTTGTAAAGCATTTATGAGTTTTTTTTATTAAGAAACTCAACGATTTTAAAGCGAACAACGGCAACGCTATAATGGGGGGGGGGAAGTTATCTCCAGCGAGTGAGACTGTCTAACGGAAATTCTAAACATATGCTCTTTTTAAATATTTTGTCGTATTGTTGTTGAATTGAATTTTATGGTTTAAGTGCGAAGAACATGATATTTAATAGGTAAAGGTAATACACAAAACGTTAAAAAAAAGCCCCATCTAGGCGTAATATAAAATCTGAAAACTTTCAGATTTTTTTTTTTTTTTTTTTTTTTTTTTTTTTTTTTTTTTTTTAATTAGTGGTTTCTTGGGTTAGTTTTATAGGCCATGTAGTATTCAAAATTTTTTTCGAATTTTGATTTGTGGAATCTCCAAGGCTCTGGACACAGTTTCAAAGCACTCGTTCTAGAATACTAGATAGTCCTCATTTTAGTAAGTTATTTCTAGCTTACTAAAATGAGTAAGCTAGAAATAACTTACTAAAATGAGGACTATTTAGTATTTACTACATTTCCGGAGAAAATTAAAAAATTTTCTCAGGAAATGTAGTATCCGTTCTTATTCATGTTTCGTGCATTAAATGCTGCAATCGGTTGTTTTCCTTTTGGATGTGAGCTCTTGATTTTTTGCAATTACACAGTCATGACAAAAACACCGGAAGGGAACTTTAATAGAGGCTGTCGTTGCTACTGCATGATAAAAATTTAGATTGCATTTCTAATGCAAATCGTGAAAACAGTAAAATTTCTCACCCCCCCATGAATAATCACCCATGATTAACAAGACAGTGTTCAATAAAGTAAAATATGGCTGTTTGGTATTTTGTAATTTTTTTTATAGTTGAAAATATACATTAAATTTTTTAAAAAAATTTTTTAAAAAAATTTAAAATATATTTTTAAAACACTGTTTTTTTAATTAATATATATTTAAATAATATTTTATTTAGAACAAATATATGAAAAAAGTTTTATTTCCTTGTAATTGGATTCATCAGTTAAGACTGAAATAAATGAACATTTTTCCAAATCATTGTGGAAAGCTCTTAAACCTTAAGGGACTCGTACTCCTTAAAACCCGTAAGATCTTCGAATATGTGACTTATTTATTTACGATTAGGATAACTTATTTATTTTAAAAGCAATTACATCCAACGTTTTACAGCTGACTACATAGTATAGCTACTTTCTGAAATAATAATCAGAAAGTTTGTGTTGCCACAAATATTTTACAATTTAATCCGCTTTGTGACAACATTTTCCCTCACGTTTCCACCTTGCGCGCACAGTTTAAAACATTTTGTCGCATAATTTAATTCCATATTTAATATATAGCTTTTATAACATTTGGAAACTACTGTGAACCAAAAGTTCTAAGAATTTCATGTTAAATTTTTATTTTATTTGGAGTTGAGTTTATAAAATGTATTTTATTAAAAAAAATCTGTAATGTTTTCGTGCATTTTTAATATTAAAATATTTATTTATCAGATTTTTGGTTCAGTTAGAAAATAGTGCCCATATAAAGAATTCCATCCAGTTTCAAGTATGTACCATTAGCCGTTTTTAAAATATCATGCGCGCAAGGTGGAAAAATCTTGTCACAAAGCGGATTAAATTACAAAAATATTTGTGGCAACACAAACCTTCTGGTTACTTGTTTCGAAAGCAGCTATATTATGTAGTCAGCTGTAAAACGTTGGATATACCTGACTTTCGGGGGAAAATAAAAGAAAGGTTATTTGGTGCTGCCATCTAGTGTTCATGAACTATACTATTGTAATAAAATACGGCAGTTATGCTTTCGCTCTCTTTTTTCTAAAAATAGTATTAATACCCGAAATAATGTTAGGGGTACTATCAAAATTATTTCATTTTCCTTCTTATATAAAGGCAAATTCTAGCAGTTGCATAAACAGATAAAAAAATACCTTCGGTCTGTTCCTTCTCTTTGGAATTTTGTGATTTTAGATGTGAAAACAAGAATGAAATTGAAAGATTCGCTATAGTTCTCATATTAATGGAAAATTAGGTATCCAGAATTAAATTAATAAAATCCCCAAAAGTGGCTTGCTTTTACCTCCAGCTTTACGTTACGAAATACCGATAAATATTTGTACCCATTGCTTCCATATGTATCCTGAACACTGGTAGTTCGGTCCGAGGTTCGAATCCCGCGAACGTTGCATGGGCGTTTTCGTGGTTTTCCCCAAGTGTAACGTGTATACGAGCCAGTTTCCCTTAGAAAGGTATCCACGAAGGCATCCCTCCCTTTAGGCAGATAGCCCTCGTGTGCTTTGCCATAATTGAATAATCCCTTATGTATCTAATAATATTGTGACATGCTAAAGAAGCCATTTCGCATAAAATTACGTAATAAATAAATAAATAATGTATTTCAGAATTCTTTATGCTATTTCCGATCTTAATTATACAGAAATTATTATATGGACTTTCAAGCTTAAATGAATAAATAATTTTAAAGGTAGTGTTTGCTTTCGCATATCAAAATCAATAAGAATTTATTACTTTTTTACTTTGAATACGACTAGTCTGCTGTTCAGTGTTATTTATTAATAATGATCAAAAGTCTTATCCTAGAGAAATATTAAACTAGTTTCATCCGTAGGTTTATAAAATCACTGAACGAAAAAGTTTTTAGATCATTTAGGTTTTAGTTCATGCTTCAAATTTGGGAGAATAGGTATAACACCAAAGCATCCATTAATTAAAGTAGAAATTATCCGTATAATTTTTTAAGTCAGAAATGAAACTAAAACAACTTTAACTGTCTTAGGTACACTGCGAAAAAAAAAAAAAAAAAAAAAAAAAAAAAAGGGACAGTTCTATATTTCCCGTTCTACTGTACGAAATTCAAATTGCGTTTCCCATGTCTTGAAAGCGCGACTTAGGATACATATTCGATTTATATATAACAATGCTATGACACAGAATGACACAGAATTTTGACACAAAATCGGACTTTTTCTGAGATAACATACTGATTTTTTTCCATATTTCGATTCTTCGACTGAAATTATGCTTAGATATTAAATTCTGTAATTTTTTGTGTAAAATTTAAGGAGAAATTCAAAAATTTATCTTGGCAAATTTTTTTTAGTTTTCGCCAAGGATAATTAATTCACTTGGCGAAATTCTTAATTTATAGCAACCTATTTTCCTTTCCTTTACCTTCATTGTCACGAGCGGAAAAAAAGTCATCATTCATACTTTCAAATAATTTTCAAATATTTTCAAATAATTTTTTTTTCAAATAATTTAAGTGCGTAAACCACATTTGGCGTTATTATCGCTTATAACAAATATGCCCAATTTCAAAACTCGCCAATATGTATATTCATATATATCTTAGGAAATTTCGAATAAAAAATCCTAATTTTTTGGCAGGTATGCTTAAAAACTCATTTACTTTACGATGATGGTAAAAATTTTATGGTTATAATATAAAATTGTTTCGAAAAATTTATAAAAATTACTTAAAAACACAAATTTAAAAAATAAATCATAAAAAATGGGTGACTCTTATTTGGAATGAACGTAAAGTTCGAAATGTGAAAGGAAGAATAAAATAAGTTTAATAAAAAGAAGATGTATTAATAAATATATACCAAATTCAATTAACATGGATAAGCTAAAATTTTGAGAGCTAATTTTTTAAAAACTACTCGTGCGATTTGTTACATATCTTGGCAGTTTGGCATAATATGAGTCGTAGAATCTAATTATGGAAAAAAATTCGTATGTTATTTCAGAAAAAGTCCGATTTTGTGTCAAAATACCGATGTTAGGACAATGATATATATAAGTCTAATATATATATGTTACTGTGAAACACCGGAATCTGGAGAATGTCGACTTTCACCGGTGAATATCAACATTCACATAGTCTCTTGGTGTATGTCCGAAATATTTTCCAAATACTCTTATTTCTGACTTACACCGGTCAATGTCGACATTCACCATGTACTAATGGTAAATGTTGAACATATACCAATATTATATTTTCTTCTCCGTAATTCAGTCGCGAATAAACGCACTCGAGACTTGAAATAAGAACTTAAGAACATGAGAACCTAAAACACACAATACATTCAAAATGAGAAAGGAAAATAATATAAGTTAAAAACTTACTTAATTATACAGTACGTTCTAAATGAGAAAATAAAATAACAGTAATGAAAAACTTACTAAATTACGTGATTCAAATCTTATTTATTGCAACAACTTAAACTATTATGGCACTTTATGACCTCTCTTTTCGACTTTCACCAGAGCATATCTGTGATTGTCGACATACACCGGTGAGGGTCCGAATATACAAGAATGTAGTGAAATATTCCGTCTTTCACCGACGTATTTGGTGCTTTCACGGTAACATATATACTATGTCGCGTTTTTGAGACATGCAGAACGCAATTTAAGCTTCGACAACAGGTTCAATAGAACGTGAGATTTAGAAATGTCTAATTTTTTTTTTTTGTGTGTGTGTTGCAATGTGGACCTTTGGCTTATAATATAAGACAATTATATTATATAATATAAGACATTAACGATCTTTCCGTTTAGAGGAAGAGGAAGGAGGCGCTTAATAATTGACTGTTGAAGAAGCAAAACAACGGACTGACTGTTAAAATACACTACTGAAAACAGTGCCGCACAAAGCTTGCGTGATTATTAAAATGAAGCTAGATACAACTTAGTGCATTAGTGGTTTCTCTTCACCAGAGCATGCATTAGTGGTTTCTGTTCATCTTTCTAAAACACTGAAAAGGCTATGAAACGTGACGCGTTTTAGCGAGTGAAATTAAAACTATAGTTACAGTAGATAAAAATAAGAAAGGCACTTGGGAGTTAAGCGCCAAAGGGAAGTTATTTAACTTTTACTGTAAAGTATGCATCGCATTTTTAGAGAGGGGGGGAATCTGAAAGTTTTCAGATTTTATATTACGCACAAAGATTTTTTTTTTGTTCATTTACACATACATGCACCTTTCGAAAGCATTTGGACTAATGTTTCTTTGGGCTAAACATATTTAAAAACAGTCTGTCTTTAGAATTTCCAATACACAGTCTCGCGCGCATGTGATAAAAATATTTGATATCGCCCAGTGTGTTGCCACTGCTCGCTTTGAAATCGTTGAGTTTCTTAATCAAAAATTCGTTAAAGTTTGAAAAATATGAGATAGGTAATAAAACAAATTCGAAATTCAAGATTCGGACTTCTAAGTGCCCATGTTCGGATGGAGGACAGGAAGTTAATATTACAGGATGTAATACAGTATTTTGTGGCGACAATTTGAAAATTGATGGAGCCGTTTATAGAAATTCGCCGCAAAATGCCGTTTGCAGACTCATAGCCCATCTGGGCTAACAACCCTTTGTGCTAAAAAAAATATTTTATTGGCATGACTTCGAAAGAAATAAAAACATTATGTGAAGGAAGATATTTCGGAAAGCTGTAATAAGGTATAAGGTAGTTTGTAGATTCTCATTTGTTTCGGTACCGCTATGTCTAGATCAGTAAAACAGAAATGAAGCAAGGGTGTAAAAGACCTTTTCAATTAAGAACTAAAATAGACTCAACAGAAGGCACTTCTAGTGCTTACAAACTCAGCCAACACTGATGGCTAGAAATCAAAATAATTCAATTTAAATTAAATCTTATCTTATCTATTATGTTTATCTATTAATTATTCAAAGGCTACGCAGAAATATCAAATGCTCAAGTTATCGCTAACCTACACCGGCGTGACAGCAAAATCTGCAAGAATAAAGCACCGCCGTAGACAGGAACGCTGTTGTAGGATATCAACTGGTAACGTGGTGTTCAGCAGGCGGACCATGCTCTGACTAAAGCACTCTCAGACTCTTACTTAAATAAAAGCGCCCGCTGCCCAACCGGTACAGTTATCGCCGCTGATTGCCGTGCCGAAGGGCCAGGATTCGAATCCAGAAGAAGGCAGGGCTATTTGCAAATGTATAGTGTCCGTGCGGCATGGGAGACACTCTAAATATGCGGTAAACTGAAAGCCGTGCCGAAGGGCCAGGATTCGAATCCAGAAGAAGGCAGGGCTATTTGCAAATGTATAGTGTCCGTGCGGCATGGGGGACACTCTAAATATGCGTTAAACTGAAAGCCGTGCCGAAGGGCCAGGATTCGAATCCAGAAGAAGGCAGGTCTATTTGCAAATGTATAGTGTCCGTGCGGCATGGGGGACACTCTAAATATGCGGTAAACTGAAAGCCGTGCCGAAGGGCCAGGATTCGAATCCAGAAGAAGGCAGGGCTATTTGCAAATGTATAGTGTCCGTGCGGCATGGGGGACACTCTAAATATGCGTTAAACTTAAAGCCGTGCCGAAGGGCCAGGATTCGAATCCAGAAGAAGGCAGGTCTATTTGCAAATGTATAGTGTCCGTGCGGCATGGGGGACACTCTAAATATGCGGTAAACTGAAAGTCCTCGCGAGAGGTTGCTGGTAAGGAAAGAGGGGTGGGAGACCCTCAGACCCATCCCCAGGGTGCTCTTCACCAAAATTGGGGTGGAACTGAGCTTAATCGCACAGTCACCTGTTGCCAACAACAAGCGCAAACTTGCGTTTCTTTTCATGAGAAATTTCGTGGGCTTGCGGTGACTATAGAACAGACATGTGAGCATTAGCAACAACTACAGTAACCTAAAAGCGCGTTAATTTTGTATTCTGGCAGGAAAACGGACAGGGAGAAGTGACAGTATAGATCCGTAACATAAAATAACTGGTTAATTAACATGAACACCTTACGACATTTATTCTTCTCTCACAGATGTTCTATTCATAAATTGCTTAAACAGGTAGTCTACCTGAAAGCATGCGTATTTCTGAATCCATACATCTGATAACAATAAAGTTTCGGAACAGCGAAATTTCAAGCACTTAATGAAAATCTCACGACATATTTGACATCATGTGGGCTGATAAGAATTAAGATAGCATTAAAAGCTTTTTAATGTTAAAAAAGTACAGATCAAATAATTGAAATCGAAAAGATTTTTCTTTCGATGTCAGATTATTTTCAAAGCTGTTATTTTCGTTTCTTCGCAAACAGAAGCCGTATCGAAATCTTCACGATTGTGAAACATGTTTTGATGAAAACTGTTAATAATTGCTTTTCGGTTTTAAAGAACAGAGAAAGAAATGAAGCAGGAAATGTATTGTAATTCTTTGTTCATCTAATGGAATGTGATAAAATAATTAAAAAAAAAAAAGGGGGGGGGGAATCTGTAGGCTTTCAGATTTTACATTACGCCAAAAGGAGCGTTTTTTTAATCTTTTGTCTGTTACCTTTATTTATTAAATATCATGTTCTTGGCTCTTAAACCACATAAAATTCAATTCAGCAGCAATATCACAAAATATTTAAAAACAGCATATCTTTAGAATTTCGGATACATTTTTTTTTCGTACAGTGTTGCCAATGCTTGCTATGAAATCACTGAGTTTGTTAATTAAAAATTCGTGAAAGTTTTACAAAGTATGAAACAAACAATAAAATAAATTCCAAATTAAAGTTTCGAGATGCCCATATTCGAGTGAAGACGTGCATTATTGAAAATTTGATGTCACTAGGTACCGTTGTTTTATCACAATGCAAGAAACATATGTACATTTATGCAGATTCTTCATTATTTAAATTTTTTACCACAGGGCGATAATATTTGGTGGCAATAATATGAAAAGTGAAACGGACATTTAAAGTTTTCAACGCAAAATGGCAAAACGAAATTAATAGCCCTTCTGGGCTACCGTCCTTTGGGCTAAAAATCATCGTTTAAGGATATCTAAAAATTTTACAACCTCTAAATGATTAAAAAAAAAATCTGTAAATTTTGTACACATTAAGCCGCTGATAAAATAAAAATTTTCATTTTGAAAGAACAATAAATCGCCGCCATAAAAATTCAATTAAATTTTAAACGATCGCATTTAAACATTCTATCCTGTACAATAAAATACAAAATTATAAAAATAAATGTTAAAAAATATGTGAATTTTATTTGGAATGAAGCTAATAATTAATATTTGAAGATTTTGCAGCATAAGTTGCATAATTCCACTGTAGAGTAATTTGGATTTTTTGAAGTAGGAGACGTGAGAAAAATTTGCAATGCTCTCGAATGCCTGGGCCTCTCAAATACGAGTCGAGTATACTTCCAATTACACCACGAAGGATGCGGAAAGGTGGGAGAAAATACCTTATATACTTCCCCTTTTAAATGGCGACTGGAGTTTACGGAACCCGATCGCCAAATCCTGGTGGTGACGAATTATCATCCACCAATTTTTAGTTAGGGCGCCATTTGTAAAGTCATTAATATTCCTTATATTATTATTATTAATTATCATAATATTGATTTTTATCCATTAGATTATTATTTTTAATTATCATAATATTGATTATCATCTTTTATATTATTATTAATTATCATAAAATTAATTATTATTCATTATATTATTATTCATGTTTATGAGAAAGCATGGATGGACGAAAACGGTGTAAAATTGTGCATAAGAAATGTTTGGTAAAAGCATTCTGTTGTCTAAAAAAATCTAGAAAGCCTTTTAGTTTGGAGATATGTTCAGAACCCATCTAATGGGTAATTGATGTAACACAGACATGGTTGTTGTTCCAGGCGCATTAACGCCATTAGTTAAGCCTTTGGATGTGTGTATCAATAAACCATTCAAAAGAAATTTAAAACTACAGTGGAATACGTGGATGTTAGAAGGTGGAAAAAAAAAAAAAATAACGAAAGGAAGCCAAATGCGTCATATCAGTCTATAAATATTGTATGAGTGGATGATAGAGTAAGGAAAGAAATTAAACGCGACATAATTCAAACGTTATTTAAAAATATACTATATCTAACGATTTATATGGAACGGAGGATTATTTATTTCTGGATCAGAGTAAAAGTGACGGTGAAGATGAAACACCATTCGATGACGTGCCTAAAGATATAATGAAAGATGAATATGACGCTTTTTTCATGTTATCGGATAATGAAAGTTTTTTAAGTGCATAAGGTATGTAATTTCGTTCAATAAACAGCATTTAGGTACATGTAGAAATTTAATTTTTTATGTTCTTTTTTCCTTATTTTTAAATCTCTCTTTATATCCCTCAAATAACGAGCACCTATAGAATTTAGATATTATTATTATTATTATTATTTCATTTAATACGCCCATTACAGTTATACAAAAACAGACCAAAATGTCGCCAAATTTGGCAAGTTTTAAAGATTTATCGCCAAATGGTCGCCAAGTTTGGCGAGTTTTAGAGATTTACTGCCAATTTCAGCGACAAAAATTTGTCGCCAGAATCATCGCCAGCTTAGTGATATCTCGCTAAATTGGCAAGATACTCAATATCACTCAAATATACTCACTCAAATATACTTGCCGAATTCTCTCAAATATACTTGCCGTTGTATTCTTATTATTCCGGCAGAGCATCATTTTTTTAAGCTACATTACACAAAAATACTACAATTTCACTAAAATTATTTACATAAGTACAAAATTAGCAACAATAAAAATAATTAAAAGGAATCATTTACTGGCGATAATTCTGAGATATTGGAATCTTTATATGTACTTGAAAATAATGAAGGACTTCTGAAAGTAAAAATGAAAATACTTAGAAACGATCTTGATGAAAATTTCAAATGCCTTTCGTTTTACCAGTAATGATAGACTCGCGAGGCTGTTATTAGAAGAAACGCATCATTTGCAATCACACATCTTGAGAGAAAATTATTGAATTTTAGTTGGAAGAAAGATACTTAAGAATATACTTAGCAAGTGCATTAACTTCCAAAGATAAGCTACTAGAAATAAGAGAATTCCTTTTACAGTCTTACCAAAAGGTAGGG
Organism: Stegodyphus dumicola; assembly: GCF_044657685.1. Lineage (NCBI taxonomy): Eukaryota > Metazoa > Arthropoda > Arachnida > Araneae > Eresidae > Stegodyphus > Stegodyphus dumicola. The sequence continues at coordinate 17,990,701 of NC_140779.1, read as the reverse complement.
TGAAGGGCACATCTGTTTTCGAAGTGACAAGATGCTGCAGAACCACTGATTTTAAATGATGAAAAGAAAGCTTTGATCTTTCTATTCTCATGAGCCATATTGGAGTTAATAACATGATTATCTGTAAATGAATTCCTACTTGGGATCCGATATCTTAAGATAATAGACAGCTATAATGTCAAGAATTTTATGGGTGCTAAGAATTTGTTGAAATCCATTGGCTGGAATTAGGTTCAAGAACGACCTTCAATTTTGAAAATACTGTGGAAGTTCAACCCACCCTAGAGTAGCTTGGTGGGAGAGGTTGGTACAGACGATAAAAAGAGTATTAAGTGTTAAGCAGACTTTTAGGAACTGCCTTTTTGAAATATAAACAAGTTTTGAGTATTGTGACGTCTAAGCAATCACAACTTAAGGTCAATAACAATGAGCAAGAAAGGATATGGAATTGAAATGACATATGAGAATTTTACAAAGGTGTCATTTTTATAAAATCTTAAGACTAAAAACTGAGAATAATTTAGAAGTTTCGAGTTAAAAAAGGGAATATCACGTAAAATACAATAAGTTACACCGTCTGGAAGAAATAATAATATGTTAAACGTAACTTCAGTCCTTACATTTTGGATAACATACTGAAGAGATCACATTTAAGGTTGTTTCTATTCATTTGTCGTTGTAAGGTTTCTTATGTTGACGTTTCTACTTATACTCCGACACATACGAGTCAACGTATGTGTAAAGCATCCTATCGCAAGTTGCGTATTACAGAGACCTTTTGTTAATAGGTTTTTCGAATTCTTTAGTGCCATTATCATGGAGGACTCTTTCTGGATTTTTAAAATGTAGACAGTGGTTGACATTTACGTAATGGCACCCTCAGATTCCTATCGGGGTTCATAGATTCATCGCTCGCAGAGGTCGTTCTCAGACAGAGCACATTTATAATAGAACGAATTTTGTGGCTGCTGAGAATTTATTGAAAGCCATTGATTGAAATAATATTCATGAAATATCTTCAGCTTGGATTATACAATGGAAGTTCCTCTTGAAGCTTAGCGGGGAGGGACGTGAAAAAGGGTGGTTGAGATGATAAAAAGGTTTTTAAGCAGAGTTTCAGGAAAGGGTCTAGGACTTTTTTCGCCATCGACATTTCCTAGAGGCCTTCGCCGTCAAGACATATTTTCTTTTGCATGGCTGTTTTATATCTTGCCGTATCATACTCGTATTATTTTTATTTAGTTTAATAATTCTATTTACTTTCTGTATACTTAATAAAGGTTGCTTGTAATATATATAGTTAAAATACAATAACACGCCGAATAAATACTAATTCAGAAGTTAAACAACAAAAATCAGCGTTGTATTTTCAAAATTTTCGCAGGACTAGTTTCGATGGTTTGTACCGAACCATTATCCTCAGCTGCAAAACCGCAAATGAACAAGATAGGAAATAATGACTATATAAGATAAGAAAGCCTGGACAGCAATAAGCAAGTGGCGCCATCTGTTGATGAAGCCAGAACTAAAACCTAATTATTATGTTTAAATTATGTTTTAGTTCTGGTTTCATCAACAGATGGCGCCACTTGCTTATTAAAATTATGTTGATACAATATTTACATGATTCCACAAAATTTCTTGAAATTTTAATCGGCTAGTTCAGAGAAATTTCTTTGCAACCAGGAAATTGACATTTTTATGAAATCTGAATTGAAAGCGGAATTACTTTGTAATCTTGTCAACACATTACTCTCTTAAAATTAATATTTCATGCGTAACGTTGTATTTGTATGAAATTGTACACAAACACATTTTATATAAAATTTTTATTACATTAAATTATTAAACTAAATCAATATAATATGACAAGATATAATATCGACGCGTAAAGAAAAATATGTCTTGACGGTGAAACGGCCCGATGGCCAAACGGCTAGGTAGAAACAGCCACGGCGAAACGGCCAAGGGGAATAGTCCCATTCCCTCAGGAAACACCTGTTTGAATTTTGAAGAAGTTCTTAGTATTCTTGTGATGTCGAAATAACCATAATTTCAATATTAGTTACATATATAGCTGAAGATTCTAAGGATTTATTTCCGTTAACATCAGCTGTATTCTTGAAAGAAGTTACCTGTGCATGATCTTGATCACTTTAAAATGAACTTAAGTAAATGTTTCCAGCACCATTAGCGACATAGAAGAGATTTGAATAGAAGACACAAGAAAGAATGTTTAGGATATTTAGAATAAAAACTTACAAAGAAACATTTGCAACATATAAGAGTTGGCTATATTATATTAATAACAAGTCACGGAAGCAAGCGAGCACTTCAATTGGTCACTTGGTCGAGTTACTGAGAGATTGCCTGATAAATACTGTATTACAAGATTGATTAGGTTAAAAAAACAAAATACAGAGCTTTTGAGACAGTACAACGTGCCTGTCTTTTAAAGATCAAATATTGATAAAAGAGAAGAGAACTCGCTAGGTAAGACTTGCTAATGAAATATAATATTCCTCCTCCTATGTGTAAGTTCTCGAGAATCTCATCATCAGATTTTAAGTTAAATGAACTTGTTACATTTGTGACTAAATTCTAGGGAAAGATAGCGCCAAGTAAATTGGTTTTATAGACTGACAAACGTATTAAATTTAGTTATTTAATTATTTGTTTTTTTAGTAAACACTTTCTTACTATTTTATGTAGAGTAGTTACAGTTATATTATATTTATATAAAGTAGTTACTTGTTTTGAAAGTGTTTGTAATTTTTGTGATTATTTTCTAAGATATTTCTCCCACTTTCCTAGCGTGCCTTCGTGGTGTAGTGGTTCTGCACGTTGGGCCGGTATTCCAGAGGTCCGTGGTTCGATTCCCAGCGAAGGGAGTTGCTAATTTTTCATCTTACTTGCTTCCAAAAATACCTAATTACCCTACAATTTGTCTATTTAAATTTTAATTATTTCTATTGATTAAAAGAGGCTATTATCTGAAGCACTGAAATGAAGCCATAATAAGTTTGTTTTTAAATATTCAATTCACATAATGGCAACAGTAAGGTTATTCCAGAGAATGCGAAATGTCTTGGTGTTGTAACGGCGGCTGTTAGAAGCGAAAGTAGATTGACGCTTCGTACACGTTTTTGTTCTAAAAATGTAAAAATTAAGCTGATTTTATGTTTAATTGAGTATTATTTAACATTTACATTACACCACCATTTGCCACATCTCCATTTGCCTCAATGGGGAAACAAACTAATAATTATAAGCCTCGTAAATCTAAAGATTCTTCTGGATGTGGTAAATACGGTGTAGTATAGTTCGAACGCCTCATCCGCGATCATGAGCGCAAACACGCATGCGCCATTCGGGCCGAATTATTTACAAAATAAGGTGGAAGGAGGTGGCTTTCATTCCCTGGAGCATATAAATTCTCTCTTTCCGGAGAAGAGATGACTTTTACGTGACCTTTCAAGTCTGTGTTTTGGCGGAATGCCAGCCAAAGTTGCGTTTGAGACGGTCGAACTATATCTATACAGCTTTTTAAGGCAGAAAACATGAAAAATCGGTGGACCTGTCGCAGGAACTCCAATTCCGGATCTTTAGATAGCTAGCCAGACATGCTTTCAATTACATTATGCAGGCACGCGGTAAGGAGAGAAAAACCTTCCTTACATTCTTCACCACTTAAAGGTGTAAGGAGTAATTTATGAGTATTTATGTATCATACTAGTCTGTAAGCAGTAACTTACGTGTAAGCAGGAACTTATGTATCATAAGTAGGCAGCAATTCATAACGACGTAGTAATTTATGTACAATGCAACAGAATATGTATGTAATGCAATGGTATAACGCAACTATGCACAATGCAACTATGTAATATAATCCTTGACTGAAACAGCTTGCTGTTTCATACTCAGCACTGAACAACCAAATATGTGCAAACTGTGATCCGAATGTTGCCATATGTACAATGCTATATGTAATAATGCATCATATTAATGTGTAACCAGAATTTTAAGTGCAAGCAGTAACTTATATAAGTAGTAATTTATGTGTCATCATCAACAGGCAGTAACTTATGTGTAAAGTAGCAGTTATGTATAGTGCAACAGTATATGTGTGTAACGCAACGGTGCATTGCAACTATGTAGTATATTCTTTAACTGAAACAGCATTTTGTTTCATACTCCGCACTGAATAACCCAATATGAGTGAACTGCGATCTGAATGTTGCTATATGTACAATGTATTATGCAACTGTGTATCATATTAATGTGTAAGCAGTATTTGTCAGTATTTGTATCATAATAATGTGTAATTATGTATCAAATTAACGTGTAATGTAGCATGTATATGTAACTGAGCATCATATTAATGTAATCATATTAATGTAAGCAGTATTTCATGTGCAAGCAGTAATTTATGTGTAAGCAGTAATTCAGGTACAAGCAGTAACTTATGTGTATGCAATAATTTAACGAATAAGCAGAATTTATATGTTATCAGTAGGCAGTAATTTATAAGTAAGTAGTAATTTACGTTGAAATATCGATAAACTCCCGGTGCGCCCTTATGGGGCCACAGGGAGTTGTTGCGTCTGGATAGGGGAGGGTGTGGGACATATGCCTGTTTACCTCTGTTAGACGCCAGGCGTCCCCGTCCTCCGTCACCTGTCACCTGTGAAGAAGGAGGACCTCGCCACAAAATCCAGATGGTAACGAATTCATCCACCACACTGTAGTTCCGGCACCATTTGTAGAGATTTTAAGAATCACTGAGATACCTTCTCCAGCACTCGAACTTTAAACATTCTGCTTGCTAGCCAGACGTGCTTCCAGTTACACAACGAACGCATGTGGTAGGACGGAGAAAATTCTTTACAACGGTAAAGGCGAAATTAAAGAAGACTAATACAAATATCATGTTATTCTAATGTGTAGTCCAAAGTCCAACACTGAGAACTATATTAGCCATATCTAACCATATATAACTTCACCAGTATCTCTTACTGGCGGCTGAAAGTTAAATTGTAATATTCTAATTGTTAATATTGACCGTATAAGCTCCCGGGGAAGATGAGGGTTTTTTCTTCGGTAAGGATTAAGTTCGTGATAGTACACCCAAGTTGCTTTTAGACAGCCTTTTTTGACATAGTTATTTACTCTATAAGGTATTTCTCCCGCCTTTGTAGCATGCCTTCGTAGTGCAGTGGGTTTTGCGCGCTGGGCCGGTATCCCAGAGGTCCGTGGTTCGATTCTCGGCGAAAGCGGTTGCTCATTTTTCATCTCTCCGGCTTTCGCAATTAACCTAATGTTTCTACAACTTTTTGGATGTGGCTGGTATTACCAGCAAGGGCGTGGATTACAAAGCTGTCTAAACAGATCACAGGTGTGCCAACAAATTAAGCAATAATAATATTTTTTTTTTCTTCTTTTCTTCTATTTTTACCTTTCATATTATGTTTAATGCTATGTAACTACCCTGCCTAATCTACACTTCTGCTACTGGACTAATTCTGCTCTATTAATTCAAATTCCATGCTCTGTTCTCCTTGAGTGAATAAAAAATTCCACAAGAAGGTTGACTACGAGGTAAGCGGTAAACAGACATTAGAGCTGGGACGCTTGTACTAGCCAAAGTTTCAGTTTCATTGTTCAGCTTCTGTATATGTTTATGGTGCGCGTATACTTATTTATCATCATACTCGTTATATTAATTTTCCTGAACTATAACAAACAGTTTATATAAGGGTTTGAAGGAATAACTTTAACCATTAGAAAACCGAAGCCTTCGCTAACCTGTATGCATAAAACACCGAAAGGCCTATCTTCATCCATTGTCCGTCCAGTCCGTTTCCTTCCCTTCCTGATTCATTAACACATAAATAGGTATGAAGATTTCAAATGACATCCTTCCTACTTCCTAACAAAGGAGCTTCCATTAGCCTTTTAGGAAAAGCTGTCTGCAATAAACTGATACAATGCATATGGGAAAACTACACCTGCTACTGTATACCGTAGAGAAACGGAAGAAAACAACATCGCCTTCTCGGCCGTTTAGGGTGGTTGTGGTCGTTTGAATGAAAGGCTTTTTCAGGCGTTTTGGCTTTCAAAGTGTTAAAAGGCATATCTATCTTCTCAAGTGAAGGACAATTTTAGTAGCAGTACGTAAATGCCTTTTTGGTAAATTTATCAGATAGAAGAAGTATTTTATTCATAAAAGTGAATTTTTATCTTATTACGATCATAACTACAATTGTACCACTAGATTTAAAGGACTGCTTTGTTGTAACGATTTTTACAATATCGAAGCGTTCTTTTAATTTTATAGAGTTCATAATTACATATGTTTTAATTCATTTGAATTAACTTTCGAATTAAGGATTATGGTTTTATGAAAAACATATATAATTAAATTAAATAACTTTATTTATTTATTACTATAGCGAAGAAAAATAAAGTATTAGTTCTTGGAAATTAAGGAACATAATTTATTTGTTGTTGTGTTTCCAAATAATGAAATCATAAACTAGAAACGAGAATTCTGTTCATCTTTAGCGTCTCTAAATATCCTTCTTCCTAAAATCTCTGAAACATATAAAATTTAGATATATAAGCATGTGGACAATTTCACGTCGCTTAGTTTTAAAACGCAGTATTCGCTTTCAGTGAATGAGAAAGGAAGTATAAGATGATCAGTTCTAACTGTGTAGAGCATTTGTGAAGGCCGGAATCTAATGCATCAATGCTATGTTATGACTGTGATTAACTGAGGCAGCTGTTTTAAAAAGTTGCATTTATTTTTGCCTGTACTAAAATTTTGCCTGTATTAAAATTTATTTTTGAGTGTATAAAAATTACAATTTCAATGTTAAAATTTCGATTCCATAGCGACTGTAAATTGACATGGAATTGAATATTAAGTGTATATCCAAAAGCTTATTAATGTAAAAAATTGGTACTGTAGCCTATGCTATTTCTTTTAAAACGCTATATTAAATAAGTTTACAAAACAGAGGGAAGCTGCAGTGATGACCAATGCTAATAAAACTAGCTGTTTATATTTTATAAATTAGCTGTTTATATCACTAAAACAGTTAGTATGCATTTTACAATAATGTGAAATTTCTGGGACACAAAAAGCAATACTCTAACTGAAGACTATATTAATTGTGCAAAGAGAAACTACTAATATCGGGTAACGAAGAAAGTTCGTGCGGGTTTCGAGAACAATCACATTTGGAATGTTTATGTGGTCAAATTGAATCTGTTTGACACTATACGTTTATTTTTGTCAAACCTCATTCATTAGAGAGTTGTTCAGTGCAACGCATATGGGTTTTGCAGGAAGCGCAATCTTCGAAAAAACATGTTGTTGGAAAAGGAGATTTTCAGGCCTATATTGCTTTGCGAGTACAGATTAGGAAACAAAGTTGCAGAGCCGTTAGAAGATTATGCTCCGCGTTTGGAGAGACTTCAGTGAGTGAAACGGACTGCTCAAAAGTGGTTCAGGCGATTTTCTTTTAAAGAGGAGAGCGTTAAAGACAAGCCTCGTGCTGCTTGTCCAACCATTCTCGACAAGTTTCAGTTAGAGTAGGAAATCAAGCCGAACCCGCATCAACTTGTCAGAAGCTTGCATATAGGTTTAGAGTATCCGGCGAAACCATTCAATCATATTTTCATAACCTTGGGTTCACATAGAAACTAAGCAAGTTAGTTCTTCATATCCTGTGCCAGGGAAACAAATTCCAACGGTTGAACATCTTACGGTTGCTGTCGCACCATGATAAAGCCTCGTTCCTGGACCAAATCTTGACATTTGACGATAAATGGATGGTATTTGCATAACCTTGGGTTCACATAGAAACTACGCAAGTTGGTTCCTCATATCCTGTGCCTGGGAAACAAGTTCCAACGGTTGAGCATCTTACGGTTGCTGTCGCGCCATAATAAAGCCTCGTTCCTGGACCAAATCTTGACTTTGATGATAAATGGATGGTATTTTCATAACCTTGGGTTCACACAGAAACTAAGCAAGTTGCTTCCTCATATCCTGTGCCAGGGAAACAAGTTCCAACGGTTGAACATCTTACGGTTGCTGTCGCGCCATGATAAAGCCTCGTTCCTGGACCAAATCTTGACATTTGACGATAAATGGATGGTATTTTCATAACCTTGGGTTCACATAGAAACTAAGCAAGTTGGTTCTTCATATCCTGTGCCAGGGAAACAAGTTCCAACGGTTGAACATCTTACGGTTGCTGTCGCGCCATGACAAAGCCTCGTTCCTGGACCAAATCTTGACATTTGACGATAAATCGATGGAATTTTCATAACCTTGGGTTCACATAGAAACTAAGCAAGTTGGTTCCTCATATCCTGTGCCAGGGAAACAAGTTCCAACGGTTGAACATCTTACGGTTGCTGTCGCACCATAATAAAGCCTCGTTCCTGGACCAAATCTTGACTTTGATGATAAATGGATGGTATTTTCATAACCTTGGGTTCACATAGAAACTAAGCAAGTTGGTTCCTCATATCCTGTGACAGGGAATCAAGTTCCAACGGTTGAGCATCTTACGGTTGCTGTCGCACCATAATAAAGCCTCATTCCTGGACCAAATCTTGACATTTGACGATAAAGGGATGGTGACCGGAAAAGGAAACATCATTGGTCACCTTCTGGTTCGGTTTCATTGGCCGCTAAACCGAACATTAACCACAAGAAGGTAATGCTGTGTGTTTGGTGGACCAGCTCTATCATAGTCCACTGTGAACATCTAGAAAGCGAAAAAAACCATAACAGCCGAGGTCTACTTGTCACAACTGCAAAGAGTTTGAGCTGCACTACACCAGAAGCAGCCAGCACTGATCAACAGAAGAGGAGTTCTCCTCTTGCCCGATAATGCCAGACCTCATACGGCAAAAGGGACCAAACAGATGATCAAAACACTAGGAAGTTATGGCTCAGCTATAGCCTATTCCCCGCACATCGCTCCGTCCGACTATCATCTGTTTTTGGCCATAGATAGCTGTGTGGACCTGCGGGAACAGCAGTTCCGAAAACGCGACGATGTAACAAAACCAGTGTCACAATTTTCGGACTCCAGAAAAAAGGATATTTCAAAAAGGCATACGTATATAAGCATGTATCTCGCTGGGAATGTGAAATTGAAGCCATTGGTGATGATATTGATGAATAAAATGGTATTTAAGATTTTTGTGGCTATAACTTTATGATGTTGCGTGGCCCCAACTGGTCAGCAACAGTAGTAGTGACTGCCATAAACTGCAAATTATTACAAACTCGTAATAAGGGTTTAAATCCCTTTTTATTTCACTTTAGAAATCACAGTTGCGTTCACTTGACGCTCACAAACTACGCCGACCCGGCGGTTGAACAAAATAGACAAAAATGCAACTAAAAATAAATGACAGGATGAATAAATAACGAAGTCACTATCTACGAGGCTCTATAATCGTAACTATCTTAACCGCGTTCTAAGATACAGCTGAGATTCAGCAAACTTTCTGATTAAGAAGTTGAAAGATTCAACTAACTGTCGAAATAGGCACACAGGCCGAAACGCGCGGTTCTTAAACTTTCTACCAAGCAACCTTCACGCTCGTGAATCAAGAAGCACACTTACAATCTCGTTTCCCTTCTATTTAACTCAATTTACTTCTGCTAAAATTTGAATACTCTGCGCGTTCTACTACGATTTACATACTCTGGCATTGGCAATTCTAGGGAAAAGTAAAGGCTTGACAGGAAAGATAGCTTAAAATAAATGTTAGTTAAAATAAACATAAACTCTACAACCTGAAACACAAAACTCTGAGACTTGGCTAAGAAATTTGAACGCAGTAGTAGAGTGTATTGTAAATCAACACACAAAAACATTAAAATAAAGTTTGTTCTCACCGCTCCTCCCAAGCGCCGAAGTATTTTGAAAGTGAATGACTCAGTTATTTGGTATGGTGAACATATGCAATGGATTTAAATTTGATTGATCATTCGTTAGGCACCATAGGACACAAACCTGTATCATTGCAGCCACCACCTAGTGTTGTGCAAGACATAGAACATTAGAAACGTAACTGAGAATGAATGCGTTTTATTATAGTAATAAATTGTTTTTCTTGTAGTGATCTGGATCTTTGAGCATTTAATATGTAATGATTTCCTTTCTTCGCCGCAATTGTTACAGAAAATTAGTATTTCAAAGAAACTTGCTGTTTAAATTCAGGTTATTATCAAAACCTTGCAAGATCGTTACATCGACATTCGATGCTTATGTTCGTAAGACAGAATGGAAATTTTAAAAATAAGAGAGCTGATACCCTAGCAAAGGTAGCCACGAAATGCCACATTGATTTAAATCTCCGTGTTCCTGTTTCTTACTGGAAGCGCTTTAATAGAAATGATGCTATCTGTATTTGGAACAGAGAATGCCTGGCTTCATCAAAAGCACAATGGACCAAAAACATTTTTCCTACAATTTTTCACAGGATAAAAGTTATCTAGTGTTCAACAGATTTTAAAGTTACTTAATTTTTGACTGGACATGGAAATTTTAAGAGCTATATGCAAATTCTTCTTCAGTGCGTTCATTATGTCCAACAGATGAACATATATTTTCCTTCAAGCAATGTTGATGCGCCTGTCTGTATCGTGGCCACCAATTATTTCTGAACTTTCTTTTTAATTATTTTAAAAAGGCGTTAAAGAAAAACCGCCCTTTGGGCGTAATTTAAAATCTGAAAGCTTTTAGATTTTTTCCTTTTGCTTATTTCTTTTATATTTTTTAGCCGAAATGGCTGTTACCCAAAAGGACTATTAATCTCGAAACGCCATTTTGCTTCGAATTACTATAAACGGCTGCATCACTTTTCAGATTCTTGCTGACGAATATTATCGCCCTAATCTGATGTGTACACCACATGACATCCTTGTACGGAATATTAAATTATACGCATTTTTTTCTTGAATTACATTTAAATGGATTGGATTGAATTAAATCTACTTCGTCGACAGCGCATAAACCACAATAGAATAAATGCACTATTTAGAATTCACTATATTTGTTTACTATAACGACACTCTGAATGCACAAAATTTATATCATTTGAAGAATTATCGTTGCCACATGTTCTATTCAAATACTATAATAAAGCTAAAACGATGTATGAAAGAAATTAAGCAAACAAAACAGAAAAGAAACAGTTTTTCACCGACCTCATTTAGTATTTCTCATTCAATTAATTCAGTTCTCACTTCGCGACAAGGCAAAAATACATAAAAACTCAAAATATCTGCATTAAAAATTACGATGTAAATCTGAAACACTTATTTCCTCGAAAAAATTCCAGAAAGAATTAAGCATGATTTAATTCGCAATAATAAATGAAGGCGTTATTTTTGTGTTGCGAAGCTTAGTCTCTCTATATTGGCAATAAATCTACAGTTCTGCTGTTTCAAATGTAAACAAACATGTCTGCCATGTTATTTAAAACTTAACCGCACTTAAACAGCTTTTAAATTGTTGATAATTGTACAAATATTGCTTCCAGAATTACGAAAGGTGATAAAAACCGTAACCGGAAGATAAAAACAACATAAGTCAATTATTATTAAAGCAAAAAATGTACAATTTACAAACATATAAGAATAACGAAACTGAGATCACTGAGCCGGGTAATAGAGTGGATATATATATAAATACATTTATATACGTTTGGTGCGGCCGACTGCAACCAAAATGCGAGGGGCACAACTACATGTTATAGCAGTCCTATGTACAAAATTTCAACGTTCTGAGGCTACTCGTTTTTGAGTTATGCGAGATACGTACGTACGTTCGTACAGACGCCACGAAAAATTCTCTTCAGAATTAATTTTAAAGCAGTTTTATAATTTTTTTTGCAGAAATCGAGTCTTTTATTCTGTTCTTACGTACAGATATCACACAAAAACGTCGTTAAATTGCATTCGGTAGCGGTCAAAATGGATATTTTAGTTGAAATATGTTGCCTAACACTTTTTGCGATTACAATACTTCCTTTTAACTTCGTACAAGGAAGTAAAAATGCAAGATTCTGGATGAATGTATGTATGTTTCTCGCACTTGGAAGCCTAGCGATATCCATTTTTGAATGACATAGTCCTCCACCTAAACATGAGCACCTGGAAACCCAAACTTCGAATTTGTTTTATTATCTATTTCGTATTTTTTAAACCTTAACGAATTTTTGATTAAGAAATTCAGCGATTTCAAAGCATTTTTCTGACAGCACTGCGCAGAATAAGATATTCTTATATCCAGCGCAAGACTGTTTATCGGTAAATCTAAAAATACACTGTTTTTAAATAATTTTAGCCCAAATACTCTCGAAACGTGCATATATGTGTTAATGAAAAAGACACCGCTTTAGGCGTAATATGGAATCTGAAAGCTTGGAGATTTTACGTTTTTTTATTATTTTTATTTGTTTGCTTTTTAATAATTTTTCTGCATTTCCAGTGCTTTTGTACATTTGTTTATTTATTTTGTTAGTGCTATTAAGCTACTCGTGGTATACTTTGTGGAACACGAGGAGTTAAAAATTAAAGTTAACAAAAAGGAAAAAGAATCTCGTTTACGCTTGCAGAATAGAATCAGGATACGTAATTTAAATTTAAAATAATAAATTGTTGGCAAATAACTTTTTTCGAGCGCTTTACAGCTTTTAAATTTCTTTTTACCTAACAATTTTAAAAAATGAATAAATTACCTTCGCATTTCTATCTTCATTTAGAATATTTTACGGCTTTCTTCTTCAACTTGGATTTACTATTCTCGAGTAGGAGAAATTTGAGAATAATAAACATATTTCATTTTAATACATTGTAAATCCTTCTCATTTGGAAAAATATGTATTAAAAATTTTAATTTGAAATGTATTTTTAATCATATTTAATATTTTTGTTGTTTTAAGTGCTTCAAACCAATTACATTAAAAATTCTGAGTTTTACGATTTTGCAAAGCATTTGTTCATTGGATTTTTCACACGTTTAACTTTTATTCATATTTAACTCCGCTATGCTCATCTTAATCTCTACATATAATAAAAGAAAGAGTCTGTCTGTGTGTGTGTCTTTCGTTCGCGCTGCGCGTAAGCTAATAGACCCACGGCGACGAAATTTGGTACATAGGTTCATCTAGGCAAAAGCCAGTGCACCTCGAAGCGATTTTTTCGAAATTCGAATTCGAATTTTTTTATTTTATGTTTTGTGACGAAATCGCGTCATTTTGAGACATAATGGGCTATAGGAAAGCGAGATTTTCATCTACACACTCCATTTTCATATCGTCATGGAACGTAGGCACTTAGCTATTTTACGAACTTAAAATAAATTTCGCTTTTCAAAAAAATCGATTAAATACGAATTTATTTAACAAAGGCAGCTTAACACCTTTTCAACGGGATTTTTTCTAAAAAGGCTTATTTTAATAAATGTACAGTTTATTTTTCTTTCATTTTTGGACACGTTAAACTTTCATCCTTGCGACTGCTTTTACAAAACGAATTTTGGGAAAATGATAATATTTTGTATTTTTAAAAATATTTTTTAAATGAAGCTTCCGAGTACACTTCTAACATCTCACTTCTTTAAAAATGTGATTTTGGCAAGAATTTTCCTTTCTTATTGTTGTTGATAGATTTTTGATGAAATAGCATCATTTTGAATAGTTTCATTCTTTTAGAAATATGGGTTTGGCAACAATTTTTCATTTATGTTTAAGAGATTGGCATATTTCATTGTCATTTTTATACATATATATAATACATTTTTATTGATTTTTTTGATAAAATTGTTCTGCAGAGTAAAATTTTGCGCGGAATTTTGTGTTTTTTGAGTTGCTTTCATGTTATTTTTTGCTTATTTCACTGTTTCTAATATATTGAAAAGTTTTGCATGATTTTGTTTCTTCAACGGAAAGTTGGTTAATTTTTTTATTAGGATAATTAATATTTGTATTAAGGGATATAGCTTATTTCATTGTAATTTTTTCTCTTGAAAATATAAGATAAAATATCATTAATTATACTTTGCTTTTCAGAATTATTTGCTTTTTGTATCCTTTTATGTTATTTATTGCTCATTTTACTGTCTTTAAGATACTGAAAAGTTTTGAGTGATTTTTTTAGGAAACAAAGCTCTTAACCACCTTTATACCATTTGAGTTCTTAAAATTTTGCAAAGGGAAGTTGGTTAATTTATTTACTAGCATAATTAATATTTGTATTAAAGGATATTGCTTATTTCATTGTAATTGTGTTACACGTAATAATTTTTTTTTTTTTTTTTTTTTTTTTTATGAAATTGTTCTGTGGAGTAAAATTCTACGCAGTTTTTAAATTTAACGTTTGGTGTTCCCTTTAGCCATTTTTCCGGTACATTTAAAAGCCAGTTTTAAAATAAAGACGTCATTTTTACTATATAAGCGATTTTTTACGTATATCAATTCGAATTCTTCTTCAGATAAAATTTTAGGCAACATGTTTATTCATGTAAAAAATGGCTTCTTTGTCTTCATTAGCAGCTACCAAACATTTCATCAGACACGCGCCGTCACTTGGGATGGAGAGCTCACTTAATCTCCATTAAAGACCACGATTCTCATTCTTTTAGAATGTTCCGCAATAATTGATAAGCTTCTGTTAACTTTAAAGTCCCTGCATCCGACGCGAGAGCCATTTGGTGACGTCTAGGAAATTTGGCGATCGCCAAAGTGCTCTCGTTCAACTCCGCCGGCAACAGTTTCAATCAACAAGTGGCAGTATCGAATGAAAGCGTAGCGGGAAAAGATTAACCTGCCATCTGTCTTACTTGCTGGATATTTTTGCAGGATTACCAAAAGCGAAAAAGGCAAGAAAGATTCTGAAAAGTTAATCCTTCGTAAGTGGAATTATTATGCTTAGCCTTTTTTTTTTTTATTTCTCTAAAAAACATTCTTTTCGGTAAAAATGCATCTGGTATTATAAGGCTTTATTGTTAAGAATTTCTTTATAATGGAACTTTGCATATCATATTCCTGAGAGGTTTTATAGCGGTTAATTATTTATTCTACGAAAACTCGAATAGCAGAATTAAGAGTAATTTTGCTTTGAAAGTAAGTTGTTTAAAAAGGGGATATATTATTAAATAACATAAATATTTATGTAAATATTTTATGTTAGAAAGTTCGTGAGTTTAGTTTTCTGATTTTTCGCGTCAACATTACGTCATGTTGCATTAACTTTTCTCATAGCTTCTCAAATCGCCGATTATGAAGACTGTTGCCATCCCCTATTTACAAGACCTTTATTTTTCAAATTATCGAAGTATTTTGTTTAAAAATGTAAAAACAGGAATATTTTAAAAATAAGCTATTCTTTCATTATTTTTTTCCCTTTACTATTACGATGAAAAACTTTGGGCGGTTTCTACTGCTTTTAATTCACGCGTTCATTTACACATTTTTTAGTAATTTCTATTTTGCCCTAGTAGAATAGAAATTACTGCCATTTGAGGGATATATTTGTTGCAAGCTTTGTGCGCAAGCGATCCAGAGAAAAAACGCACAGCTATAATATGAATAATTAATACTTTTCTTCGTTAAATAATTGTACATATCTGTATGCGTTTTAATTCAGGACCCAGTAATATTACAGAAATTTTTATTTCTGTAATATTACTGGAAATTAAGAAATTTTTATTTCTGTATCATTTGGTGTATCTTTTGAACAGCTTATGTTAAATATAGCATTTCTATATTCTGTATATTTAACTTCTCGTGACTAATTCTTAGTCTAGTTGAAATTGTTGAATGCCGTAATTGCTTAGCTTAAAATTGTTCCTGAAATGTATACATCAAGACCTGATTTCAGTTCCTTTTTAATCTCATGTTTTTTTATTTTTATATTTTTAAAACTTAAAATTATACTAGTAAACTTTATGAGGGTTTAGACATTAATCAGATTGTAGACTGCATCTCTGTTCCTTAAATGTTACAAATTTCAGTGGAGTAAAGATGAGATACTTTAAACAACGTGTTGCTTAATAATTAATATAAATGCAAACAATAAAGTATTCAGAAATATTGTTTATAATTTTAAGCAATGTATCTAATTATTTATTTTTCATGAGCATTTGCTTTATTAAGTGTAACTGATTCTTTTATTATTTATCTTTGTTACGGAAGAATTGTTTATTTATATGAAAAGTGCATTTACTTTCTTCTGTAAAAACGTGGCATATACGTTGAAATAACATTTAAAAATGTATAAGCATCCTCAAACCGTTAAATAAAATTTCTATTGCGAGATTTCAAATATAAAAAGAACAAAATTTCGCCGCTTACCATTAATGTTTCATCATCATAGATGAGCGTAGAAAAAATACAGCGACTCGGTCATTCTCCTTTACATCCTACATGGAAATCTCTATTCTGTTTCAAGAGACGAAGGGGGGGGGAGATGAAATTATTCTCTGATCTAGCCTTTTCTCCATTGAAAGAATTAATATATTAACAGACACTATAGGACATGATTTTAAAAGTACTCATTTTTATCACATCTGTATCTCGAAATTAAATTGAGCAGTAATTCATCTCAAAATTACACCGACCAGCACTCGAGCGGAAAAGTCGCAGAACACTGGTAGTTCCATCCGGGGTTCAAATCCCGAGCTGTGGTTTTCCTCATGTGTAACTCGTACACGAGCATGTTTCCCTTAGAAAGTTCTCCACGAAGGCATCCCTCCCCTTAAGCATATAGCACTCAAGTGCTTTGTCATAGTTAAAAATATGTAGAGACAATAGGTTATAAGCAGGAGACATGAAAAATGAGCAATGTCCTCTCCAAGACTCGAACCATGGACCTCTCGAATACGCGCCGAGTGTGCTGAACACTACACTACGAAGGCACGCTAAGAGGTCGGGAGAAATACCTTATATACTCCCGGTTTTATAGGGGATTAGAAGGCCCAGTCGGCAAATCCTGATGGCGGATAATCATCATGCACCACCGTTTATAGTTCGGGGGCCACTGTAGAGACATTAGGTTATTTCGAAGCGCATGAAAAATGTGCAGTACCCTCGCCTTGACTCTCAAATACGCGCCGAGTGTGCTGACCACTTCACCACGAAGGCAAGCTAAAAAGGCGGGAGAATTACTTTAAAAATATCAAAATTAAAAATACCTGCTTCTCGTTGCAGTTCGAGAAGAATTTCATTTGAGTAATTATCATTACAACATTATAAGGTATTTCTCCCACTTCCCTAGCAAGCCTTCGTGGTTTAACGGTAGCACGCTGGGCCGGTATTCCAGAGGTCCGTGGTTCGATTCCCGGCGAAGACGGTTGCATATTTTTCATCTTTTCTGCTTCCAATTAACCCAATGACTCTACAACATAAGAGCTGATGTATAGATGTGTATTCCATTCTGCTGTACTTTGAAAATACACGTTTTTTTCCCCTTTAATGTTTCTGAGAAATATTTCGTAAATCCAAAAGGCGTACAGCAAAGAAATAATTGATGTATATATAAAAACAGCAGAAACGTCTGTAGGATTCCTACTTTGGAAAATAACTTATTAAACAACGCCAAATAAAAGACAAAAACCTAAAAGAATTGTAATATATAGGAGAAGTTAGAGTGGTGTGTTAAATGTGCCGCCAATATAAATGATAAACATATAATGCACACTTTGCCTTTTAGAATCAGGAAGATAGCGCGCGCCGTGAAGTGTAACAAGTAATGGCTGTGAACATGGCGCGAGAATGGAATGAAATGAATATCCAAACATTGGATAAAAGAGTCTCAAACTGCACTGAGATAAATAGGTGTTTTCGTTCCCTCCTTCCCCCGCAAAATTCGTGACAATATGATGAAAACTCCTTTTGAAAAAGCAGCTTTCCGTACCCCCTTCTGGAGCGAAGAACTGTAAAAGTCACTAAAACGTAAAGAAACTTTGATAATAAAAACTAAAGTTTTATACAATAAGAATCATTCTATTTGTGTTAAATATTGGAACTCTTTATTTCGAAAGTTAATCTCAGCACAAAAATGAAACAATTGAAAATAAAAAAAGAAGCAAATGTTCAGGATTTAAATTCATGAAAATAGAGTGCATGGGTGTTTATGGTTTTCCTACTTGTAAAATATAAATTTGAGCCGGTTCCTTTCAAATTTCCTCCACGAACGCAGCCCTCCTCTAAGCAGATAGCCTTTGAGTGCTGCGCCATAGTGAAATAACAAAACAAAACCTTGAAAAGGAAAAACTAATGTACACATGTAATGAAAATGTTTGGGTGTTTTATATTGTATATATTATAATAAATACAACAGCTACATTTCTACTTAAAATGTATGAATATTTAACTTTAAATTTCATTAAAAATTTAATAAAAAAAATTTCAGATACTTCGGATTTTACCAGTCGTCCAAAAAGGGTTAAAGGTGTTTTTTTTTTAAATTTTTTATTATTTATTTATTTATTTATTTATTTATTTTTTTATTTTTTTATGCTTTCGCTGAGCTCGCGATCTAAAGTCTACTGCAGCACTCGCTTCTGCAAACCCATTTTTTTTTTTGTCTTTTTAGCTTTATTATTATGCACTTTTAAGCGTTTGCGTACCTTTTCCTATTTTTTTCAGTCTTTTCTCAGTTTATCATATCTTCCAAAATGTTTTTGTGTTTTTTATTATTAGCGTTTTTGTTATTGTTTTTGTGTTTTTTATTCTTCGCACTTGCGCCACATAAAATTCAATTCAACAGCAGTATTGCAAAATGAATTTAAAACGAGCATATCCTTAGAATTTCCGATACACAGTCTCGCGCGCTGGATATAAAAACGTTTTTTTTTTTTTTTTTTTTTTCCTTCCCGTACAGTTTTGCCATTGCTCGCTTTGAAATCGTTGAGTTTGTTAATCAAAACTTCGTTAAAGTGTTACAAAGTACGAAATCGGTAATAAAACAAATTTCAAATTCCAAATTTGTGCTTCCAGATGCCCATATTCACTGGAAGATTATATGATTCAAAATTGGATGGCGCAGTGTTATCACAATACGAGAAACATACATACATTTAGGCAGATTCTTCACTATTTAATTTCTTTAAATATAATACAGGGCTCTTAATATTTAGTGGCAACAGTTTGAAACCTGAACCCACATTTATAGAGAACCAATGCAAAATGCCAAAAGGAAAATAATAGCCCTTCTGGGCAAACGCCCTTTGGGCTCAAAATATTTACCATTTTATGAAACATTGAATATTTTTAATTAGATAAATCATCAATTAAATCTCTTTTTATTACTTAAATTAATCCGATTCAAAAGTAAGAACAAATAGCCTGAAGAACTGCATCTATTCCTTTCAGACAGCTTTGTTTGTTAATCCCCAATTGACAGATTCAATTCGAAAGACAAATATTTTACATTTCGCCGAATGGCAACAGAATCTAATGAAAAGTGAAACGGCGCATTTATCCACATCTCGAGACTAATAGCCCTTTAGGCCTAATGACTTTAAGAGAATGCGTGATTTTCTCTGAGGGGAACAAAAGTTATTGATCTTGCTATATCGTTACTTTCGGAACGGAGATGTTACAAAAGTTGAATAGAAAACTAAAAATCTGAATTCTTACTTTCAGTACTGATTCTTTAGCTATCAGTGCAGTAAATATCAATTAAATGTGTAAGATAAAAATCGATATGTATTACAGAAATTTTGATTTTCAATTACTGTGCCATTATAAAAAGGAATTGGTTTTTCACCAATTCATTTTTCAATTCACCAATTCACTAAGCACCTGAAAAAAAAAGCAAAGAAGTTATAAAATAATATTCTAGAAGCAATGTTTTTATTCATTTATATTATGCTAAATAATTGCGTTAAGAATCATTTTCTGTATTTATTATTTCACACTAAATTGTATTGTTCAATTTTTAGAATCTGGCAACTAGGTTTTACATTCTGGAAGACCAAGTTTGAAATTTGGAATTTGTTTTATTATCGATTACATATTTTGTAAACCTTCAACGAATTTTTTATTAACAAATTCGCAATCGCAACGTTGTACAGAAAAAACATTTTTATCACCAGCGCGTGAGACTGTGTATCGGAAATTCTAAAGATATGCTCAATTTAAAATTATTTTGCAATATTGCTCTTGAACTGAATTTTATGTTTTAAGTGCGAACAACCTGATATTTAATAAGTAAAGTAACACACAAAATATTAAAAAAAACGCCCTTTTGAACGTAATTTAAAATCTAAAACCTTTCAGATTTTCTTTTTTATTATTTTTATCATAACTCATTTTTCTTCCCATGTCATTTTTTTTTTGTTTTGTTTTCGTGCCTTAACTTGTCACTTTAGTCCCTAGATTCCTATACAAAAAATACATGTTTTTGGGTGCGTTCATGTATTTTGCGTTAGTTCATTATAAATCGCGCTTCACGTTTCAAACTGTTGCCACGAAATATTAGAGCCGTGCATTATATTTAAAGAAATTAAATAACGAAGAATCTGGATAAATGTATGTATGTTTCTCGCATTGTGAAAAAAAACCAACGGTGCCTAGAGACATCAAATTTCGAATAACGTAGTCGAATAAGGGCACATGGGAGCCCAAATTTAGAATTTAGAATTTGTTTTATTATCGATTTCCTATTTTGTAGAACTTTAACGAATTTTCTATTAAAAAACCCAACGATTTCAAAGCTAGCAATGGCAACACTGTACAGAAAAAAAAGACATTTTTATATACTCTTTACAAATTATTTTGTGATACTGCTGTTGAATTGAATTTTGTGGTTTAAGTGCGAAGAACATACATGATATTTAATAAATAAAGGTAACACATAAAGGTGTTAAAAAAAGACCCTTTGGACGTAATATAAAATCTGAAACATTTCAGATTTTATATTTTTTAGATTTATTTTCAGATTCTGAAATCTTTCCGATTTTCTTTTCTTTTTTAATTCCTTGTACGAAGTAAAAAGGAAGTATTGTAATCGCGAAAGGTTTCAGGCAGCATATTTCAAAGAAAATATCCATTTTCACCGGTATCGAATGCAATTTAACGATGTTTTTGCGTGATATTTGTACGTAAGGACAGAATAAGAGACTCGTTTCCTCAAAAAAAAAAAAAAAAAAAAAAAAAAAAAAAATTATAAAACTGCTTTAAAATCAATTCTGAAGATAATTTTTCTTGGCGTCTGTACGAACGTATGTACGTACGTGTGTACGTGTCTCGCATAACTCAAAAACGAGTAGCCTCAGAACATTGAAATTTTGTATATAGGACTGCTATAACATGTAGATCTGCACCTCGTATTTTGGTTGCAATAGGCCGCACCAAACGTATATAAATATATTTATATATGTATCCACTCTGTTACCCGGCTCAGTGATCTCAGTTTCTTTACTCGTATATGTTTGTAAATTGTACATTTTTTGCTTTAAAAATGATTGAATTATGTTGTTTTTATCTTCCGGTTTAGGTTTGTATGCATTTAGTAAATCTGTGTGCAATATTTTTAGAATTATCAACAATTTTAAAGTTGTTTAAGTGCTGCTAAGGCCTTTTTTTTTTCATAGCGGCCATTCATTGTTTGCATTTGGAACAGCAGACTAGTGAATTTGTTGCCAGTCTAGAAAAACTTAGCTTCGCAACAACAAAGATAACGCCTTCATTTATTATTGCCAATTAAATCATGCTTAATCGTTTCTGGAATTTTTTCGAGGAAATAAGGGTTTCAGATTTGCTTCGTAATTTTTAATATAGATATTTTGAGTTTTTATGTATTTTTGCTTTGTCGCGAAGTGAGAACTGAATTAA
Source organism: Stegodyphus dumicola (assembly GCF_044657685.1). Taxonomy (NCBI): domain Eukaryota; kingdom Metazoa; phylum Arthropoda; class Arachnida; order Araneae; family Eresidae; genus Stegodyphus; species Stegodyphus dumicola. The sequence goes on along the minus strand of NC_140779.1, from coordinate 17,968,819 downwards.
TTGAATGAGAAATACTCAATCGTCTGTGAAATATTGTTTCTTTTTTGTTTTATTTGCTTAATTTCTTTTATACATCATTCTAGCTTTATTATAGTATTTGAATAGAATATGTGTGAACGATTAGATAATTCTATTCTTTAAGTGATATAAATTTTGTGCCTTCTGAGTTATAATATGAACGAAATATAATACTGTTAAGTGAATCTAGCGCCAGATTGTCGCTATGGTAAACAAATACTAGAGTGAATTTTAAAGAACGTATTTATTCTATTGTGGTTTATGCGCTGTCGGCGAAGTAGATTTAATGCAATCCAATAAGTTTAAATGAAATGCAAGAAAAAATTCTTATAATTTAATATTCCGTACAAGGAAGTCATATGGTGTACACATGAGATTTTTTTAAAACCATTTCTTGGTAAAATAGGAAGTGTTACCAGTACATGTGCCAATCATATCTAATACACACATACTCTAAAATCTAAACAGCAACATTTTAGCTGATCGATTACGCTAGGTTATAAATTTTTCCCTTAGTTCGTCATATTGTACAGTCATCATTTTAAAGAAGAATACGTGAAAAAAATGCAACGCCCTTGCCCAGACTTGAACCCTGAATTCTCAAATACGCGTTGAGTATCCTTCCGATTACATCACGAAACCACGCGCAAAGGAGGATGGAAATACCTTATATACTTCCTCTTTTAAAGGGCAACTGGGGATTAGAGTACCCAATCGCCGAATCCTGGTGGTGACGAATTCTCGTACACCACCTATTTTCGTTCGGGCGCCACCGTAGAGTTATTAGGTTGTTTTGAAGCAGGAGACGTGAAAAATATACAATGCTCTCGGCGGGACTCCAACCATAGACCTCTCGAATATGCGTCAAGTATGCTTTCAGTTACACTACGAAGGCGTACGAAAAAAGGGAAGAAATTGCATTATAACAAAAATCAAAGTGTAAAAGAACCTGAGAGTATTTCTGTTAGAATTCGAATATGTGTTAGAAGTATTCTTATAACGTAAGGACTTTTCATGAGCAAAAATAAAAGTTATAAAACTTGTACGAGTATATATAAATTTATACCAGCCTTAAAGTATTGTTGAAGAGGTAAAAACCACGTCTATGAAGCTCACTAAATTCGTGAAACACACTTAGATTTGTTGCATCTTTTCTCAATATAAGTTATTTTCCAATAAAAACGCCTTTCGGTTGCTTACCCCGCAATACTCCGAGATTATCAAAGAAGGAATTCTACAGTGAGTTTTAAAGCATACAGATCTCATGGATTCTGCTTTTTTTTTTTTTTTTTTTTTTTTCCCATGGTTCTCTCTATATCGCCAGACATTTCTGGAAATATCCTTGTAAAGATATCACCGAGCTATGTTTTTATATAAAATAAATTGTCCTGTCTCTTCTATCCTAATTGCAAAGGAAACATAGTGTACTTTAAAAAGCTCGGTTATGGCGAAGAAAATAGCAGTTTCTTGGCATTCCACCTATGCTTACAAAAATCAGAACTTTTTAGATACTAGCTGGTGAGCTTGTCAGATGAGCAGGCTGCGGTCAAACCAGACTGATAGTTCTATGTACACCTGAAAGGAAAACGCATAAAAATATTTCAGTATAAATAAAATTAGTTCATTCTTTCCAAGCAACAAACAGTTCGTGAATAATTGCTGCCATACCAGGAAACAAAAACTTTGGACACTTCAGGTTAATATATATACGTATGACGTCATAATTTAAATTTAATGTAATATAACAACTTTTTCTCAGTATTTACGGAAGAGGTAACGTGGCAGTAACATATCCTGTCAATGATCCTAACCTTGAAAACGGAAAAGTTGCCAGGATTTGCTATTTATTTAAAATGCTGACATTAACGAAATAATTTCGACATAAAATCACGCCATATATAATCGCGTACTTTCTTCAATGTCAGAATATTTATATAATAATAATATTTTTAAAGTTTGGCAACTCTATTTTTCGTCCAAAATGGCAATTTGCCCAGAAGGACTATTAATTTCGGTTTGGCATTTTGCGTTGACTCACTACAAGCGTTGTTTCACTTTTCAAATTGTTGCCACTAAATATTATTGCCCTGTATTATATTTAAAGAAATTAAATAAAGAAGAATCTGCATAAAAGTATGTATATTTCTCGCATTGTTATAAAACAACGGTACATAGAGTTATCGAATTTTGAACGACGTAATCCTCCTACGAATATGGGCATGTGGAAGACCAAATTTGAAACGACTGGAATTTGAGCTTGACCGTTGTAATAAATTCGTTTAGTCTTTTACGTAAACTTTTAGTAGAAGTGTTCGTACCAGAATCATCCATATCCATCGCTGTTCGCAGATTCCTCGCTGTTTCACAGACTCATCGCTATTCACAGATTCATCATTATTTCAAAAGTATCGCGGGGTGTTTTAGTCCAAAGGGGCTTTGTCCCTGAAGGACTATTGTTTTCGTTTTGTGATTTTCCGTTGAAAACTTTAAAAGGCTATATAACTTTTCAAATTGTTGCAACCAAATACAATACTATCGCGATGTATTATATTTGAAGAAATTAAATAATGAAGAATCTGCATAAATGTAGTATATATGTTTCTCGCATCGTGATAAAACAACGTACCTAGAGCCATCCAATTTTGAATGACGTAATCCTATTGCGAATAGGGCATGTGAAAGCCCAAATTTGAAATTTGCTTTTTTATCGATTTCATATTTTGTCGATTTCATATTTAACGAATTTTTGATTAAAAAACTCAAGGATTTCAAAGAAAGCAATGGCAACGTTGTACAGGGAAAAAAAAAAAAAAAAGAAAAAAAAAAAAATTATCTCCAGCGCGTGAGACTGTGTATCGGAAATTCTAAAGATAGGCTCAATTTAAAACTATTTTGCGATATTGCTCTTGAACTGAATTTTATGGTTTAAGTGCGAAGAACGTGATATTTAATAAATAAAGGTAACAGAAAAAACTTTAAAAGAAAAGTCCATTTAGACGAAATTTAAAATCTGAAACCTTTTAGATTTATATTTTTTTTCTGTTGTTCATTTATATTTGGAAATGTAAATGATAATCAAATTGTATCTGTTCCCAAAAATTACACCGTCGATGAACTCAATTTATTTCAAAGAAATGTCTCTGATTAGAGTTTCCTTCACTAACCACTTGACTTAAAAAGATTATCTTTACGGAATGATCATACAACATATATATATATATATATATATATGTTTATATATATATATATATATGTATGTCTATATATATATATATATGTAATAATAAAATTCCATAGTCAAGAATACACTTAAAATTCTAACTGTATGTACTTTTCATTTCGAATGGCGACGTTCCCTTATTTGAAAGTACGTGGAATTAAATGCACAGCCCCGTAGTCAAGTTGTTTTTTCCGTCTTTTCTACACGTACAGTTATAGAATGTTCTGGAAATATTTAAAGCGAACTGTATTGGCTGACGAGGCTGACATCATTTCTTGGAAGCTCCGCCTTTCCAGAGGCTATAAAAGGACTCGCAAAAGAATATCGGGGGCTTTTTCTTAAATGTCACGATGCAGTAAACTCCATACAGAAAGTTATTAGTAATTCTTTTTTATTTACTCCGGAAATATGATTTTTGTAACTGTTATTTCTCCTGACCAATAATAAATATTTTTTAAACTTATCGTCTGATAATTTAAGCTACGACTACATCTATATTTCTTCACCAATCTATTTATTCTGGACAAAAGCTGGTACATCACACACACACACATATATATACTATTCGCGGAAATATTTGGCCTGACTAGAATTGCCGGTTTTGGCTTTAACTTATAACTCGAGTAAAGACGAAACACTTTCGTATTTACGTATTTTTATCAATTATTGTTCATTGAACGGAAGTTGGTTTGTTCCCCTTGAAAAGTCAACTAATTTCCGATCAATGACAATGATTACATGTTTTAATTTTTCCTTTTACAATTGAAATATTATTCTTCGTGATGATTTAACTCCAGTCCCAGTTAAAACATTATTAATATTTTGCTTTCAAATTACTTCAAAACATCTTTCAAAATATAACTTACCAGTATGGATGCACACTTTTAAAATAATTCTACTTTAATTAAACTTAGGAGATAATATAATCAATTAATCAATACTGTTTAGGAAATAAATTATTATATTTATATATATGTGTATGTCTATATATATATACATATGTATGTATGTCTGTATATATATATATAGACATAAATGTTTTTTTTATAAATGTTCGGTCTCGCAGATAGCAACCAAAAAGGGAGGTACGCAACTACATGTTATAGCAGTCCTATATACAAAATTCCAACTTTCTGAGGCTACTCCTTTTTGAGTTATGCGAGATACGTATATACATAGGTACGTATGAATGTACAGACGCCACGAAAAAAAATCTCTTCAGAATTCATTTAAAATCAGTTTTATAGTTTTTTTGGGAGAAAAAGAGTATGAGGACAGATGTCACGCATCGTTAAATTGCATTCGATAGAGGTCAAAACGGATATTTTCTTTGAAATATGATACTCGAAAATTTTCGCGATTACAATACTTCCTTTACTTCGTACAAGGACGTGAAAAGGTTACAGGGGCAAGTCTGCATTGAGGCAAATGGCTAACGCGCTAAACTGGTGCTCCAATGTAGTGATGGTTTTGGCGATTAATTTTTGTCGCCAAGCACTGTAATTTATCCCTCTATGTAACCGCAACCCTATCGAGCCGTAATATGTAACTTTAACCGTATATGCCTTCCGGTAGTTTCGATAAATGGAAGGTACTAGAGATCTCTCGGCGGTCGGGGAAATCTACATAAGCTCGGAGAGTATCATTTCTATGACGTCCGCTCGTTCCGGGTTATGCTTAGTGCAACAACCATCATGAGGTCCATAGTTTAATTCGTTTCGGATTGCAGGAAGGTACTGCAGCTGTAGTACAAATCCTGCACAAATCACGCAAGCAAATCAAAGTTCTCAGTTTTTTCACTTCGAAGTTTACTTTGAGGTGAAGCGGCCGAAACCACCACGCAAACCCTTTGCTGTGACGCAGGGTTGAAATGAACTTCAAACTCAAGTTTTAACAATTACACGAATTTTAATAAGATGAAATCTTTAACAGTTGTACATTTTGACAGTATGGGACTTAGATATATTTAGTCCCACATTTCAGAATTTTGTTACAGGGAAAATGCTGTATCGCATTATACACGAGGAATGATCGTTCTAGCAGGTCAACATGCCCATACGTTCAAACAGGAAAGTTGTTCTCTCACTCTGTAGAATGGTGTTTGAGACACCAGGGTGCCTGAGCCAAGGCTCTACCCCTTGTAGAACAGTTTGATCATTTCGAAAGGTAGTATACAATATCCGAAAGATAAATCGAATAGGGTTTTTACTTCCTTATACGAAGTATAAAGGAAGTATTGTAATCGCGAAAAGCTTCAGGCAGCATATTTCAACGAAAATATCCACTTTGACCGCTTTCGAATGCAATTTAACGATGTTTTTGCGTGATATCTGTACGTAAGGACAGAATAAGAGACTCTTTTCCTCCAAAAAAAAAAAAAAAAAAAACTAAAAAACTGCTTTAAAATGAATTCTCAAGAGAATTTTTTGTGGCGTCCGTACGAACGTATGTACGTCCGTCCGTACGTATCTCGCATAACTCAAAAACGAGTAGCCTCAGAACGTTCAAATTTTGTATATACGACTACTATAACATGTAGGTATGTTCCTCGTATTTTGGTGGCAATCGGCCGCGCCAAACGTATATAAATATATTTATATGTATATCCACTCTGTTACCCGGCTCAGTGATCTCAGTTTCTTTACTCTTATATGTTTGTAAATTGTACATTTTTTTCTTTAAAAATGATTGAATTATGTTGTTTTTATCTTCCGGTTAAGAATTTTATGCCTTTAGTAAATCTGTGTCCAATATTTTTAGAATTATCAGCAATTTTAAAGTTGTTTAATTGCCGCTAAGCCTGTTTTAATTACGGCCATTGATATTTACATTTAAAACAGGAGACTAGTGGATTTGTTGCCAATCTAGAGAAACTTAGCCTCGCAACAACAAAGATAACGCATTCATTTATTATTGCCAATTAAATTATGCTTAATCCTTTCTTGAATTTTTTAGAGGAAATAAGTGTTTAAGATTTACTCCGTAATTTTTAATACAGATATTTTGAGTTTTTATGTACTTTTGCCTTGTCGCGAAGTGATAACTGAATTAATTGAATGAGAAATACTCAATCGTCTGTGAAAAACTGTTTCTTTTTTGTTTTGTTTGCTTAATTTCCTTTATACATCGTTCTAGCTTTATTATAGTATTTGAATAGAACATGTGGCAACGATTAGATAATTCTTTGAATGATATCAATTTTGTGCATTCTGAGTTATAATATGAATGAAATATAATACTGTTAAGTGAACCTAACGCCAGAGTGTCGCTATGGTAAACAAATAGAGGGAATTTTAAAGTATAATTTAATATTCTGTACAAGGAAGTCATGTGGTGTACACATCAGATTTTTTTATTATTGTTATTTGTAATTCCTTTCGGTTGCACTTTGGTGTGTCAAGTTCTGGCTAAGCTTAGAAAGAGTGTATAAAAACATTTTTACTATTTTGTATTATTGGTGCTAAACTGATTGTCATTTTTTTAGAGCGTTGTTTAAGTTAGCGGAAGTTTTTAAGTTTATTCCTTTTTTCCTATTTCACCATTTACATCCAAACTGCGATGAAAATAATAAAATTCTACGCGAAAAAAAAAGATTAGAAAATTTATAAAATTCTGCGCGAAAGCTACCTTTTCGAAAGAGATTGTCTAAATGTACTTTTAGGGAAAACCAAATCAGTTTTCGAATGAACTGCGAATGCTGAGTAGTGTTGAAATCTTGCGAGTGTATTTCTGGCTGCTGTCCAATAGAATTATATTTCGTAAATTTTGCTCGTAAGAATAGCAGAGTTACGGTTTCATCAGAAGGCCTGTCATTGAAAACTGAACAGAAGAAAAACAAAATTAATTTCTTAACTCTAAGTAAGTGCTGCAGAGAAATTTAAATTGGGGGGGGGCGAGAGAAGACATTCATGTAATTGAGCACTAATGGAAAATATCTGCCTTGCGCGATGACATCAAACAGCGTACAGATTTTCACAGGAGAGAAAAAAAGTCTTAATGTTACAGCAAAGAAATGTTACAGCAATAACGATTCAATGCTTAGCCAATCAGATAGTTGTTTTTTGAATTTCCAAATGTATTGAATTCGATATCGTTGTCTGGCTGAAGGTTACGCAATGGATATTTTTTGATAATGTATTTGTTTTCGATTTGCCTTCTAAAGAAATAAAAAGTACTGCCACTTGAGGGAAATAATTACTGTAAGCCTCATTGATGCGCAAGGAAACAGCGAAATAAATGCACAGCTGTCTCTATTAATTTTTATTTAATTATTATTTTTACTTCCTCGTACGAAAATAAAAAAGGAAGTATTGTAATCGCGAAACATTTCGGGTATCATATTTCGACGAAAATATCTATTTTGACCGCTATCGAATGCAATTCAACGATGTTTTTGCTTGACATGCGTACGTAGGGACAGAATAAAGGTCTCTTTTCCCCAAAAAACATTATAAAACTAATTTAAAATGAATTCTGAAGAGTTTTTTCCCCATGGCGTCTATACGTACGTTTGTATGTATCTCGCATAACTCAAAAACAAATAGCCTCAGAACGTTAAAATTTTATATATATGACTGCTGTAACATGTAGATGTGCACCTCCCATTTTAATTGAAATCGACCGCACCAAAAATACATAAATATATGCACATATATATATCCACTTTGTTACTGGGTTCAGTGAGCTGAGTTTCTTTATTCTTAAATGTTTGTAAATTGTGCATTTTTGCTTTAAAATGATTGGATTATATTGTTCTTATATTCCGCTTAAGGTTTTTATGACTTTACTTAACCTGCATGCAATAATTGGGAAATTATCAACAATTTAAAAGTTTTTAAGTGCGGCTAAGCCTAATTTTTGTTTAGCATGACAGCCATATTTCTTTACATTTCAGACTCAGAAGAATAGTGGATTTGTTGGCAATCTAGAGAAATTAAGCTTCTCAACAAAAAAGCAATGTCTTCTTTTATTATTCGAAATTAAATTATGTTTAATTCATCCTGGAATTATCATTTAAGTTATTGGCTTGTTTTTGCGTTGAAACTGTAATTTTAATTGTAAAATTAAAAAAAAAAAAAATTCTTTTGACTCTATTTAGTGTTTTATGTTTTTCTGTATCTTTCAAATTTTAAGGAAAATATTTTGAATTGATTTATGCCTTGCCGCGAAGTGAGAACTGAATTAATTAATAGCGCATGCGCATTCGGTAAGCGGAGCTGAATCGTCTGTTAAAAGCTGTTAAGTGAACCTAGCCACGAAGTGTCGCTAAGGTAAATAAATATAGTGAACTTTAAAGAGTGCATTTATTCTATTGTGGTTCAAGCGCTATCGACGAAGTAGATTTAATTCAAAATTCGTTAACTGTTATTCAATATGTTTTAATGCAGTGCAGGATAATTGCGTTTAATTGAATATTCCGTAGGAGGAAGTCATGTGGCTTACACATCAAATTTTCGTCTTATTTTTATCATAACTCATTTTTCTTCCCGTGCCATTTTTTTTTTCTTTCGTGTCTTAACATGTCACTTTAGACCCTACATTCCCATACAATATATATATATATATATATATATATAACTTCAAATTGCTTTTTTACGTATATACATTTTTGTTAATATATATATATACACACATATATGTAATAATAAAATTCCATAGTCAAGAATACACTTAAAATTCTAATTGTATGTCCCTTTCATTTTTAATGGCGACGTTCTCTTATTTGAAAGTACGTGGAATTAAATCCACAGCCCCGTAGTCAAGTTGTTTTTCCCTCCTTTTCTACGCTTACAGTTATAGAATGTTCTTGAAATATTTAAAGCGAACTGGATTGGCTGACGAGGCTGACGTCATTTCTTGGAAGCTCTGCCTTTCCAGAGGCTATAAAAGGACTCGCAAAAGAATATCGGGGGCTTTTTCTTAAAAATCACGATGCAGTAAACTTCATACAAGAAGTTATTAGTAATTCTTTTTTATTTACCCCGGATATCTGATTTTGTAACTGCTATTTCTCCTGAATAGTAATAAATGGATCATGTTTTTTAAACTTATCGTCTGATAATTTAAGGTACGACTACATTTATGATTCTTCAACAATCTATTTATTCCTGACAAATGCTGGTACATCACATATATATATATATATTTATATATACTAGCACCTTCGTCTGGGTTTTAAATGTACCGAAAAAGTGCCTGAAGGGAACAGCAAACGTTAAATTTAAAAACTGCGCAGAATTTTACTCTGCAAAACATATATAAGAAACATTATTACATATAAAAAATTACAATGAAATAAGCAATATCCCTTAATGCAAATAAGGGATATCCCTTAATGAAATAAGCAATATCCCTTAATGAAATAAGCAATATCCCTTAATATTAATTATCCTAATAAATAAATTAAGCAACTTCCCGTTGCCTTCTCTCAACAAACGTCCAGTATCAAGCGAAACATTAAATTTAAAAACTGCACAGAATTATCGCCCTCATTTTTCCAAATGGCAACAGTGCTGATTTTCAACAGTCAGCAGTCCAGTATATAATTGAATGAAAATTTGATGCCAAAACCACATTTCTAAAAGAATGAAACTATTCAAAATGAGTGGATAAAATCGAAAAGATAAAATAAAAATAAAATCTGTTGCGAATTTTGAAAAAATCGCCTCCAGGTGCGCTGGCTCTTGTCTAGATGCAGCTATATACCAAATTTCGTAGCCCTGGGTCTATTAGCTTACACGCAAGACGAAAGAAAGATACACAGACTCTTTCTTTTATTATATGTAGAGATATGTATATATATTGTTACGAATTTGGTATTTAAAAAGCTAATGTTAGTTCAATTATAAGTTAAATGGTTTTAGTTCCCGCGCAGTGCAGTGCGTGACGAATATTAAAAGAAAGCTAAGCCGGAAAAATTGAAAGTACATGAGCGCGTGCATTTAACATTTAATAAATATCTCTTTTTGATTTCGAGAAAGTACTAGAAAATTCTCGCACGTTATTTTACAATCTTATAAAAGGAGGAAAACCTCTCAGTTCGCGAGTAATTACTTAGTTTGTTGGTGTTTAGAAAACTGCTCTTCTTGATTGTAGCGAATTCGCGGATTAGCTTTCTTTAGCTGTTTTGGAATTAAGTTCTATTGAACATTTGAGTAGTTAAAAGATAACTTCTGTGAGATATTGTAATACTGCACGATAATTTGAGGAAATTTAAGCATATTTCTTGTGATACTAATAAATTTTTTAGGTACCTTGTATTGCATAAAGCGGTTTGGAAAGAGACTTCGCTTCATGTACAGTGGTACATCGCTACACGTCCGCTCTGAAATACGTCCTGCTTGGTTGTGAAAATTTTTGTTTGGTGTACAGTAGTTTTGGGTGTATGACTCGAAATTGTACTCGAATTGACTGTACCCACTACGCGTATTTACCTCTTTCGAAGCAATTCTACGACTGCCCAGACCTTCAGTAAGCCTGTGCAGCATTATGTTATTCATTATGGTGTTCAGTAAACAACTCGCTCTATAACTCTGAATTTTGAAGGGTCTTTGTGGTTTTTTGTTTAAAAGTTTTGGAAATTCATTAACTATAAGTTTTAGGAAATTTAATGAGAAGAGTTGAGGAACGAAGAAAATTGTTAGGATCGCCATGGAGATGAAAAACGAAATTGTTGAAAAGTTGATTGTTGTTTTAAATGAACTAAATTTTTCATTGAGGTTATTTAATAATGTGTTTCCTGAAATTATGGACCTTTAAATAAAACTATTTTACTTGTAAAATTTTAGTGAGATTTAAAATATAAAAAAACATTTTAATGAAAAATTAAGTGTTTCTGTTACCTTGAAAATTGATGTTTTGATTAGTTTTAGCTGTGCGTTTGTTGCTTTTCACATAAATAAAAGCAAATCGTATGTTCTAACAAACAATCCGCTTAACCAAGAACGTTCTGTTCGTTTTTACTTCCTTGTACGAAGTAAAAAGGAAGTATCGTAATCGCGAAAAGTTTCGGGCAGCATATTTCAACGAAAATATCCATTTTGACCGCCATCGAATGCAATTTAACGATGTTTTTGCGTGATATCTGTACGTAAGGACAGAATAAAAGACTCTTTTCCCTCAAAAAAATTATAAAACTGCTTTAAAGTGAATTCTGAAGAGAATTTTTCTTGGCGTCTGTACGAACGTATGTACGTACGTGCGTACGTACGTATCTCGCATAACTCAAAAACGAGTAGCCTCAGAACGTTGAAATTTTGTATATAGGACTGCTATAACATGTAGATGTGCACCTCGTATTTGGTTGCAATCGGCCGCACCAAACATTATAAATATAATTATATATATATATCCACTTTGTTACCCGGCTCAGTGATCTCAGTTTCTTTACTCTTATATGTTTGTAAATTGTACATTTTGTGCTTTAAAAATGATTGAATTACGTTGTTTTTATCTTCCGGTTAAGGATTTTATGCCTTTAGTAAATCTGTATGCAATAGTTTTAGAATTATCAGCAATTTTAAAGTTGTTTAACTGCCTCTAAGCCTATTTTAATGGCGGCCATTGATGTTAACATTTGGAACAGGAGACTAGTGGATTTGTAGCCAATCTAGAGAAACTTAGCTTCGCAACAACAATGATAACGCACTCATTTATTATTGCCAATTAAATCATGCTTGATTCTTCCTGGAATTTTTTTCGAGGAAATAAGTGTTTGAGAGTTAATTCGTAATTTTTAATATAGATATTTTGAGTTTTTATGTATTTTTGCCTTCTCGCGAAGTGAGAACGGAATTAATTAAATGAGAAATACTCAATCGTCTGTGAAAAACGTGTTCGTTTTTGTTTTGTTTGCTTAATTTCTTTTATACATCATTCTAGCTTTATTAAAGTATTTGAATAGAACATGTGGCAACGATTAGATAATTCTGTTCTTTAAATGATATAAATTTTGTGCATTATGAGTTATAATATGAACGAAATATATACGTTAACTGTTATATAATTATTGGATTATATAACAGTTAGTTTCCGTTATATAATTATTAATACTGCTAAGTGAATGTAGCGCCAGAGTGTCGCTATGGTAAACAAATACTAGAGTGAATTTTAAAGAATGCATTTATTCTATTGTGGTTTATGCGCTGTCGGCGAAGTAGGATTTAATTCAATCCAATAAGTTTTAAAAAAATGCAAGAAAAAATGCGTATAATTTAATATTCCATTACAAGGAAGTCATGTGGTGTACACATCAAATTTTTTTAAATAAATAAATCGAAGATATAACGGAAAATGTAAAATAATAGCTTCCCCAAACGATCGTACATAAAACCTCATTTCTCTGTTTTTTGTTAAAAAAAATTTTTACTTTATAAACTAATTAATTATTTAAAAAATAGTTTTTTTATTCATCTGAAGTATTGCTAGATGAAAATATTACATTATTATCAGATAAAAGTTTTTAATGTATTCCAGATACTTAATAAATATAGAAATTGGCTGTAATTGAAAACGAAACAATGCAATTTTAAGTATTCTGTCTTTTCAGAATTATTATGTATGAGAATGAATTTTTTATTATTAATTTTATTAATTTTTTTAAAATTATTTTTAAAGTTTTGTTAACATTACAAAAGATGCGGAAATTACACACTGTACATTTGTATTGATGTGAAATTTTTACAAGAATACAAGACGAATGGAATACTATTTTGACAGTTTTCAACATGTATATATGTATGTGGGTTTTATTATTATATTTTCTCCGAATTAATATGTGTGCGTGCGATTATGGCAAAGCCTCGAGGGCTATCTGCCTAAGGGGAGGGTAGCCTTCGTGGAGGACTTTCTAAGGGAAACTGGCTCGTATACACGTTACACATGGGGAAAACCACGAAAACGCCCATGCAGCCAGCCCGTTCGCGGTATTCGAACCTCGGACCGAACTACCAGTGTTCAGCGACTTTACCGCTCGGCCGCTGGTCTCCGAATTAATAAATATAGAAATTGGCTGTAATTGAAAACGAAACAATGCAATTTTAAGTATTCTGTCTTTTCAGAACTATTATGTATGAGAATGAATTTTTTATCATTAATTTTATTAATTTTTTTAATCATTTTTGAAGTTTTGTTAAAATTACAAAAGATGCGGAAATTACATACTGTACATTTATATTGATGTGAAATTTTTACAAGAAGACAAGACGAATGGAATACTATTTTGACAGTTTTGAACATGTATATATGTATGTGGGTTTTATTATTATAGTTTCTCCGAATTAATAGAAATTGGCTGTAATTGAAAACGAAACAATGCAATTATAAGTATTCTGTCTTTTTAGAATTATTATGTATGAGAATGAATTTTTTATCATTAATTTTTTATCATTTTTAAAGTTTTGTTAAAATTACAAAAGATGCAGAAATTACACACTGTATATTTATACTGATGTGAAATTTTTACAAGAAGACAAGACGAATGGAATACTATTTTGGCAGTTTTGAACATGTATATATGTATGTGGGTTTTATTATTATAGTTTCTCCGAATTAATAAATATAGAAATTGGCTGTAATTGAAAACGAAACAATGCAATTTTAAGTATTCTGTCTTTTCAGAACTATTATGTATGAGAATGAATTTTTTATCATTAATTTTATTATTTTTTTATCATTTTTAAAGTTTTGTTAAAATTACAAAAGATGCGAAAATTACACACTGTACATTTGTATTGACGTGAAATTTTTACAAGAAGACAAGACGAATGGAATACTATTTTGACAGTTTTGAACATGTATATATGTAGGTGGGTTTTATTATTATAGTTTCACCGAATTAATAAATATAGAAATTGGCTGCAATTGAAAACGAAACAATGCAAATTTAAGTATTCTGTCTTTTCAGAATTATTATGTATGAGAATGAATTTTTTATCATTAATTTTTTATCATTTTTAAAGTTTTGTTAAAATTACAAAAGATGCAGAAATTACACACTGTACATTTATACTGATGTGAAATTTTTACAAGAAGACAAGACGAATGGAATACTATTTTGACAGTTTTGAACATGTATATATGTATGTGGGTTTTATTATTATAGTTTCTCCGAATTAATAAATATAGAAATTGGCTGTAATTGAAAACGAAACAATGCAATTTTAAGTATTCTGTCTTTTCAGAACTATTATGTATGAGAATGAATTTTTTATCATTAATTTTATTATTTTTTTATCATTTTTAAAGTTTTGTTAAAATTACAAAAGATGCGAAAATTACACACTGTACATTTGTATTGACGTGAAATTTCTACAAGAAGACAAGACGAATGGAATACTATTTTGACAGTTTTGAACATGTATACATGTATGTGGGTTTTATTATTATAGTTTCTCCGAATTAATAAATATAGAAATTGGCTGTAATTGAAAACGAAACAATGCAATTTTAAGTAGTCTGTCTTTTCAGAATTATTATGTATGAGAATGAATTTTTTATCATTAATTTTATTAATTTTTTTATCATTTTAAAAGTTTTGTTAAAATTACAAAAGATGCGGAAATTACACATTGTACATTTGTATTGATGTGAAATTTTTACATGAAGAAAGAAGAATGGAATACTATTTTGATAGTTTTGAACGTGTATATATGTATGTGGGTTTTACTATTATAGTTTCTCCGAAGGTTTTCCGTTATGTATATATATATATGCATCGCTGTTAGACATACGATATCGGCTATATATCATTGCTTAGTGGAATGAAATTCTCTTGTCGAAAGTTTAAACCATATATCACATCTGTCAGTTTCATGGTTTGGGGAAGGGGATGATATAAACCTTTCATTAGAATGAGTATTGATTTGTTTCGAAAAGACGTAGGTACTCTAAATATAGTTTTTATTAAATACGGCCTCATAATCAATCACATTTTTAAATGATATTTTACTTTGCATTTTCTACTTTTCTTAAAAACATTCTTAAGAATGATTATATAAGAAAAGTTAATTTTGAAATATTTTGTTTATGAGTTCTTTGCAAACAGCAAAAAAATTAAAAAATTATTAAATAATATATTAGAAAAAATAGCCAAAAAATACTTCCTCTTACAAATCAAAGTATAGTTAAGAAATGTAAATCTGCACGGATAGGCAATTAAAGACAAACTTCATAAAAACAAATCTCCAATAAGAAAGTAAACAAGCAGGAAATATTTTGTCAGTTACGTTCCTGTTAAATTTATCATTTTAAACTCGATTACTTCCATTATCCTAATTATATAAAAAAAAAGATTCCTTTCATGTTTCTGATGAAATCAGTAAAGATCCTATTATCAAAGTACGGATCTCTTATACTGAAATGCAATTTTCTACCATTTTTATCCCTATTGACTTTCCTTTATGGTATTTATATGCCTTTCGCTGACAATATTATGTGAATTATAGACCAAAGGGGCTTTGTCTCTGAAGGATTATTGTTTTCGTTTTAGGATTTTGCATTGGTTCAATATAAATGTCCGTTTCACTTTTCATAATGTTCCCACCCAATGTTAGAGTCCTGCATTATATTTGAAGAAATTAAATAATAAAAAATATGCATAAATGTACGCACATTTCTAGCATTCTGACAAAACAACGGTACATAGAGCCATCTAAGTTTGAATCTTACTGCGAATATGGGCATCTGGAAGACCAAATTTGAAATTTGGAATTTGTTTTATTATCGATATCATATTTTGTATAACTTTAATGAATTTTTGATTAACCAACTCAAGGATTTCAAAGTGAGCTATGACAATGTTGTACAGAAAAAACATTTTATCTCCAGCGCTCGAGACTGTGTATGGGAAATTATAAAGATAGGCTCAATTTAAAACTATTTTGCGATATTGCTGTTGAACTGAATTTTATGGTTTAAGCGTGAAGAATGTGATAGTTAACAAGTAAAGGTAACCAAAAAATGTTAAAAAAAAGTCCCTCTAGACGAAATTTAAAGACTGAAACCTTTTAGATTTTTTTTTCTATTGTTCATTTTTAGTTGGAAATGTAAATGATAATCAGATTGTTTCTGTTCCCAAAAATTACACAGTCAATGAACTCAGTTTATTTCGAAGGAATGTCTCTGATTAGAGTTTCCTTGACTAAACAGTTGACTTAAAAGGATTACCTTTATGGAATGTTTCAGCACAATAAGTTATTTACTGCCCGTTAATCGAATGGCGCCAAAGCTGAGTGAGAAGTTTCGCTTTGAAATGACTTGTAATAAATTCAGCTGTAGCGGCCCAGTTATTGTGTGAGTAATTTTTTTCAATTATTTATATTTTTGTATGTGTTTAATTATTTTGTAAAATTGCCTTTAACGTTTTTTAATACTCGTTATTATATTTCTTTTACGCTGAATGGCAACATGTAGTCATTCATATTTATATTTATATTTCTTTTACGCTAAATGGCAACGAGGAGTAATTCATGATAACTTTGATTTTCAAATGGTTCTTGATTCTCTGGTGATTGTTATTCAAGTAGAAGCTCATTCTGATAGCTAAAAATAAAATCAGTGAATTTAGCTATTCGTTAATGATTCTTGCTGTTCCTAATTATAATTTAGTGTGAATATCAGTAGTCAAGACAACATAACTACTCCCAGTTTATACAAATCAAATTGTAAACATATAATAATTAAATATCCATACATAAACATCTAATAATAATAATCTAATAACATAGTTAAGTTAAAAATAAGTGTTAAAACACTTATAGGTCAGCTACATTCTAGCGACCGAATTCTGTGAACGACAATTCAAAAAAATGTTGCCAACGCAGGGCAACGAATAGATGTAAATTATTTACGGAAAGCGTGAAAGTAAACAAAGCATTTCCTTCTGGCAATAACTGTCACAAAGTCTTTCTGGAGACCAAAGAGGAAAAATGGCGCATTGAGAAATCTTAGTTGCAGGGCTAGTTTTCTCCATTTAAGCGAATTCATTTTGTTCTTCAACACTGGCAACATGAGATTATATGCTGTCAGTAATAACACTGCCTTTTTAGAGTAATTGCTAATACTATTTTTCTTAATTTCCATCGAAATATGTGTATTATCCATACATCATTGTTCTCAGCCAGGTCACAAGTTTTAAGCCCGCTCAATCATAAAACTTGTATTTTTTGGTGACGACTACTATCGAATGGCAAATTTTCATTTCCCTTAAGTACCTTATTGGCTAAAAATATCGTTTTACGTTTTGTAGAAGCTACTGGCTAGGATCTGTACTTAGGCAGTCTCGAGCACGGGAGTATATAATTAGTTTTCATAGGACTAGAGCCATTGGTGGTACTTTCAGGCTTGGCAGGGACCGTACTGGTACTGTCTTGCCTTCCCCTTGCTTGTGGGGCCGTTACATAGTTGATATTTTTGACTGTCTAAAAGGAAACCCCCATTGGTCGTCTCGGGGACTCTGATGGGCCTTGAAGATCCAGAACTCCTTTAATATTTTCCACAATTTGTAATGTATTTGATCATCTTTACATCTGTACCTGATTATTATAGCACACCCTTAATATAACTGTATGCCTAACATGTACGATAACAGTGAAAAGTGTTCCGCTTAGTCTCAGCAGTCCTTATTTCCATGTTCTGGTCCTTATTTCAATGTTCCTCGTTTCGTGGCCAATCCCCGGAGGGCATAGTACTAAGCTCTCTTTATTTATATTTATTCATGTATTTATTTTTAATTCCATCAACGGCATCCAACAGGCTGAAAAGCACGTAACTCAGTGGGCCAGCTGTTCCGTCGATGGTGAACAAAAAGAAAAGTATATCCTCAAGACAACCTATCAAAGTCCCAACGACGGCGAATGGGTTGTTATCAGTATCTGAAATCCTACTTATTACATCCTAAGAAAATCCCCCTAACCTCCTAAACACATCCCATTTTATTCAAAGAACATCCTATCTAGCTTCCTTGGATAGCGTAGGGATATTATTAGGATTTAAAATCCTACTTACTGCATTATGAGGACATCCCGTAATATCCCAGTTTCCTCCTAAACTTATCCTCCAGAGTGCTTAATGTCACATCCCAGTAAATCCTTAGGACATCCTATATAGGTCCCATCGACAGCATATGCGATGTTATCAGGATTTAAAATACTTACTATATCCCGGAATATCCCTTTAACCTCCTAAACACATACTCTCGGCTGCTGAATGCCACATCCTAGTATATCTCCAGGAATCTTACTTCCATTCCAGTGAAAGTGGGTGAAGGTATTGTGATGACCTAAACACCTACTTATTTTCCACACACGGTCTCAGTCAGTACAAAATATTAGAAGAAAAAGTTTCCTTTTCTTTAAAACACATTAAAAAACTTTCAATTATTTTTAAACATCCAATAGCCCACTGTTAAATTCTTCAATATATTCATACGAGGCGTATTCGGAAACTAAGTACCGTTTTGAAAAAAAAAAAAAAAAAAAAAAAAAAAAAAAAAAAAAAAGTAAAACAATTTTTTCGAATCCAATTTTAATTTTACATGAAAATACATGTCTTAAACTATTTTTCAACATAGTTTCCGCCAATGATCAAACACTTGTCATAGCGGGTGACCAGTTTTTGTATACCATCGTCAAGGAAACTTCCCGCCAGTTTCGATAACCACGACTCCACAGCATTTTTCGTGTCATCGTCAGATCCAAAGCGCTTGCCACCAAGCTCGCGCTTCATGTGCAGGAACAAGTGATAGTTGGACGGCGCCAAGACCGGGCTGTACGGCGGGTGATCGAACTGCTCCCAATGAAACTGTCGAATTAACGATTGAGTGACACCAGCAGTATGGGGCCGAGCATTGTCATGGAGCAACACAATTCCTTTATTGAGCATTCCTCTTCGTTTGTTTTGAATGGCACGCCTTAGTTTTGTTAAAGTCTCACAATATCGTGCCGCATTAATGATTTCACCTCTGGGAAGAAATTCAGTAAGCAAAACGCCTTTCCTATCCCAGAAGACAGTGCACATGATTTTTGTGATGACATTGTCACTTTGAACTTTTGTTTTTTCGGAGAATGAGTGTGTCTCCACTCCATCGATTGTTGTTTCGATTCTGGTGTGAAATGACACACCCAAGTTTCATCATCTGTCATAATTTGGTTTAAAAAGTTTTCTCCCTTATCACTGTACCGCGTGAGAAATGTCAAGGCACTACCAAGTCGCTTTGTTTTGTGAACATCGGTGAGCATTTTTGGAACCCATTGGGAACACAGTTTGCGATAATTCAAGCGGTCAGACAAAATTTTGAACAAAACAGTACGTGAAATTTGTGGAAATGCCTCTGAAAGAGTTGTCATTATGAAGCGTCTGTTCTCATGAATTGCTTCATCAACTTTCCTCACCAAATCATCGGTGACCACTCCGACCACTCCGAGCCTCGGCGTGGACATTTGTTCGACCTGAATTAAACATTCTTACCCACTTTCTCACTATTCCATCACTTATCGCGTATTCACCGTAAACTTCTGTCACTTGACGATAAATTTCGGCCGGTTTAACATTCCTCGCGTTCAAAAATTTAATCACGGCACGAATCTCACAGTCAGCGGGAGAACTAATTGTCTTAAACATTTTGAATGTGCACAGAAAACTAAAAAGACAACATAGAGCAACCAAAATGGCGACAATTGAAAGTCAGTGAACAAGAAAGACTAGTGCGCATGCGCGGGACGCCTACCACAGCGTTGCGACGGCGCTAGAATGAAACGGTACTTAGTTTCCGAATACGCTACGTAATTAAATTATTCTACATAATCAGTTTCCGAAACCAGTTAATTTGCATTTAAAATTCAATAATAAAATTAAGCATTCAATAACTTTTGCAGGTGTAATGAATCACCTTTCTTTAAAACATGTAAATATTTGTTAATATGGATACAGTTATTAGACATGTTCTTTACTTGATACATACTGTATATGAGTATTTATAAACTTCACAGCAAAATGAAAGCTTGCAAAGTATTCTAAATTGAATCGTCACTTCTCCCTCCTCGGTAGAGTCTTTTTAATGCACAAAATATCTTAGAAATACTATATAAAATTTACTGTAATTTAACACTACTTACATTTTCAAGCTGCAATATAATTGTTTAAAACAAATCTAATGAAAGATAAACCGAAAACTAAAGAAATAAAAGAAACTACTTTACTATGAATACAAATCAACCATACTAATATTTTGCTTTATTAGTCATCACAGCAAGCTGTAACTCCAATATAATTGTTTTAAACAAAGCTAATGACCTATAACCCGAAAAATGTAAAGAAATAAAATAAACTAAATTTGTTATGAACGCAAGTCAACCATACTAATATTTTGTTTCATTAGTGATCACAGCAAGATGTAACTGCAATATGATTGTTTTAAACAAATCTAATGAAAGATAAACCGAAAACTAAAATAAAAGAAACTACTTTACTATGAATACAAATCAACCATACTAATATTTTGCTTTATTAGTCATCACAGCAAGCTGTAACTCCAATATAATTGTTTTAAACAAAGCTAATGACCTATAACCCGAAAAATGTAAAGAAATAAAAGAAACTAATTTTGTTATGAATGCAAATCCACCATACTAATATTTTGTTTTATTAGTTATTACAGCAAGATGTTACTGCAATATAATTGTTTTAAACAAAGCTAATGAAATATAAATGTAAAGAAATAAAAAAGAAACTTAATTTTGTTATGAATATAAATCAACCACACTAATATTTTGTTTTATTAATGATTACAACAAGTTGTTAAACTATACGTTTTAGTAAACTACAACATTCTTTGGAAAAGAATTAGAATTTCTCTTAACTTAACATTTCATCCCATTGAGTTATATAGCTTCAATATAATAGCCAACTTGTTTGTATATATAACTGCTACAGCGGTAGCACAGGCTTCCACCCGATTGGAATCATGTTTATCTAAAGGTCTGGAAAAACTTTTGTTGGGGAAGATGATTTATGAAAGAGGAACAGAAATCTATACTTTTGGGTTGATTTCTATGGAATTTGTTATTAGAATGATGTTACTACTTGAAATATCAGAGTTTACTGCAATTGTTGCTATGGTTACGAAGAGATAAAACGCCAGTTCACATGCTGTGGTAATATATCTTAAATTCTACTCAGCCCAATTCATGGTATAGTCTTTATTGGCATTGGGAAAATTCTGGCTTTTTTTCCAGGTTTTGCCATAGCTTGACAGCAGAAAATCCGATTGTCAACCATATTTGCTATAACGTTTGAATTCTGTTGTAAGGTACAGAGGCTATTCGCACATTTTTTAGACGATTTTGGTAAGCGGTAATAAAATTTCGTTTGCTGCAAAAGAAGTAATTGTAATTGTACTATTTTTTAAAAGTCAAAATTATCGTCTGGGGCTCGAAAGTTTTGTTTTTATTAAAAATGGCGAATTTAACAAAGCAGTGGTTCGAAGGCTACATTTACGCTCTTTCCGAAGAGAAATATGCATACTCCGTTATCCAAAAACGATGTGAGAGTTTTGTGATATCTAAAACGTCGATAGGTAATATCATCAACAAGAAAAGAAAGAAACGTCAAATTGGAGCCTCAAGTGGGGCAAAAATTCCAAACAAGTATCCAAGGAAAAAACGGACATCTTTCGACTATTGCAAAGGTACGTTGTTTAATGTTAAAAGAAATCCCCCTAGTCAAAGGACAGTTGCAAAATCATTAAAATGCTCGGTGTCGACTGTAAACAAAATGGCAAACGTTGATTTAAATCTTAAGAAAGCGAAAAAACGCAATGTGCATCGTCTTCTTGCAAAGCATATCGCTCAACGCAGGACATGCTTCAGAATTCTATATGAGAAACACTTATCCAAAGAAAAATGGAAAACAATTGTCACAATAGATGAAGCATGGGTGTATTTAAATGACTGTAACAAAAAGAGCCATTTATTATCATAAAAGGGAAGAAAAAATGTAAGTACATAGTTCAAAGAATTGAAAGAACGTTTTTCTAAGGGATTCATGATTGTTGCTGGTTTTTCTTATAATAGCAAGTTAAAAATAAAGAGAGTGAAAACAAAAGTGTTACGATTAACTCCAAATACTATCAGGAACATATTTTGTCGCCAATTTTTCTGAATGAAATACCATCGCTTTACCGACAGAGCCCTCCATCTGTGAGACTCCATCAGGACAAAGCTAGCAGTCACACATCAAAATATACTGTAAATTTCCTAAAAGAAATGGAACAAAAAACTGGTATCAAGGCCATACCCTTCACTTATATCCCTACTAAATCTCCCGATGTGTCACCTATGGGTTTTTGTGCTTTCGGACTTTTAAAAACTGTATTATCCAAACGTTGTCCCCAAACCCTAACATGACTCTGGAAAGCTGTTCGGGAGGAATGGGATAGAATATCTCTGCTGCCACTTCAAAAGGCATTATTATCCTGGAAATTGCGGTGTCGAAAGATAGTTCAGAATAAGAAATGTCAAATAGAACATTTAAAACACAAGAATTTTATGTAATTTAGTTTTGTGAATACAATATACATCGTCTAAAAAATGTGTGAACAGCCTCTGTAGTACTTTTCCCCTGAAGAACGGCGTAAATGTCGCACAGTATGTCTTATATTAAATTAGGAATTTTTTTCCTGAAATACAGAACACTAATTACTCACACCTGAATATAAAAAATATGAATTATATTTTCCCAATTATGAGACACTTTCTGAGACAGTTTTAAGCTGCGTTTTAAGATATCAGATGAAATTTGTGAAAGAGTTGGCCAATTCACTAGGGATTTAACATGCTCCATATAATGTTTGTTTAAAAAAAATCTAATTTCCTCGAATTTCATTAGAGATACTCGTCTATTTTCCATTCAATTAATTCAGTTCTCACTTAGCGGCAAGGCAAAATTACACAAAAAGTTAAAACGTTTTCATTAAAATTGTAGAACACAGAAATAAATAAAACACCAAATAGAGTTAATTTTTTTTTTGGCATCTAATCAAAAGAAGCAACCCGGCCAGCGTGCAGGAAGACAAATGTTTTGGTGCAAAAAACTCAACGTTTACTTTTGGTCCCTGTCGGCAAAAAGACAAAAAGAAGCTTGTGTAGAAACTGATTTAATTCCCTATTCTACTAAGAGTTTCAAACGTAAACAAATGGCGACCTCGTTAGGTCTATCACCACTTTTAAATTGTTGATAATTCTATAACTATAACATGCAGATAAACTAGAGGCAGAAAAACTTGAACATAAGAAAAATATAATTCAATCACTTTTAAAGAAAAATTTACACAGTTTGTCAATATATAAGAGTAAAAAAAACTGAGCTAACCCGAGGCGGTTAACAGAGTTTTTCCACATACTTTGAATGTGTTTTTTTTCTATAAAGCTTCATCACAAAACTCCCGAGAAGAATCGTCTTGGTTTAGGGTTTTTTTACTACCAACTCATACATCATACGTTAAAATTAAACATTCTTGTATAATTATTAGTATCGATAGGCAATTAATAATAGATTCTTGGTGTTTCTAGCAATGCATTCCATGTTATATAAATGATAAATCATCCTTACGACTCTGGTTATCTACTTGTTGAAATACTCAGCCAGAGTTGTTGAATTTTGAGTTGTTAATATTTAAATCTGAATCGTTACTCAAGTACGTTTTGTGAAATTAAATTCAGAAACAGAATTTCAATGTTCAGGAGTTTCAATTACCTTCGTTTACTAAATTTTCTTTGTATCTTTTCAATAAATAAAGGTGAGATTTTAAAAACTGTATTCCTATGCAGTGGAACCTTGGATCACTTGTACAGTCATCAGGTTTCTTGAAGCAGAATTTGTAAAAAATATGTAGTACCCTCACCGGGACTCGAACATAGATCTCTCGATTATGCGTCAAGTCTACCACCATTAAACTACGAAGGTATGCTGAAAAGAGGAAGAAAATACCTTTATATTCTTCCCCTTTAAAAGAACGACTGGGATTTAAGGCATTGCATTGTCAAATCCTCGTGGCGACGAATTATTGCCCACCACCTTTTAAGGAGTCTCATACACCTTAAACCCCTCATGATCTTCGAATATGTGACTATTGCAAGAATTGGGATATTTTATTTATTTTAAAAGCAATTACTTCCAACTTTTTACAGCTGACTACATGATATAGCTGCTTTGGAAATTAGTAAACAGAAAGTTTGTGTTGCCACAAATATTTTTGTAATTTAATCCTCTTTGTGACAAAATATTTCGCCATGTTTCCACCTTGCGCGCATGATATTTTAAAAATGGCTAATGGTACATACTTGAAATTTGATGGAATTCTTTATATGGGCACTATCTTCTAACTGAACTAACAATCTGATGAATATTTTAATATTGAAAAATTTTATGGACGAAAACATTACAAATTTTTTTAATAAAATTTATTTTATAAACTCAACTCCAAATAAAATAAAAATTTAACTTGAAATTTTTAGAATTTTAGGTTCACAGTAGTTTCCAGACGTTATAAAAGCTATATATTAAATATGGAATTAAATTATGAAACAGAATGTTTTAAACTGTGCGCGCAAGTTGAAAACATGACGAAAAATGTTGTCACAAAGCGGATTAAATTATAAAAACATTTGTGGCAACACAAACTTTCTGATTACTATTTTAGAAAGCAGCTATATTATGTAGTCAGCTGTAAAAATGGCAGTAATTGCTTTTGAAATAAATAAGTTATCCCAATTCTTGCAACAGTCACCTATTCGAACATCTTATGGGTTTTAAGGTGTATGAGTCCTCTTAAGGCAAGCGCCATTTATAGAATCATTACGTTATTTTGAAGAAGGATGTAGAGACATTAGGTATTTTTTTGAAAGCAGACAAGATGAAAAATTAACAACGCCTTCGCCGGGAATCGAACCGCGGACCTCTGGAATACCGGCCCAGTGTGCAGAACCACTACACCCCGAAGGACGCTTGGAAAGTGGGAGAAATACCTTATATACTCCCCTTTTTAACCCCTTATCACTTACGGAGACTAGGGTTTTAGGGGACCTAGTCTCCAAATCCTGGGTGTGGAGAATCATCATCCACAACCCTTTTAGTTCGGGCGCCACTTGTAGAGTCATTAGGTTGATTGGAAGCAGAAAAGATGAAAAATATGCAACCGCCTTCGCCGGGAATCGAACCACGGACCTCTGAAATACCGGCTCAGTGTGCAGAACCACTACACCACGAAGGCACGCTAGGGAAGTGGGAGAAATACCTTATATGCTTCCCTTTTTAAAGAGCGACTAGGGTTTTAGGAGACCTAGTCTCCAAATCCTGGGTGTGGAGAATCATCATCCACAACCCTTTTAGTTCGGGCGCTACCTGTAGAGCCATTAGGATTTTTTTAGGGGCAGAAAAGATGAAAAATATGCAACCACCTTCGCCGGGAATCGAACTACGGACCTCTGAAATACCGGCTCAGTGTGCAGAACCACTACACCACGAAGGCACGCTAGGGAAGTGGGAGTAATACCTTATAAGGAGACATGAAAAATGTGCAGTACCCTTGCCTGGACTCGAAGCTTGGACCTCTGAAGTACGCGCCGAGTGTGCTACCGTTACACCACGAAGGCATGTTGAAAGGAGCAACTACCTTATACACTAACGTCTTTCGTCACGAATAATTCCGTTCATAAACAAATTATCTTCACAAAAACTTGACGGGTGACGAAAGGTGTCTGGTGTTATAAACACTCTGATGGCGGCACCATAGGACTTTTGAAGACGTTTTGAGGTAACCTATGACACAATCAAAGACTTCTGGAAGCCTCATTTCAATATTTCCCATTGCTTAGTTCTCATTGTCAAAGCCTGAAAGCAAGCGTCTCCTCATAGGACGGATATTCGACCAGGACAATAGTATGGCCAATCAGTGTTGCAGGTAGATAAACTGAGAGCTTTGACATTATGTTGCTTGACTTTTACAAACTGTGTCTCTAAGCAAAACCGTGGTGTTGGAAGTTAATAATAAAGATTTGGGAGAGTTACTGTAGGTCAAGAAGAACAAGCTCAACAAGAAACAACTGGAGTTTTTTCTCCAGTTGAAAAGGAAGACTACGAAGACCATGAGGGAAGACGAAAAGATAACTCTGCTCATTAGGTCCCCAAAATGTTTGCAGAGTCAGATAAGGTGCAAAGTGTTAATGTGATAATATCACTCTAATAAAGCATTAGCAAGCGTAAGCATTTTCAATGACAATGCCATGTCTCGCTTAAGAAACATTTTCAGATGGCTTAGATGACAACAAATCACATACGTTTTGAGTTAAATGGAGGTCTGGTGACACTCAAGTTGAATGACTCTAAAATACAAAGAAACCACAAACGAATATTAATCAGAAGGGCAGTTACTTGACGTTTTTACGGAATGATGCTCCCCATTCAAATCTTAGTGTTTCTTTCCGTTCTGAACTTCATTACTTTCCACGAATTCCATCCACTCTCTCTCCTTAATTAAATTACATTTTCGTCGGTTTTCTTTATTTAATATTATGTTTATCTTTCTTATCTTAGATTTCATGATTCCCATAGGTTTTGTGTTAAGAAAGTTTCCACAAAATTCTGTTTTAACCTTTAAATAAGGAATCATGGTGCGCATTTAATACATTTTGCATTAATGCTTATGAGCTTTCGGTTTACGAACTTTGTGTATGATGCCTTTTTGCATTTCACTTGTGAACCGATGTTTCCTTTTATACATTTATTGTAAGCCAGGGTATCAAATTTTGCATTAATTAAGCTTTTCAATATTAACTAAAGGACTTTCTTCCTTTATTATTATGTTGCTTGAAAGATTAAACAAATTTGACAACTTTTTAAGCTTTTCATGCTAGGAATTTAGTATTCACCCCAACTCTAGTTTAATCAGCTGGAGATAAAAAAAAACATTCTTCCTCTCCATATTCAGTTTGGAGCGCTAGGAGCGCTAATCATATAAGGGGTATTTGCAGATGAGAAACTTAAAAACCTTGCTTCTTACATTATTGATGTATGTTTTATATACACTCTTTTGCAAAAGCATCGAAGCGCCATGAAGGAAGTGATTGTTTTGGATGAAATTGAATATGTTTATAGCTCATACACAGATTATAAAATGATTAAAAAAATCAAGGTCATAGTACCTGTTCACGGTTGACAGTCACCCATTGAGTTTTCAAATTAGCAATTGGTCGAACCCCAGCTGGCGGCAATGCATGCTTGAATTCGTCGAGTCAAGGAGTTTTAAAAGTTAATAATGCTGCGACACATTCTGCCAGGCATTCATCAGGTGTCGCTCCAGATCTGCAGTATTTTGTGGTGCTCGAATCTGGTGGCCTACCATGTTCCAAACATGCTCAATTGGTGAAAGGTCTGGTGACGTTGCTGGCCAAGGAAGAGTATCAACCGTACGGCGACAGTCCAGAGTTATGCCAGCGGTACGTGGCCTGGCATTATATTGTTGGAAAATTGTCCCAGGAAGACGTGCCAAGAAGGGTAATGCAACCTGCCACAGGATGGTATCAACATATCGTTGCGTTATTAAAGATGTGCGAAGGATCACTGAAGATAACCTGCTGTCATGCAACCTGCCACAGGATGGTATCAACATATGGTTGCGTTGTTAAAGATGTGCGGAGGATCACTGAAGATGACTTGCTGTCATAAGAAATAGGGCCCCACACCATCAGACCAGGGGTTATGGATGTATGCCTTTGTAAAACGAAGGCTGATTGGGACCGCTGGCTTCGTCCTCTCCAGATACGAACACGGTTCCCATCATTCATCGCTGAACACTATACGATGCCATTCTGATGGCAGTCATGATGATCGGCTGCGACACCACTCCAGACGAATCCGTCGATGTGTAGTCTTTTTTCCTTTTAGTGAAGGTGTGAACATCAGTTTGTTAGTATAGAAACACTGAAGTACTATGGAATGCAATTGATGACCTTAAAACTGCGATTCCCCCGATCAGACGTTTAAGTGTTTTTTCCTAAATTTAGACATTAGGAGAGAGTAAACATAACATTATAGCTTGTTATTTCTTTATTATTCCTCTCAGCTATTTTGATACCTGTGGTTACTGTGTTTCACGAAAAAGAAAGAAAAAGTAGCACAAAAATATTCGTATTAAAAACAACTCCTTTGATCCAGACTGCCAGCAAAAGCACAATTAGAAGTTGCATTATTTAGCGTTTTGGGTATCAAACCCACTAATGATTAACATCCGTAGCAAAAGTCAGTTTTTTTACTTCCTTGTACGAAGTAAAAAGGAAGTATTGTAATCGCGAAAAGTTTCAGGCAGCATATTTCAGCGAAAATATCCATTTTCACCGTTTTCGAATGCAATTTAACGATGTTTTTGCGTGATATCTGTACGTAAGGACAGAATAAATGATTCTTTTCCTCCAAAAAAATTATAAAACTGCTTTAAAATGAATTCTGAAGATAATTTTTCGTGGCGTCTGTACGAACGGATGTACGTACGTGCGTACGTATCTCGCATAACTCAAAAACGAGTAGCCTGAGAACATTCAAATTTTGTATATAGGACTGCTATAACATGTAGATGTGCACCTCGTATTTTGGTTGCAATCGGCCGCACTAAACGTATATAAATATATTTATATATATATATATCCACTCTGTTACCCGGCTCAGTGATCTCAATTTCTTTACTCTTATATGACTGTAAATTGTACATTTTTTGCTTTAAAAATGATTCAATTATGTTGTTCTTATCTTCCGGTTAAGATTTTTATGCCTTTAGTAAATCTGTATGCAATATTTTTAGAATTATCAACAATTTAAAAGTTGCTTAGTGCCGCTAAGCCTGATAATTTTTTTGATGGCGGCCATTGCATGTTTACATTTGAAACAGCAGAGTAGTGGATTTGTTGCCAATCTAGAGAAACGTAGCTTCGCAAAGATAAGGCCTTCATTTGTTATTGCGAATTATATCATGCTTAATACTTTCTGGAATTTTTTAGAGGAAATAAGTGCTTAAGATTTACTTAATTTTTAATAATTAGTAATTTAATTTTTAATAATTAGTAATTTTTAATGCAGATGTTTTGAGTTTTTATGTATTTTTGCCTTGTCGCAAAGTGAGAACTTCGCGAGAAATACTCAATCGTCTGTGTAAAACTGTTCCTTTTTTGTTTTGTTTGCTTAATTTCTTTTATACATCGTTCTAGCTATATTATAGCATTTGAATAGAACACGTGGCAACGATTAGATAATTCTTTAAGTGATATAAATTTTGTGCATTCTGAGTTATAAAATGAACGAAATATAATACTGTTAAGTGAACCTAGCACCAGAGTGTCGTTATGGTAAACAAATAGAGTAAATTTTAAAGAATGCATTTATTCTATCGTGGTTTATGCGCTGTGGGCGAAGTAGATTTAATTGAACCCAATAAGTTTAAACGAAATGCAAGAAAAAATGCATAAAATTTAATATTCCGTACATGGATGTGATGGAATCATGGGGTGTACACATCAGATTTTTTTCTTCTTGTTAATGATTTATTGATTCGCGTATCCTTTGTTAAATATCTATGTAAAGAGTCTCTTAAGTTGATTTAGTCGGCATAATTATCAGTAAAAAGTTTCCCTTAAATAGTCCTCCACGCAGGCATCTATGGTCTTAGGCAGATAGTCCTCGAGTGCTTTGCCGTAACTAAATAATCCAAACCCACTTTATGAGATAAGTGTTGAAAGAAAAAGTCCTATTTATTATTTCTTCAATTAACACAGAACTTCATTCCTTCTGTGCTGAGAGTTTAATACATGTCCTCATATTTTCTATTTCGAATACTTTTTCATAATTTGAATAAACTAGTTTTATGTTTAGTCTTGCACAGTGTATTATTTGATAAGTTAGGGCCTTCAATGATGTACCAAGGCTGTTGTATAAACTCTTAAATATTTAAAGTAAGAGAGTCATAAGGTATTTTCCCCCGCCTTTCAGCATGCCTTCGTGGTGTAGCACACTCGGCGCGTATTCGAGAGATCCAGGATTCAGTCCCGAAAAGGGCATCGTGCATTTTTCGTGTCTTCAGCATAAAAAATAATCTAATGAACCTACAGTAGCGCCCGAACTGAAAGGTGATGATTATTCACCACCAGGATTTGGCGACTGGATCCCCTAATCCCCAGTCTCCCTTTAAAAAGGAGGAGTATATAAGGTATTTCTGCATGTTCTCGTGGTGTAAAGGTAGCACACTCGGCGCGTATTCGTCGAGTCCCTTCGAGGGCATAAAGCATTCAAACGAATTGACTAGTGTTGATTAAATAGAAAATATAAAGATACATTTAGTTATAGGTTAATTTTAAACTTAACATCTACATCGAAGAGAATGACGTCCATATTGCTTTGCAAAAGCGAAGCGTTTTCTAATGGAAAAGGAATTAAATTGAGACGAGAGTGTTAAAAATTATGCATTTTTTGCCCTTTTTCCCAGTGGAGAAAAACTATAAGAGAATATTTCCCCCATAATATGTCAGCTGACTAGACGTTAAAAATTTAAATATAAGCAAAAACAGCTGCTAAAATTTTGGCTGTAGATTCATGCGGAATAATTAGAATTTTCTGTGACATCTATGAATATTTGAATGTCATTCGGAACAACGCATTTAAGTGAAAACTTTTTCTTAAAGTATGTGGCAACAAAATCAAAATATAGAAGGAAATTAAATGTAGAATATGAAATGCGACTGCATGTACCACCAATACAGCTAGACGTGGAGAGTTTGTGTAAAATATTACAAGCACAACCGTGTCACTCAATATAACGCAAGGGTAAGTGACACACCTGGTGCATGAGTTAATGCTATTAATGAGTAAATTACATTAATTTTGGGTTAAATCGCTTTAATAAAAAATACATTGTTTTTTAATTGTCTTTACGTAAACCACATATAACATATTGATATACATTAAATGTTATTTTAAGGTATATTTTTCTAAGGGTGGGATGGGGTTACCTGAATATACATTATAGGTCTAAGGTTACGTGAGTCTTCGAAGTTTGAAACCGCTGACCAAGATTAAGGATATTGTTACGAATTCCGTATACATATACGGATAATTTTAGTGAAGTTATATGTAAATCTGTTATATTGTTCTGTATAATATAACGCTAAAACATACACTGAAGTGACAAAAGTCATGGGATACCTCCTAATATTTTCTTGGTTCTCCTTTTGCCCGGCGAAGTGCAGTAACTCGACGTGGCATGGACTCAACAAGTCGTTGGAAGTCCCCTGCAGGAATATTAGCCATGCTGCCTCTATAGATGTCCATAACTGTGAAAGTGTTGACGGTGCAGAGTTCTGGGCACGAACTGACCTCTCGATGATGTCCCATAAGTGTTCCATGGGATTCATGTCGGGCGATCTGGGTGGCCAGATCATTCGCTGGAATTGTCCAGAATGTTCTTCTAACCAATCGCGAACAATTGTGACCCGGTGACATGGCGCATTGTCATCCATAAAACTCCCATCGTTGTTTGAGTACGTGAAGTCCATGAATGGCTGTAAGTGATCTCCAAGTAGCTGAAGATATCCATTCCCAGTCAATGATCGGTTCAGTTGCACCAGAGAACTGAGTCCATGCCATGTAAAAACAGCCCAGACCATTATGGAACCACCACCAGCTTGAACAGTGCCTTGTTGACAACTTGGGTCCATGGGTTCGTGGGGTCTGCGCCACACTCGAACCCTACCATCAGCTCTTACCAACTGAAATCGTGACTCATCTGACCAAGCCACGGTTTGCCATTTGTTTAGGGACCAACCGATATGCTCATGACCCACGACAGTAGCTGCAGGCGATGTCGTGCTGTCAGTAAAGGCACTCGAGTCGGTCTTCTGCTGGCATAGCCCAAGGAAGACAAATTTCGCCGCACTGTCTTATCGGACACGTCCCTCGTATGTCCCACATTGATTTCTGCGGTTATTTGACGCAGTGTTGCTTGTCTGTGAACATTGACAACTCTACGCAGACGTCGCTGGTCTCGGTCGTTAAGTGCAGGTGGTCGGCCACTGCGCTGTCCATGGTGGGAAGTTACGCCTGAAATTAGATATTCTCGGCACACTCTTGACACTGTGGATCTCGGAATGTTGAATTCCCTAACGCTATCCGAAATGGAATGATCCATGCGTCTAGCTCCAACTACCATTCCGCATTCAAAGTCTGTTAATTCTCGTCGTGCGGCCATAATCACGTCAAAGCCTCTTCACATGAATAACTTGAACACAAATGAAAGCCCTGGCAAAGCACTTCATATTTATACATTTTCTACCCGATACTACTGCTATCTGTATATTTGCATATTGCTGTCCCATGACTTTTGTCACTTCAGTGTAGAGAGAGGATGCTTTGTCGGAAATATAACGAACAGTACAGGGACAAGGTCTATTTAACATTAACTAAATGGCTAAATAGTTAATTTTTGTCACCGAATATCGCTAAATGTCGCCACATTTGGCATCCATTTAACGACATATTGGTTCAGTCCCAGTATCACTGTAACAGATATTTTAATTGAATAATATTAATTGATTCCATATGCAGCTGTAACCGTAACTATATAAGACCACAGAGAGCATCACTTCCTCAGTTCTTGTCGCGAGTTGTTAGCTCAAAGTGGGTTCGGAGTACTGGGATATTTCCGTGTTACCTTCGCTCTTTAGATACGCTTTTCATTGCGTTGTGTTTAACGTTTTTAGTAGTTTGAAGTGTAATTACTAGTATTCTTAGTTGAAGTGCTGAAATTTGAAGTGTTCTTAGCAATTTAAAGTCCTTTGTAGTTTAAAGTGTAACTAGTGATTGTACTCTACACTCTGGTACTGTGAACACCTGTACCAGTATTTCTGTGGAACGTTCCAGAACTCTGAAGTGTTTTTTCTAAGGAAAAAAAGTATCAACCTATCATCAGACCCGTGTGCATTCAACCTATTACGAACACGTACACACGCAACAATATTTTTAGCTGACTGGTAATTAAATTAGTCTAGTTATTTTTGTAGTCAAACATTCGGAATTTTAATGCGTAAAATGGTCGCATCCAGAGTATCTATGTTTGGCAGATCAAAGGTACCGCCTTCATTATTCAAAGATACTATCGATGTATCTTTCAGTAACGACGACGATACCGCCCCCTCAATTGTGTAGGCGGTCCTTTCGATAAGTATTGTTAATTTGATAGTTTGAATTCATGACGAGCCCGAAAATGTGTTCTAGGGTATATTAATGTATGTTCTGACAATTAACTGCCTTAGCGCAGTAACGTGCTGCTTTCAACAGTTACCACTTTTCAATAATAAAACTGTTTATACTACCTATAGTTTAAAAATACATCATCTGCTTAGACGATGTGCGCATTTTACGTGAAGATGAATGAAGAGATGGAGCATTGGTCGCCGTTAAGTATTCTTGGAATGCTTCAAATACCTTTAAATACTTTTGAATTATTCTTGGAATAATTCAAATACGCTCAAAAGAAAGTTAACTTCCATCTAGCAAATAATTTTACCCTTACAGATTGAAAGATACAATGATAACCTTTCGTTTTAGGTTATGAAATTTGTTAATTAAAATTATGTAATAAATAATGGAAATTGAGGAATTTTCCATCGTACTTTCCAGAAAGCAAGGATGCAAGTTTTCTTTGGAATTTTAAAGGAACTGATTGATTTTAATAATCTTTGAATACAGAAATTAAATAAAAGTTTTTTAAGATTATGAGCTCAAAGGAGCATTAGCCCAGAAGGGCTACTAGTCTCAAGAAAGGATTTTGAGTTAAATCACTATAAAAGTCTCAATCACTGCTCAAATTGTTGCCAACAAATATTATCGCCCTGTATTATATTTAAAGAAATTAAATAATGAAGAATTTGCATAAATGTATGCATGTTTTTCGCTTTGCGTAAAAAACGAATGTACCTAGAGACATCAAATTTTGAATAAAGAAGTTCTCCACTAGACCCCTGGAAGCCCGAATTTTGAATTTCGTGTTTGTTTTATTGTCTATTTCATATTTTGTAAAACTTTAAACGAATTTTTTATTAACAAACTCAGTGATTTCAAAGCGAACAACGGCAACACTGTAAGGAAAATAAAACATTTATATCTCCATGCGCGAAACTGTGTATCGAAAACTCTAAAGATAGGTAGTTTTTAAATATTTTTAGCGCAAAGGAGCATTAGCCCAAATGCTCTCGAAACGTATATGTGTATGTAAATGAAAGAAAAAAACCTCTTGGGCGTAATATAAAATCTTAAAGCTTTCACATTTTTTTTGTTTTGATTTTGATTTTAATTATTTGACGTTAAAAGTCCTCTATGCAGCAGTAATGCAAAACTCTTGATGAATTTTAATTAAAACCTTTTTCTAAATACTGGTTACAGATAAGATTCGCATTTTTTAAAGGGAAATTACGATATTTTTCTAGTTTTAAGAATAAAAGAGATGGTCATCTCTTTTTATTCTTAAAACTAGAAACATGGAATAAAAGAGATGACCATCTCTTTTATTCCATGTTTCCTTAATCTTTTATTTATATGGCTGTTGCTTTATTAAAATGTAAAATCGCTCAGTGTTCAATCAGTTTTGATGCCACTACTAGAAGAAATTTCTTACTATTAATGAACACGCTCATTTTTCATTGGAATGAGTGCAAAAGAATGCTAGGATCATCATTCTTATTAATTTTTGAAACTTCCTAGTTCATTAACCCTCTAAGCGGCAAGGCCGTATATATACGGCCTAGAATATTTTTGTGATATCTGTAAGAACGTATATATACGTGCATATTAACATATGTCAATGAAATTAAGGCAATATATCAAAAAACAATTCCAGGTATGAAATACCAGGAGAATCAAAAAATAATTTATTCTCATAGTAGTTTTGGGAAATTTGTGCTTTCTTAGCAGAAACCCTGGCCGCTATGAAGCAGCAATTATAACTTCTATGAACACAGTTTATTTTAAACACAGAGAAGGAACACAAAAATGTTTTCTGCCAATAGTTTTGAATAAATATTACAGCCGGCGTACATCTGATTTTAATTTTCACGTTCCAACTTGCAAAACACGACGTAGAAATTTTTAATGATTCTTTGATTTCGATTGTCTGGCAAATGAGTGTTTTCATATTGACTTGGCATATTATAGTAATGCGTGCGTACGGTTTCGTAATAGATTGATTTCGTAACGATTTCTAAAGAGTTGGTTATAACTTGATAAAATTTATTTTACCAAAAGGAACACTTCACAGTTCTGAAACTTTCCACAATACACGTAAAATTCCTCACAGTATCCCACAGTACGATCAGTAGTTACACTTAAAACTACTAAGAACGTTAAAATCCTTTCAGCACGGGCGTCCCATATACACATTCTCTAAAAACATCTCTTATAGCCGGGCGTCCCATCCACTCATCACTAGAGATAGCATTCACAGGACGGGTGATGCGTATACGTATTTTAAGCTGGAACGTTTTTCTGAAGGCCACTACATGGCATCCTATGTCCATTACTTTTGAAATGAACACAGTTTTAGGTTCCTGACCTTGAGTTTGATATATTCTGGTTGACTTTGGTATTTTACTCATCAGCTGTTGCGAGGGCGGGGGGGGGGGAAACGTAAACAGAGGTGGGCTCTGTAAATAGCCGCGTGCTAATATAAACATCTGCGTCTCTAATTTATATGCAATTCCTTTTTACTTCCTTGTACGAAGTAAAAAAGAAGTATTGTAACCGCGAAAAGCTTCAGGCAGCATATTTCAACGAAAATATCTACTTTGACCGCTTTCGAATGCAATTTAACGATGTTTTTGCGTGATATCTGTACGTAAGGACAGAATAAAAGACTCTTTTCCTCCAAAAAAACTAAAAAACTGCTTTAAAATTAATTCTGAAGAGAATTTTTCGTGGCATCTGTACGTACGTATCTCGCATAACTCAAAAACGAGTAGCATCAGAACGTTGAAATGTTGTATATAGGACTGCTATAACATGTAGATGTGCACCTCGTATTTTGGTTTTAATCGGCCGCACCAAACGTATATAAATATATTTATAAATATATCCACTCTATAAATATATCCGGCTCAGTGATCTCAGTTTCTTTACTCTTATATGTTTGTAAATTGTACATTTTTTGCTTTAAAAATGATTGAATTATGTTGTTTTTATCTTCCGGTTAAAGGTTTTATGCCTTTAGTAAATCTGTATGCAATAGGTTTAGAATTATCAACAATTTTAAAATGTTTTAAGTGCCGCTAAGCCTAATTTGATGGCGGCCATTTATGTTTACATTTGAAACAGGAGACTAGGGGATTTGTTGCCAATCTAGAGAAACTCAGCTTCGCAACAACAAGGATAACGCCTTCATTTATTATTGCCAATTAAATCATGCTTAATCCTTTCCTGAATTTTTTCGAGGAATAAGTGTTTAAGATTTACTTCGTAATTTTTTAATACATATATTTTGAGTTTTCATGTATTTTTGCCTTGTCGCAAAGTGAGAACTGAATTAATTGAATGAGAAATACTCAATCGTCTGTGAAAAACAGTTTCTTTCTTTCTTTCTTTCTTTCTTTTTTTTTTTTTTTGCTTAATTTGTTTTATACATAGTTCTAGCTTTATTATAGTATTTGAATAGAACATGTGGCAACGATTAGATAATTCTTTGATATATATTTTGTGCATTCTGAGTTATAATATGAACGAAACATAATACTGTTAAGTAAATTTAGCGCTAGAGTGTCGCTATGGTAAACAAAGTGAATTTTAAAGAATGCATTTATTCTATTGTGGTTTATGCGCTGTCGGCGAAGTAGGTTTAATTCAATCTAATAAGTTTAAATAAAATGCAAGAAAAAATGGGTATAATTTATTATTCCGTACGAGGAAGTCATGTGTTGTACACATCAGATTTTTTTATTCTGTTTTTTCCTCTACTATGTATGGTTTGGAGTTTTGTTACGTTTTGCATTGCCTTCAGATATATTGGAAAGCCTCACCTCCAGTCTCTTATGGCGGGAAGAAGCTATTTATCAGATTTCCCTCGTATGGTTAATGAACCATTTACTAACGCAGATGAGAGTGATGATTCATTTTATAAAAGTGATATTTCTCCGTGCTACGAGATTTACCACACTCAGTCTTAATTTTAAATTTTGTTGCTTCTTACTGTAAATAGTTCTTTATTGTGTTGTTCTATTAATTTTAAACTTTATTGATCGATTTTATTAATTAAAACTTTGGAATAATTTGGATAGCGCTTCCGAAAATGATTTTACAAGGTAAGCAATTTTTTAAGTATATTTTCATGTAAAATAAATAAAAAAAACGTTATTAAGTGCTAATTTTAACATAACAGCTCGAGTAATAATCTAAAATGATACCAAAAATTATGATGCTAGAAGTAAAACTTTTTTTTTTCTGATTTTTTTTATAAAATTAGCTTAGCTTAGCGATGCAAAACCTCCACCCTGTACTACGGTGACTGCTTTCAATTCCCTTCCGTCCCGCACGAGCGTCTTAAACAAAGGTTCGCCGACGTGAAAGAGTTAAACACAACGCAATGCACAGAGCCTCTAATGACCGATGGTCACGCGGAGATATCTCAATACTTCGAAGTTGCTCTGAACTAACAACTATTACTCAGAAATTGAAGCTCTCCCCGGTCTTATATAGTGTTACGGATTTGGTATTTAAATAGCTAATAATATAAGTATTAAATAGCTTTAAATAGCTATTGTAATACTGTGATATTGAAATATTGTAATACTGTGAGTATTACAATACTGTGATATTGTAATATTGTAATACTGTGATATTGAAATATTGTAATACTGTGAGTATTACAATATTGTGATATTGTAATATTGTAATACTGTGAGATATTGTAATCTGATGAAATTTAAGCATTTTTATTGTGATAATAATAAATTTTGTTCATTTTTCATCGGACTTCTGCATTCCTTTCATAACGAACCCATACGCACGCAACAATAGTTTTCCCTCGGCCGCCGAAAATCTGTAGTACTTCTCGAAATTACTGGAAGGTATATGAAGGCTGGATACGGTTACAGTTACATATGGAATCAATTCCAGTTATTCAGTTACAATACCCATTACGATGATACAGGGACCGAAACAAAAGACCCCGACGTTTTGGCGATTTCTCGCTAAATTTGGTGCCAAAACTTAGTCCCTCAAACCGTCGCCAGCTTGGCGATATTTCGCCAATTTAGCGAGGTCGCCATTTGCTCAATGTTAAATAGACTTGCATGTGTATTCTTACTTTTTCTGCAAAGCATCGCCTCTTTAGATTTTCATGTTATCTTTAAAAAAAATTACATAACATTATAGTAAAATTGTTTATTTATGTACAAAATTCGTAACAATGTTAATCAATTTGGTGTAAAAGTACATTCACATTAGATAACTAAGAAGTCCGCTTGTTTATTGTACTGTAGATTTATTAGGTTTTTTTGATGCAGGAGAACTGATTAATGAGCATCGCCTTCGCCGGGACTCGAACCTGGACCTCTCGAATACGCACCGAGTGTGCTACCGTTACAACACGAAGGCATGCTGGCAGGAGGGAGAAAATACCTTATATACAACCTCTTTGAAAGGGCGACGGGGGATAAAGAGTGGTAACTAATCGCCATATCCTGGTGGTGACGAATTACTGTTCACCACATTTTAGTTCCTACACCAGTGTAGAGTCATGACGACTTTTGAAGTAGGAGACATGAGAAATGTGCAATGCCCTCGCCGAGACTCGAACCTTGGACCCCTCGATTACGCGTCGAGTATGCTTCCAATTACACCACGAAGGCATGCGGAAAACTAGGAGAGAACACCTTACACACTCCCTCTATTAAAGGCTGACCAGGTACTAGGACCCAGTCGCCAAAGCCTGGTGGTGACGAATTATCGTCCACCACTTTTTAGGTCTGCCACCACTCATAGAGAAATCAAGTTTCAAGTTATAAGGAGATTTGAAAAATGTGCAATGCCCTTGGCGTGACTCAAACCAGGATCTCTCAAATGCGCGCCGAGTGTGCAACGGTTTCAACACGAAGGCATGATGAGAGGATTCAAAACATTTTGGCAAATCTATTGACTCCTGAAAATAAAAAGGCCCTTGTAGTCTTTGCATAAAAAGCAAAAGGTTATTGGTAGATATTTAGCAAAAACTGACTGAAGTTTCTAAAAAGAAGCTGTTAAATTCTCTTGAAATTTCGAAAAATATTATAATTTACATTAACACTGAGATTTTTGGAATAATTTTTTCTTACTCTAAAAAAAAAAGCGCGACAACCATTTTTCTGTTTCATTCTATGAAGCTTAATTATCAACTCTTTGCGTATAAAAAAGCTGTCTTTGTTATAAACCGGTGAAGTATTCTTCCTACTTTCTGAACAGCAACACGTGGACGTCGTAAATGGTTTACCAACCCCATCAGCGTTTATTTTCACAAGTCGGTTTTCTTTATTTTTACTTTTAGTGATCCTTTTCATCAAAGAAAATAAAAGGGAAAAATGTCATCTAATTTATTGATCAATTCCTTTCTAAGAGCTGTTTCCTAAATGACACCAATCGGTAAAATGTTTGCGACCATTTTGATGTTTTCATGGATTTTTTTTTTCTTTCTTCTTAGCTGCAACACACGTTTTCTCAATTAAATCTTCCGTGGTGTTGCTGGGAAATTAAGCACTTTTTGATGCACCCAATGAAACAGCAGTCTTGATTAATCATTCTGTTTCAAATCATGCCTTCCATTTTTCCTTTTTATAAAGAATATTAATAAATTTATTTATCTGCCCAAAGGAACGTTAGAATGGGTATTAGTCTCGAAATGGAATTTTGCGTCGCATCACTGTAAATGGCTGTATTAATTTTCAAACTGTTGCCACCAAATATTATCACCTGTATTATGTTTAAAGAAATTAAATGATAAAGAATCTGCATGAATGTGTAAGAATTGGAGGCTCCCTTCAACCCATCTAGACACGAGTGCCCCCATAGCTCAAAAGAAGGGGCTCCGTATCTCCACAAACGAGGGCAGCGAGTAACCCAGCCACCCCCAAACAACAAGCAACAATACTAAATCAAAAATAAGTAAGCACATCTAACACAAAATTACAGACCAACCAACAAACAAAAAAAAAAAAACAAAAAAAATCCATAAAGACAAATTCACAACATAGAACAACACACATATCTAAAACAATGAATGTGTATATGTTTCTTGCACTGTGAAAAAATAACGGTAGCTATAGTCATAAAATTTTTAATAACATAGTCCTCCACCCGCACATGTTCACCTGGAAGCCCAAATTTTGAATTTTCTGGTTTATTTCCTACTTCATATTTTGTAGAACTTTAACGAATTTTTGATTAAAATACCCAACAATTTCAAAGCGAGCAATTGCAAAACTGCAGGAAATAAAACATTTTTTGTGTAGTGCGCGAGTCGTAAAGGTATGCTGTTTTTAAATATTTTTAATCCAACGCGGCGTTAGCCTAAATGCTCTCGAAACGTGTATGTGTCTGTAAATGGAGGGGGAAAATTAAAAAAAAAAAATAATAAAACACCTCCCGTTTGGGTGTAATATAAAGTCTGAAAGCGTTCAGATTCTATTTTAACCCTGCAGGGCATTAGCCCAGAAGGGCTTTTGGTCTCGAAACGGCATTTTGCGTCGAATCACTGTAAACGGCTGTATCACTTTTCAGATTTAAAATTATTATTACAACAAACTTCACGTAGATTTAAGTAAATATTTCAACTGATTTCAGGGGTAAACAAGTACAGATCCCTCTTCATCAGGAGCAAAGAAATCTGCACCACTGGACCTGACAATCTGCAAGACTTTCGAGACCAGTCTTGCAGATCTCTTTTCTCCTGATGAAGAGGGACCTGTACCTGTTTGCTCTCGAAATCATTTGAAACCTTGACTTAAATATATTCCAAACTAAAGGTTGTTGTGTTATTAATTTTATATTTCTCTTCTGCTTTTACTTTTCAAATTGTTTTATTTCAATATTTAAAATAAAGCGATAAATAAAATTAAAATATAAGTGGAGGCCATGTGAAAAGTTCCTTATCTGGTTACCTTCTCAGCAACCAGATAAAGAATTCACTGTGGTATTTTTCTATATTGTTGGATCAGGCTGGTTCGTCCCTATGCTTTTAGTTTTTCTTTTCTTGCATAGAGTTTGTTCCGAATTGAATGTAGGATAGGTTTTTAAACCTATTATTTTAATTTCTTTTACATTAATGTGCAGTGTGTGAGTGATGGTTAAATCTATATTAGAGGTGGTGTAGTGTATTTAATTATGGCAAAGCACACTAGGGCTATCTGCCTAAGAGGAGGGATGCCTTTCGTGGAGGACTTTCTAAGGGAAACTGGCTCGTATACACGTTACACATGGGGAAAACCACGAAAACACCCATGCAGCCAGCCCGTTCGCGGGATTCGAACCTCGGACCGAACTACCAGTGTTCAGCGACTTTACCGCTCGGCCGCTGGTGGGCCCCTATATTAGAGGATGGGTGTGTCATCCATTGATTTATATCATGCGTTATTTTGAAAGATATATACTATAATAGTTGACTCAAATAACTATGGATTTAATATTGAAAAACACTTAAATTGCAGATATTTACAAAATTTAGAAGCAGTTTTTTTTTTTACCAAAACGATATATGTCAACGGCAGCACGCGAATTTATTTATCGTTTAGCTACTGTTCTTTTACTTTGGTCGGCGGGCCCAACAGCTGCGCAGCGGTAAAGTCGCTGAACACTGGTAGTGCGATCCGAGGTTCGAATCATGGGAACAGGCTAGCTTTTTGCATAGGTGTTTTCGTGGTTTTTCCCATGTGTAGTCCTCCACG
The DNA here is from genome assembly GCF_044657685.1 of Stegodyphus dumicola. Taxonomy (NCBI): domain Eukaryota; kingdom Metazoa; phylum Arthropoda; class Arachnida; order Araneae; family Eresidae; genus Stegodyphus; species Stegodyphus dumicola. The sequence goes on along the minus strand of NC_140779.1, from coordinate 17,926,597 downwards.
AAGGCACCCCTCCTTTTAGGCAGATTGCCCTCGAGGCTTTGCCGTAACCACATAAACCAAACCTTTTACTTTGGTTCTTTTTCGATGCACCAGTATACGAGCCAGTTTCCCTTAGAAAGTCCTCCACGAAGGCATCCCTTCCCTTAGGCAGATAGCCCTAGTGTGCTTTGCCGTATTCTCAATACACAATACACTTTCCATTCATGTTTCATTATCCTTAGACATTCATATTGCTGCCTATATGGGTTCGCAATAGACTGCACGCACACAGGTCCAATGATAGGTTGATATATTTATTTTACCAAAAGGAAACTTCACAGTTCTGGGATTTTCCACTCGTACAGGTGTTTACAGTATCATAGAGTACATTCAATAGTTACTCTTCAAACTACTGAGAACGTTAAACACAAAGCAATGCAAAGCGCATCTAAAGTTCTCAGTACTCCGAACTCACGCTGAGCTAACAACACACAAACAACTGAGAGCGGTTTCTCTTTCCGGCTTTATATAGCTTTCACGCGGCCGCCGAGATATTTACAATACTTTCTGCTTCTCCGAAATGATTGGAAGGCAATATGAGGGTCGAATTACGGTTACAGCTAATATAGTGATAAATTACAATTATTCAATTACAATACCTATTACGGAGGTACAGGGACCGGACCCGAATTACGCCAAATAATCGCCAAGTTTGGCGACTTTTGGAGATTTCTTGCCAAATTTGGCGATAAAAATGACTCGCCAGTTTGGCGATATCTCGCGAAATTAGCGAGATTCCTATTTACTCAATGGTAAATGGACTTCCCTGCATTTTCCGGTATAGCTGTTCTCTGTAGATTTTTGTATGTTACATAACATAGAAAAATACAAAAATTTCACATATAATTGAAATAAAATCACCTATCTATATACAATATTCGTAATAATATTTACAAGCCAAGCAGTGTTTCACTGAATCCATAAACCGCAAAGTGGATATTTCCTTAAATACCTAAAAATATTAAAACACATTATTATTGTTCATAAGAACAAATTTTTATGATCCCTATTTTGGTCAATTACATAGCCAATTTTTCTACTTTCTACTTTCTTTTGGAAAAGTTTTCAGTTCCATTCTTTAAGCCGCAAAGGCGGCATAGTGGTTAGGGAAGCCTACCGTGCTACCGAAGGAATCAGGTTCGAATCCCGGAGAAGGCATGGCTGTAACTGTCCAAGTCTTCATAGGACGCAACGGCGGCCACTATAAAGTGCCTCTACAATAAAATGTCCACCATTTCTGGCCTTAGGAATTTCGAATGCTGATTAGGCAAGTGCCCGCCATTGGGAATAAAAACGTTCCATTTATTAACGCAAAATTTGCATAGGCGATAAAACTTCTAATATTTGCATCACAGATAAAAAAATATATGTTACATTGTAGACGTGGTAACAATGTAATGGACTGTAATTATATCTTGAGCTATTTTCTTTTCTGTATCTACTATTTGTAGTTCACAAACATGAACATCAAATTTATCCAAGCTAATCATCTGTTGGTGCCTTCGAAGAACTGAGCGAATGTATGGAATGGAGGATCCGTTGCGTGTCAGGTCTAGATTGTTCGTGCTCATTTTATTTTCAAATAGCTGACAGCAAATATCGTCAACCCTCCCATCACCAGAACATTCATGTTCCACCTTAATTGCTGGTATCACGTACAGTACTCGGAAGAAAGCGATGACGATGACGATATTATTAAATTAAAATTTTAGACAGTTTTGTTGCAGTAATACCATACAATAGTAAGATAAATCTTATAAATTTTCTGCATTTTAAGTAACTAGAATCCTTTATGTCTATTTAATGTTACCAAGTTTATACTATCTTATTTTAGCCCTTCTGTTATCTAATCTTTGAATCACGCTTATAAGAAACAGTAAGCAAAATTAACTAAATGTGAATATATATATGTATATATATATATATGAAAGTAGCAAGACAACATGAATTAGAGGGCAGCCCTTAAAACTGTGTAATTTTTGGACTAATAAGCTTTTTAGCTATTTTATTTTAATTGTACATTTGTCTAACTAGGCTTTCTTGTAAAGCCCTTTTTTATTAAATAGTAAGTTTTACATTAGCAATTTAAATTACCGCGCGTCGGGAAAAGAGCGATATAATTGAGACTTTCTTTAGTTTTTTAGATTATTAAGCTGAATTATTCTGTTAGTGAAATTACAATTATGGTCTCAATTATTACTGTTTGACGAAACGCGCTATAGGTATTAACCTGATTCGAGTTTTAAGCTGCTTTTCCCTTGATAAATCCGGCTCAAACCTCGAGTTGAGCTATTTACCATTTTTGTATATATTTATTGTGTATTAGAAATGTATTTAATTTTTACAAGAGTTTTTTTACAATTCTTTGTGCATTTAAAATTTTATTTTTATTACCCTTTTTTTGATTTTGAAGTCATTTCGATATGTAATTTTTGCATTTAGATTTTACGAAATAGCTTTTACTACTTTAATATTGTTTCTAATTGTGACATGATGTTATATTTTTGCTAAGGAGCTGCATTGTCAAATGTATTTTTTTAGCATTAGCTTTTAAACATTCCTCTTACTTATAAAATATATATAATATATTTATACGTAAGCTTTCAGATTTTATTATTGGTTCTATACCGCAGAATTTTATATGTATATAAATTTGAAAGCCTTCAGATTTTATATTAAACCGTGTTTTTTTGTTGACACAAACATACACGTTTCAAACATATTTGGGCCAACGCGCCCTTTGGGTTAAAATTGTTTAAAACCAACATATCTATAGAATTTCCGATAGACAGTTTGGCTCGCTAGACATAAAAATATTTTATTCCGTACAATGTGTTGCCAATACTCGCTTTGAAATCGTTGAGTATCTTAACAAAAAATTCGTTAAAGTTAAAAAAATATAAACCAGATAATAAAACAAATTCGAAATTCAAAATTTGGGCTTGGTGGAGGACTACGTTATTCAGAATTTGATGGTTTTAGGTATCGTTGCTTTTTTCACAATGCGAGAAACATATATATATTTATGCAGATTCTTCATTATTTAACTTCTTTAAATATAATACAGGGCGATAATATTGGGTGGCAACAATTTGAATTGGTGAATTTCCAGTGATTCGACGCAAATTGCCGTTTCAAGAGTAATAGCCCTTCTGGGATAACACTCCTTTGGGCTAACAATTGAAACGAGTTTTGTTTTCTTTAATATTTAAAGCTTTTCATGTTCAAATGCTTTTTATGGTCATTCGTTTATATTTTTCCTTATCTTGCTTACATATGTAAGATTTATTTATTTCTAACTAACCAGCTATTTTATGTTCAATAACGTTACTGCTCTCCTTTTTCGTTTTTCTGCCAAAATGCAAATTTTAGTTCCCGCGCATTCAAACGAAGTGGAAAGAGAGAGTACTTAAAAGGAAGTTTTAGATTGTTGCATGTGAGTATCTGCTGAAGACTGAGTTTTTAGTTGAAACTCATGATTGCACTCTGTCTGTGGCTTTGCGTTATTCTAGCCATTAGCTTGTCACGCGGATATGAAGTTTATGTTGTTCATTCTGTGTTTATATTATTCATTCTGTGTAGCCTTTTGGCTACTTTCGATTCAACTTAGTTATTCATTCTGTGTAGCCTTTTGGCTACTTACTACTCATTACTAGTTATTCATTCTGTGTAGCCTTTTGGCTACTTTCGATTCAACTTAGTTATTCATTCGATGTAGCCTTTTGGCTACTTACTACTCATTACTAGTTATTCATTCTGTGTAGCCTTTTGGCTACTTATGACTCAACTTAGTTATTCATTCTGTGTAGCCTTTTGGCTACTTTCGACTCAACTTAGTTATTCATTCTGTGTAGCCTTTTGGCTACTTTCGACTCAACTTAGTTATTCATTCTGTGTAGCCTTTTGGCTACTTACTACTCATTACTAGTTATTCATTCTGTGTAGCCTTTTGGCTACTTACGACTCAACTTAGTTATTCATTCTGTGTAGCCTTTTGGCTATTTTCGACTCAACTTAGTTATTCATTCTGTGTAGACTTTTGGCTACTTACTACTCATTACTAGTTATTCATTCTGTGTAGCCTATTGGCTGCTTTCGACTCAACTTAGTTATTAATTCTGTGTAGCATTTTGGCTACTTACTACTCATTTCTAGTTATTCATTCTGTGTAGCCTTTTGTCTACTTATGACTCAACTTAGTTATTCATTATGTGTAGCCTTTTGGCTACTTACTACTCATTACTAGTTATTCATTCTGTGTAGCCTTTTGGCTACTTATGACTCAACTTAGTTATTCATTCTGTGTAGCCTTTTGGCTACTTTCGATTCAACTTAGTTATTCATTCTGTGTAGCCTATTGGCTACTTTCGACTCAGCTTAGTTATTTATTCTGTGTAGCCTTTTGGCTACTTATTACTCAACTTATTTATTCATTCTGTGTTGTCTTTTGGCTGCTTATGACTCAACTTAATTATTCATTCTGTGTAGCCTTTTGGCTACTTACTACTCATTACTAGTTATTCATTCTGTGTAGCCTTTTGGCTACTTATGACTCAACTTAATTATTCATTCTGTGTAGCCTTTTGGCTACTTACTACTCATTACTAGTTATTCATTCTGTGTAGCCTTTTGGCTACTTATGACTCAACTTAGTTATTCATTCTGTGTAGCCTTTTGGCTACTTTCGATTCAACTTAGTTATTCATTCGATGTAGCCTTTTGGCTACTTACTACTCATTACTAGTTATTCATTCTGTGTAGCCTTTTGGCTACTTATGACTCAACTTAGTTATTCATTCTGTGTAGCCTTTTGGCTACTTTCGACTCAACTTAGTTATTCGTTCTGTGTAGCCTTTTGGCTACTTACGACTCAACTTAGTTATTCATTCTGTGTAGCCTTTTGGCTATTTTCGACTCAACTTAGTTATTCATTCTGTGTAGCCTTTTGGCTACTTACTACTCATTACTAGTTATTCATTCTGTGTAGCCTTTTGGCTACTTATGACTCAACTTAGTTATTCAATATGTGTAGCCTTTTGGCTGCTTAAGACTCAACTTAGTTATTCATTCTGTGTAGCCTTTTGGCTACTTTCGACTCAACTTAGTTATTCATTCTGTGTAGCCTTTTGGCTACTTTCGACTCAACTTAGTTATTCATTCTGTGTAGCCTATTGGCTGCTTTCGACTCAACTTAGTTATTAATTCTGTGTAGCCTTTTGGCTACTTACTACTCATTTCTAGTTATTCATTCTGTGTAGCCTTTTGTCTACTTATGACTCAACTTAGTTATTCATTCTGTGTAGCCTTTTGGCTACTTACTACTCATTACTAGTTATTCATTCTGTGTAGCCTTTTGGCTACTTATGACTCAACTTAGTTATTCATTCTGTGTAGCCTTTTGGCTACTTTCGATTCAACTTAGTTATTCATTCTGTGTACCCTATTGGCTACTTTCGACTCAGCTTAGTTATTTATTCTGTGTAGCCTTTTGGCTACTTATTACTCAACTTATTTATTCATTCTGTGTTGTCTTTTGGGTACTTATGACTCAATTATTCATTCTGTGTAGCCTTTTGGCTACTTACGACTCAACTTAGTTATTCATTCTGTGTAGCCTTTTGGATACTTACTACTCATTACTAGTTATTCATTCTGTGTAGCCTTTTGGCTACTTATGACTCAACTTAGTTATTCAATATGTGTAGCCTTTTGGCTGCTTAAGACTCAACTTAGTTATTCATTCTGTGTAGCCTTTTGGCTACTTACGACTCAACTTAGTTATTCATTCTGTGTAGCCTTTTGGCTATTTTCGACTCAACTTAGTTATTCATTCTGTGTAGCCTTTTGGCTACTTACTACTCATTACTAGTTATTCATTCTGTGTAGCCTTTTGGCTACTTATGACTCAACTTAGTTATTCAATATGTGTAGCCTTTTGGCTGCTTAAGACTCAACTTAGTTATTCATTCTGTGTAGCCTTTTGGCTACTTTCGACTCAACTTAGTTATTCATTCTGTGTAGCCTTTTGGCTACTTTCGACTCAACTTAGTTATTCATTCTGTGTAGCCTATTGGCTGCTTTCGACTCAAATTAGTTATTAATTCTGTGTAGCCTTTTGGCTACTTACTACTCATTTCTAGTTATTCATTCTGTGTAGCCTTTTGTCTACTTATGACTCAACTTAGTTATTCATTCTGTGTAGCCTTTTGGCTACTTACTACTCATTACTAGTTATTCATTCTGTGTAGCCTTTTGGCTACTTTCGATTCAACTTAGTTATTCATTCTGTGTACCCTATTGGCTACTTTCGACTCAGCTTAGTTATTTATTCTGTGTAGCCTTTTGGCTACTTATTACTCAACTTATTTATTCATTCTGTGTTGTCTTTTGGGTACTTATGACTCAATTATTCATTCTGTGTAGCCTTTTGGCTACTTACGACTCAACTTAGTTATTCATTCTGTGTAGCCTCTTGGCTACTTACGACTCAACTTATTTTTACTTTGAACTCATTACGTTTCAGTTGCGACATAAATGCTGGCTGGCTTTAAGCAAAAGAAGTGCGTTCTGTAAAATAATCTGAGTTTAATAAAAGGGTCTTTTATGTTCTTCGTATGTCTATGTCTATGTCTGTTTACTGAACATAGCCACAAATCGCTTACGTTCAGATTGAGTCTCAAGTTTAGTTTAGGTTGCAGAGAAGATGAGACTCTACACGTATTTCTTCCCAAGGAACGTAAACTTCAAACTTAATTAGGCAAAATAACTTAATAAAGTGTTTTCTCCCTCCTTTCAACATGCCTTCGTGGTGTAACAGTAGCATACTCAGCGCGTATTCGAGAGGTCTAGGCTTTAATCTCAGCGAAAGCATTGTTCATTCTGCACGCTTCTCGCATTAAAAAAATTCTAATGACTCTACAGTGGCGCTCGAGCCAAAAGGTGGTGGACGGTAATTCATTACCACCAGGATTTGGCGTTTGGATCTCCTAATCCCCAGTCGCCCTTTAAAAGTGGGTGTATAGGGTATTTTTCTCTTTCGTTCCAGCATGTTCTTCCTGGTGTAACGGTAGCACACTCGGCGTATATTCCAGAGGTCCAAAATCGAGTTCCCGCGAGGACAGTGCTCACTTTTCACGTCTCCCGCATAAAAAAATCGAATGTTTCTACAAACTCATTTTGATAAAAGGAGACTCCCATCGGTTTTTCTATCGAAATGGTTTGTTTATTTTTCCTCTGCAGAAATTCAAAAGTTATTCGTCGGTACAATCATCGTAAAATTCTCAACTTTCATCATGTAAAGTGATTTTGAAGTTGAACTTAATTACTTTTACTTAACTGAAGCTTGAATTATTTGATAATTGCAAAGCACAGCAGGGCTACATGTTTGAGTGGGGCCTACTATGTTTATACATAGGATATAATTATTACATAATGCATTTTACAAACTTGATGTAGTAAAGTAAGTAAACTTGATGTAGTAAAGAACTGTTTCTGGTTTCTTGATACTTTATTAGCTACAGTATCAAGAAATCAGAAACAGTTCTTCTTAAATTATAGTGAAGACAAATGAAAGGGCTTTCTAAAAGAATATTTTTGTGATTTTTCCTTGCTAGTTTTACTTCAAAACACCTCCATGAGAGATAGTTCTTGTATACTTGTTGTAATTAATTAATTGATCCATTAGTATGTTTAGTGTATTTCGCTGACATTCACTATACACATACTGTGGAATAAACACATACCGCTATATATACACATACTGCTACATACGCAATGAAAGCTTCTCCAAACGGTGATCCAAACGGAATTATATACCATCAAAGAGGAAAAACAATTTTGAATATTATGTACTAATATCATTTTCTATATTTTACAAAGTCGTTCTTGTTCAAATTTAGTTCATATCAACAATGGCACTGAGTAACTGAAACAATCGCTCAGATTTAAAATTCTTGTTGAATAAAAACAAGTCTTACTATTCTATGATAAACTTACCAGTAGTTCAGGAATTATTTAACTTGATAACTGCAGTTTCCAAGCGTTATCCTGACTATCTCTTTGAATCCTGATCTATCTGCCATCTTTCTGGCAGTAGCTGAATTTCGACGCTCATAAAAGTCTTTTTCTTTGATGGCAAAAAGCTAATCTGGAGGATTTTTGACCTCCTCATTTGAAGTAAAGGTTTTACCATCTAAAATACTTTGCAGAGACCTGAACAAATAATGATCACAAGGTGCCAGGTCTGGAGAATATGGTAAATGTGGCAATATTATAAGGTATTTCTCCCGCCTTCTTAGCATGCCTTCGTAGTGTAGTGGTTAGCACGCTCGACGCGTATTCGAGAGGTCCGAGTTCCGGCGAGAATTTTGCTCATGTTTCATTTCTCCTGCTTCGAAATAACCTCATACAGAGGCTGTTCACACATTTTTAGACGATGTATATTGTATTCACAAAACTAAATTTCATAAAATTCTTGTGTTTTAAATGTTCTATTTGACATCCCTTATTCTGAACTATCTTTTGACACCGCAATTTCCAGGATAATAATGCCTTTTGAAGTGGCAGAAGAGGTATTCTATCCCATTCTTCCCGAACAGCTTTCAAGAGTCCTGTTAGGGTTTTGGGACAACGTTTGGATAATGCAGTTTTCAAAAGTCCGAAAGCACAAAAATCCATAGGTGACACATCGGAAGATTTAATAGGGATATCTGTGAAGGGTATGGCCTGGATACCAGTTTTTTGTTCCATTTCTTTTAGGAAATTTACAGTGCATTTTGATGTGTGATTGCTAGCTATGTCCTGATGGAGTCTCACAGATGGATGGAACTGTGGGTAAAGCGATGATATTTCATTCAGAAAAATTGGCGATAAAATATGTTCCTGGGAGTTAATCTTGACATTTTTTTGCACTCTCTTTATTTTTAACTTGCCATTATAAGAAAAAACAGCAACAATCATGAATCGCTTAGAAAAGCTTTCTTTCGATTCTTTGAACCATGTACTTAAATTTTTTTCTCCCCTTTTATGATAATAAATGGCTCTTTTTTTCTTACAATCATTTAAATACACCCATGCTTCATCTATTGGGACAATTGCTTTCCATTTTTCTTTGGATAAGTGTTTCTCATATAGAATTCTGCAGCGTGTCCTGCGTTGAGCGATATGCTTTGGAAGAAGATGATGCACATTGCGTTTTTTCGCTTTCTTAAGTTTTAAATCAACGTTTACCATTTTGTTTGCAGTGGACACCGAGCATTTTAATGATTTTGCAACTGTCCTTTGACTAGGGGGATTTTCTTTTAACATTAAACAACGTACCTTTGTAATAGTCGAAGATGCCCGTTTTTTCCTTGGATACTTGTTTGGAATATTTGTCCCACTTGAGCCTGCAATTTGACGTTTGTTTCCTTTCGTATTGATGATATTACCTATCGACGCTTTAGATATCACAAAACCATGACTCTCACATCGTTTTTGGATAACGGAGTATGCATATTTCTCTTCGGAAAGAGCGTAAATGTAACCTTCGAACCACTGCTTTTTTTAACTTCGTCATTTTGAATAAAAACAAAACTTTCATGTCACAGACGATAATTGTGACTTTTAAAAACATAGTACAATTGCAATTACTTCTTTTGCAGCAAACAATTTTTTATTACCGCTTACCAAAATCGTCTAAAAAATGTGCGAACAGCCTCTGCAGTCTCCACAGTATATCCCATGCACGCTGACTGGCGAGTTACCAAACTTACATGAGGTTTCGCATTATCTTGGTTGAACACTACTTCTTTTCTATGGATCAATTCTGATTTTGTCTGTTTAAGTGAATTATTCAGTTTGTCCAGCTGATCACAGTATGCTTCAGAATTGATCGTTGTGTTGTTCGGTAGAAGCTCAAAAAAATTATTCCTTTGAAATTTTTCCAAGCGAATAGCATCACCTTCTTGTGATGAATATCGGCTTTCTAAGTGCTTTGAGCTGGTTCATCTTTTTTGCTTTCTGATCTCTTGCGTTTAACATTGTCGCAGACAACCCATTTCTTGTCCACAGTGACGATGTCCTTCAAAAATGAATCATTTTCTTGACTTTTGAGAAGCAAATCAGAAACATCAATGCGACGGACATATTTCTTTCTGTATTTGAATTCGATAAATTTAATCTCTCAGTGATCTCATGAGGTGTTATTCGCCGGTTTGCATCTGTTTGTGCCTTCTTTATCAGCTTTAACTGGCCTTCCAGAGGTGTCCACCGAAAACTTCGCGGCAAAAACATCGCGGAAGAAAATAAAGCATCGTAATTCTAAAACATCGTGGCACAAAATATCGCCGTCGAAAATAAAGCGGTTCAAAAACTTCGCAGTTTAAAAACATCGTCGTCGTAAATATCGTAGTAAAAAATAAAGTACCTACCAAATCATCGCATGACGATAACATCGCAGACATGCGTTTTTAATCATTGTAAAGGGATACTCGCATAATGATTTGTGAGCGCAGGATGGAAAGAAGGATAATTTTTACTTTCAGATTTTTTTATTAACTAATAAATATTTGCTATGGAATAGAATAATTGCTAATATGGAAACTTAAGCATAGAAAATTAATGCAACTTATAGAACTTAATGCGATTTTAAACTGACATAGTTAACTAACAAAGGTCATTAATAAATTATTTTTTTTATTTTACTGGTAATTTTTCATGAAAAGTATAATCTAAAGAAAAAAGATTGGTAACTGCATGACCTTATCTATAAAAAAATTGCTAAGTTAATTATGAGATTGTTTTCTTCACTTTTGCTAATGTGATACTGTTATAGTGAAAATTATTTCTTCTTTTGTTTAAATTTCTTGTTCCGTTTTTTTCTTTAAATTTATTAGTTAATAAAAACTATGAAAGTAAAAATTACCGTTCTTTTCATCTTGCGCTCACAAATCATTATGTGAGCATCCATTTATAATTATTAAAAACGCATGTTATCGTCATGCGATGATTTGTGGGTACTTTATTTTTACCACGATATTTTCGACGACAATGATTTTAAACTGCGAAGTTTTTGAACCACTTTATTTTCAAAAACGATATTTTGTACCACGATATTTTAGAACTGCGATGTTTTCTCTTTGCTTTATTTTCTCCCACGATGTTTTGTATCACGATTTGCGTTTTGTGCGTTGTTTTCTCCGCGACGTTTTCGTCTGCGATGTTTCTACCGCGATATTTTCGGCTGTAACTCTACCTTCAAGGTCAAAAATTGCCGGATCGAAATTTTTCAAATCCGTTTGGGCACTGACGTCTTATCAATACATCTTCTCCATACACATTGGATTGTTTTTGCTTGCTTGAACAGCACTTTTACCTTTTCCATGGTAAAAAAGTAAAATATGCCTAAAATACTGCTTTTTGCTATCCATATTTGAAAGGACACCAAGCAAAAACAACCGCGTAGAATCAATCGAACAGTTTCACAAGGAAGTCTTGCTATATCAGCTGTCAAAATATCTATGACGATTATGCGGCTTAAGTTTATGGGAAAAAATAAACCTAACCCTCTGTGGAGAAAAAACGAAATTATTTCGAACAACCCAATAATATTGTTACGTTTTTTCTTTTCTTCTGTCGCTAAATTTTGCCAAATCGCCTATTTGGCGATTTCTTGCCAAATGTGGTAACCCTGCATTTCCTTGCCATTTTATAGCAACCCTAAAACTGCTTTGCGGGGAAGCCATCTTACCGTGCCTGTAAATTTCGTAACACTATGTCTTCATGTAAAAGGAAAAGGGAAATCCACAAAAATGAAACTTAAAATTCAAGAAGCTTAATGCATTTGTTCTAAAAAAATGTATAATCATTACTACAGGTACGTCTCCTACAACGTTCCTTGTAGGATACGTTCCTTGAAATACCACTTTGTGGGAAATCGCGTTGTAGAAGACACCAATATAATACAAAGAAATGAGATTCGGTTCTAAAAAAGAGAAAACTGCTCCTTATCGTGTAACATTTTATCCTTTTAAATTTATGTACATAACAACATTTCATAAAAACTTAAACCAAATTCAACATCATGAAAAAGCTAAAACGATTACGATTTCGATTCAAAATCAAAACGAAACATGACGTTATGCTCACAAATTTGTTCCTCATCGTCATTTATTATTAGTTGCTCGAGAACCTTTGACTGGTCTTACGTCAAGATCTGAACTTGTCTCACCGAAAAATTCCGCTGCAGTTCCGTTGGCTTATGTTTTTAAAAGTTCTGTCTCTGGAGATTGTTTGCTCTTGCTTCGTGAATCTTTATAAATTTCTCATTAGGCAGATAAGGAGTTTTGAAAATTTCTTTCAAAAATTTCCACTGTCGCCCACATAGAATCTTTCTCTAGAAAGTAAGATGTCCAAACATTTTTCTGTAACTATAAGAGTGATGTTTTGGGTTTCTTCATTGAAAGGATCTTCAGAATTATCTTCACACGATAATATTTCTCATATAACTGTCACCAAACATTCTTCGTTTATTAATTTTCCATAACTAAATCTAGAGTGTCATCAACAGCAAATACAGTTAATCCATCGCCCCCTATTGCGTGTGCAAGGCTTACTGTGCTATTATATTCACGCCGAATTAGTCTCTTTCTATGTCTCTTTGGGAACTAAAACTTTAAAAGGATTATTGAAGAATTATCTTTTAGTCTTATGAAACAAATCAGAAATCAGGAAAAGGGTGTATAAGACACTTTTATTCAAACATAAAATTAACAAATGACCCAATTTGAGGTGCAATACGCCCAGCACTTCTGGCCGAACAGAAATACGTAACAAATAGTAATTTAAAGGTGTGGAAGAATACTTAAACGCGCAGGAAAAGCTCTGGTTTGTAGTAAAACGGCGAGACAAAGCCGAATGGCTAGAACACTCAACGCCGCTAACGGAAGTCGCCAATAATCACAGCACAAGGTGGCTTGGAATAGGCAGACATGCCATAAAGCTAATATCCGAAACTGTTGCTTAAACAGCAATTCTTTCTACCTTGATCTGAATAAACCCTCGCTACCTCTTTTACATTCTAGCATGAAAAATGTGAGTGAAAAGAGAGTAATAGGAAAGTAAACTTAAAATGAACTATTAGTTAAAAATAAATAGATAAATATCACAAGCTCAACAACACTTTCCTGACTGATCATTTCCTAAATCGTGTTGTAAGAAAATTTCAGAGTTTTCCCAATTGCGTTGGAGCGAAAACGCGTTGTAAATGTACCGCGGTGTAGGAGGCCTACCGGTATTTCTTCTCTGATTTAATCTTCTCTCTCCCTTTTTACTTCCTTGTACGAAGTAAAAAGGAAGTATTGTAATCGCAAAAAGTTTCAGGCAGCATATTTTAACGAAAATATCCATTTTGATCGCTATCGAATGCAATTTAACGATGCTTTTGCGTGATATCTGTACGTAAGGACAGAATAAAAGACTCTTTTTCTCGGGAAAAAAAATATAAAACTGCTTTAAAATTAATTCTGAGAAGAATTTTTCGTGGCGTCTGTACGAACATATGTACGTACGTATCTCGCATAACTCAAAAACAAGTAGCCTCAGAACGTTGAAATTTTGTATATAGGACTGCTATAACATGTAGATGTGCACCTCGTATTTTGGGTGCAATCGGCCGCACCAAACGTATATAAATATATTTATATATATATATATCCACTTTGTTACCCGGCTCAGTGATCTCAGTTTCTTTACTCTTATATGTTTGTAAATTGTACATTTCTTGCTTTAAAAATGATTGAATTATGTTGTTCTTATCTTCCGGTTAAGGTTTTTATGCCTTTAGTAAATCTGTATGCAATATGTTTAGAATTATCAACAATTTTAAAGTTGTTTAAGTGCCGCTAAGCCTAATAATGTTTTTGATGGCGGCCATTGCTTGTTTACATTTGAAACAGCAGAATAGTGGATTTGTTGACAATCTAGAGAAACTTAGCTACTCAACAACAAAAACAACGCCTTCATTTATTATTGCCAATTAAATCATGCTTAATCCTTTCTGACATTTTTTCGAGGAAAAAGGTTTAAGATTTAATTCGTAATTTTTAATACAGATATTTTGACTTGTCGCGAAGTGAGAACTGAATTAAATGAATGAGAAGTACTCGATCGTCAGTGAAAAACTGTTTCTCTTTTGTTTAGTTTGCTTAATTTCTTTTATACATCGTTCTAGCTTTATTATAGTATTTGAATAGAACATGTGGCAACGATTAGATAATTCTTTAAATTATATCAATTTTGTGCATTCTGAGTTATAATATGAGCCAAATATAATACTGTTAAGTGGACCTAGTGCCAGAGTGTCGCTATGGTAAACAAATACTAGAGTGAATTTTAAAGAATGCATTTATTCTATTGTGGTTTTTGCGCTGTCGGCGAAGTAGATTTAATTCAATGCAATTAATTTAAATGAAATGCAAGACAAAAATGTGTATAATTTAATATTCCGTATAAAGAAGTCATGTGGTGTACACATCAGATTTTTTGTGACTGCATTAATTCTAGTAATTTCACAGAATTAATTTAAGAAAATTTAGAAGAAAACGTTTTCATGAATGTTTCGTTACAAGAAAACGTTCATGCATTAAACCTTTTCAGTAAACTCTTTCCTTTCAACTTATTAAATCCGAAATTCGATACTGAATTAACTTCAGAACTAAACTGAGTTAGCAGCTTAACGGATAGCTGAGATAAAAGATTGGTAAATAATTTGCTGAAAATAACCTATTCACTTGGAAACTGAGACTGAGGTCTTCTATTACCAACACTAAAAATAAATCTACTACTTTTTCAAACATGTCAGATTAATTGAACCAAGGAACGCAATCGAAGCTGTTGTTTCCCCGCGGAATTCGATCATTTATCGTCTGCGTCAGTACTGCAATAACCTGAAGTCTCTGTTTTTGAAAGGGAATTTTAGGGAGATAAAGGTTTGTATATTCCCTGCTTGGTATATTGCGAAAGTAAATACTATTTTCTTTCTGCGACGTTCTTTAAAAATTGGAAAACAATAAAATATTTCCATGAAATTGATGAAATATGAAAACCCGCGTATATTTGTTTTGCTCGAAACATTGATACTCTTTCTTCTGTGAACATGCTGTTGTGCATGTAGTTCTTTCTATTAACAGTTTTTTTTTTTGTTGTTGTTTTCAAAGTTTCGAAAAATACTTGAGTTTTTCTCTTTATTAGAAACATTTCGAATGAATATTCTTGCGCCTTCCTATATCGGGATTGAACTCTCGAATAAATGATTTCACTGTTGCTGACAGTTTAGCTAAATTTTAGAATCACGTAAAAATACAGCAAACTACAGAATGGGCAGATATTATACCTGTTTTTCTGCTCATTTAGCAGCTTTTAATTAAAAAGGTAATAAAATTAAAAAAAAATCTGAAAGGTTTCAGATTTTAAATTACGTCCAAAGGGGTGTTTTTTTAACATTTTGTCTGTTACCTTTATTTATTAAATATCACTTTCTTCACACTTAAACCATAAAATTCAGTTCAAGAGCAATATTGCAAAATAGTTTTAAATTGAGGCTATCTTTAGAATTTCCGATACAGCGTTGGAGATAAAAATGTTTTTTCTCTACAACGTTGCCATTGCTCGCTTTGAAATCCTTGAGTTTGTTAATAAAAAATTCGTTAAAGTTTTACAAAATAGGAAATCGATGCTAAAACAAATTCCAAATTTCATGTATGGGCTTCCAGATGCGCATATTCGTAGTAGGATTACGTCATTCAAAACTTTATGGCGCTAAGTACCGTTGTTTTATCACAATGCAGAAAACATACATTCAGATTCTTCATTATTTAATTTCTTTAAATATTATACAGGACAATAATATTTGGTGGCAATAATTTGGAAAGCGCTTGTAGTGAATCCATGCAAAATGCGAAAACGAAATTAATAGTTCCTCTGAGCAAATTGTTCCTTTGGATTAGTAAAATAATGTTACAGAAGTAAAACTATTATTATTATGATTAAAAGACACTTTTGTGACTGCTGACATTAATAGGTAAAAAATCATAAATAAAAACGAGCAATGGCAATGTTGTACAGATAACACTTTTGTATCTCCAGCGCGTCAAACTGTGTATCGGAAACTCCATAGCTACACTCATTTTAAACTTATTTTGTGATATTGCTCTTGAACTGAATTTTATGGTTTAAGTGCGAAGAACATGATATTTGATGAATAAAGGTAACGTACAAAATGTTGGAAAAACGTCTCTTTGGACATAATTTCAAATCTAAAACCTTTCAGATTTTTATTTTTGTTAATTTTTTTAAATTCCCACCCCCATTATTAACGTTTTGCGTGTTTATCTATTAAATATCAGGTTCTTGGCGCTTCCTTGTACGAAGTAAAAAGGAAGTAGTAATCGCGAAAAGTTTCAGGCAGCATATTTCAACGAAAATATCCATTTTGACCCCTATCGAATGCAATTTAACGATATTTTTGCGTGATATCTGTACGTAAGGACAGAATAAAAGACTCGCTTCCTCCAAAAAAATTATAAAACTGCTTTAAAATGAATTCTGAAGAGAATTTTTCGGGGCGTCTGTACCGAACGTATGTACGTACATGCGTACGTACGTATGTATCTCACAAAAATCGAAAACGAGTAGCCTCAGAACGTTGAAATTTTGTATATAGGACTGCTATAACATGTAGATGTGCACCTCGTATTTTGGTTGCAATCGGCCGCATCAAACGTATATAAATACTATATTTATATATATATATCCCCTCTGTTACTCGTCACAGTGATCTCAGTTTCTTTACTCTTATATGTTTGTAATTGTACATTTTTTGCTTTAAAAAGGATTGAATTATGTTGTTCTTATCTTCCGGTTAAGGTTTTTATGCCTTTCGTAACTCTGGAAGCAATGTTTGTACAATTATCAACAATTTAAAAGCTGTTTAAGTGCGGTTAAGTTTTAAATAACATGGCGGACATATTTGTTTACATTTGAAACAGCAGAATTGTGGATTTGTTGCCAATCTGGAAAGACTAAGCTTCGCAACAACAGAAATAACTCCTTCATTTATTATTGCGAATTAAATCATGCTTAATACTTTCTGAAAATTTTCGAGGAAATAAGTGTTTAAGATTTACCTCGTAATTTTTAATACAGATATTTTGAGTTTTTATGTATTTTTGCCTTGTCGCGAAGTGAGAACTGAATTAATTGAATGAGAAATACTCAATCGTCTGTGAAAATCTGTTTCTTTTCTGTTTTGTTTACTTAATTTCTTTCATACATCGTTCTAGCTTTATTATAGTATTTGAATAGAACATGTGGCAACGATAAGATAATTCTTCAAATGATATAAATTTTGTGCATTCAGAGTGTCGTTATAGTAAACAAATATAGTGAATTTTAACGAGTGCATTTATTCTATTGTGGTTTATGCGCTGTCGACGAAGTAGATTTTATTCAATCCAAACAATTTAAATGAAATTCAAGAAAAAAATGCGTATAATTTAATATTCCGTACAAGGAAGTCATGTGGTGTACACATCAGATTTTTTTATTTAAAAATTTTTGCTATTACAATACTTCTTTTACTACAAGGAGGTAAAATTAGAAAACGAAACCAGTGAAAAATACTTAACATCATTCACATAGTTTGATTATGTCTTCTGGCCTCGATGGGCTAGTTTGTTTACGGACTGTATAAAATGCACTTTTTACACATCTACCGAAGATAACTGAAGGGCAGTGGAAAGAAACACAAGAAAAATGAGAAGATTTTTTCGTAGTAAAAATAATGGAATACTTTTCTTTCTTTCTTTGTCTTACAAATCAAAGCGTGGATCAGTAATTAAAAGAGAGGGATATGACAACGAAGAATTAAAAATATAATATTTATATTATGATTAATTGTTATGCTTTAAAAGTTTAAAAATAATATGCAAACACTCATTATATTATTATTTACACATCCGGGTACAGATTATGAAACTGTTTCAGAGTTTCTCTTTTTAGTATGATTTCCAGTGCCATGAAGAATGACACTTTGAGGAGATGAACTTTATTAGCTACTTTCTCTCTCCTTCCATTATGACTTCATGGCGTGACGGTAGCACACTCGGCGCATTCGAGAGTCCAAGGTTCGAGTCCCGGCGAAGGTACTGCTCATTTTTTACATCTCCAGTTTCAGTGTAACCTAATGACCCTACAAATAGCGTGCGACTTAAAAAGTGGTGGACAATAATTCGTCACCACCAGGATTTGGCGTATGAGTCCTCTTAATCCCCAGTCGCCCTTTAAAAGGAGGATAAAAGGGATTTTAGCGCTACTTTGGTAGACGGTTACACGGATTTTTGGCGATTTACTTTGGCGCAATTGTTGGCGCGGTTTTTACAATCGTCAGCCATCTTGAAAAACGCCGTTTTTACGTTATTTTACGCATAGTAAAGTATTTGAAACTTTAAAAAAATAAATATCGTTAAAAATAGCGGATTAATTTTTTTTTGTTAAAAACGTTGTTTTTTAAGATGGCAGGCAAATATAAATAAATACATTTACTACGAGTATAGCACAGATATAGAATAAAAACACCGCTATAAAAACATTGTGCCAACGTTTAATTGGATTAAAATATTTCGTAAATTGAATATCGAATTAAAAACCATCATACCAACGTTTAAAAGAATTAAAATATTACTTAAATTCAAACACTTTAAATAAGTAAATAATAACGCTTTGTACACTAGAGCTAAAATGACAGTAATTATTATTGCCGATAAAAAAGGAGGAATGTCAAAAAAATTTTTTACCGTTACAGAGGTTATTTCTTCCACCGTGACCACAATACCATATACGGCCGTCCTCAGAATAGGCTCTTCTAACGATCTTCACATCTGTGATCCACATTTCTCGCACTTCATTGAAGAAGCAATTAGCGAGGTTTCTTCCAAAAATTTAAAATAAATTTCCTCTGACCCTTGTAGCAATTTATAAATAAATCTTTGATTAGGAAAGCCAGATTGGCCAAAATAAGTTCTCAAAGGACAATTTTTTTTTATTCCTATACCAATAATTTTTGGTACTTACCAATAACAACATTAATCTTTGAAAGAGACATATTCGTTTCCTATGAAATCTAAGGAATTCGAAGAGATGAATAATAAAATTTTAAAATGGCGCGGTAATGCGCAAATATTCAGTAACCAATCAGGGAGCTGATTACATCACGCCTAGAATTAAAATTATTTAAATAATCATACATAATAAAATCATTTTTCAAAAAAAAATTATTTTAATATTTAACAACCATAAATAATGTTTAAAACATTAGATTAAATTTACACATATTAAAACCAATTACATTTAAAGCAAGATGACGTCATTGATTACATCATCCACAACATAAATTATACAAAATATCATAAACAATAAAATTTTTATTTCAAATAAAAATGCAAAATTTAATTGATTTTTAATATTTAGAAGCCATAAATAATATTTAAAACACGGAATAAAACTCGATATTTTAAAAATAAAATGACAACAAAGTATCTGTTACCATAAATAACTTATCCAGCAATGGGTTTACCATAAGTACTATGGCTCGCCCCAAAAAAAATATCGCTAAAATCCGTGCAACCGTCTGTAGTTCGACCGCCTCATCCGCGACTATGAGCGCAAACACGCATGCGCCATTCGGACCGAATTAATCTCAAAATAGGGTGGAAGGATGGGGACTTTCTTTCCCTCGAGCATAGCTCTTTCCTGAGAAGAGAGTGCGTGTGTGTGTGTGATTATGGCAAAGCCTCCCAGGGCTATCTGCGTAAGGGGAGGGATGCCTTCGTGGAGGACTTTCCAAGGGAAACTGGATCGTATACACATTACACATGGGGAAAACCACCAAAACGCCCATGAAGCCAGCCCGTTCGCGGGATTCGAACCTCGGACCGAACTACCAGTGTTCAGCGACCTTACCGCTCGGCCGCTGGTGGGCTCCTGAGAAGAGAAGACCTTTCACGTCGCAGCAAGTAATACCGCCCCTTTTGGACGAGTCTATGTGTTTTGGCAGAATGCCAACCAGGGTTGCGCTTGAGACGGTCGAACTATACCAAAGTAACACCGGGATTTTCTTCGTCCTTGCAGCAGGCCTTCGTGGTGTAACGGTAGCACGTTGGGCTCGTTCAAGAGGTCCAGGGTTCGAGTCCCGAAGAGGGCACTGCACATTTTACAGGTCTCCTGCTACAAAATAACCTAACGATTCTACGACTCTAAGGAATATTTTTAAATAACGAAAGTAAGTTATTAAAAAATTTTTACTTTCTTGAGCATAAATTGGATCATTGCACAAAAGCGTAATTTTGGTTTTTACTGGAAAGTAAAACTAAATGGAATAAAAATGGAGGAATGTCAAAAAATTTTTTTACCGTTACAGAGGTTATTTCTTCCACCGTGACCACAATACCATATACGGCCGTCCTCAGAATAGGCTCTTCTAACGATCTTCACATCTGTGATCCACATTTCTCGCACTTCATTGAAGAAGCAATTAGCGAGGTTTCTTCCAAAAATTTAAAATAAATTTCCTCTAACCTTCTAAAAGTTTTATTCTAAATTTTCTTTTAAATATTTTTTTAAAAAATGTGTTTCCAGTTTCAGTTTTTAATGTAAGTAAAACCGTAATTTTATTGTTAATGTTAATATGTTTTAAAACAGCAAATTTTTATATATGAGATATCCAAATTCGAATGAGATTGATAATAGAGTTTAGAATTAAACGGCTTCACATAAATTTTTGTTTGCTCTTGTTTGGATAGGGAGGGCGCAGGAAACGAAATCGACTAGACATTGATGGATTAATGAGATTGATCGATGCGTTTCCAGGAAAGTAATTACATGGATATGTGCTTTGAAAAAATAAAACTAGTACTTAAGTAAAAAATACGATGTCTATCATGTCTATTGCTCATTTGATTTTGAGGCGAAGACAATACAATGGTCAAATTTGAATACTTAAAAACAATTTCAGGGGGTAATCAAGTTATGCAAAATATTAAAAGCAAAAAATGGCAAACCACATCTATATTACAAACAAGATTTAAACAGAATTCTGCGTTATGTCAACTGTTGTATAATTATTTTTTTTCCAATAGCGGAAAGTGGCCACTCCCAAGTCTAGAAGCGTTGGCCGTTTTATTGTGGAGCCATGTAATAAGCGGCCACCATTACCTCCTATGAAGGAAAAGAATATGGATTTTACATCCATGCCTGTTCCGGGATTCGAAGCCGGGGTCTTCGGTATCACAGTCAGGCTCCCTACCCACTGTACCGTCTGAGCGGCTGCCTTTTGTATCATAACCAGCTATTGACTGTGATTCGTATAGAAATAAGAGTAAACTATCTAAATATTACTATTTACTTCTGAAGATTACTCTTACTTAATATGACTAAATAATTACTATTTATTTCTAAAATTGCTATTATAGAACAGTTAAATGAAATAGTGTTTTGTATTAATTATACTCAGATAAATATTTTAAGACAGGATACTTCATGAAATTTAACACTCTGAAAATTGTTGAAATTATCCAGTTATTTGAGGATTTACTTCTTCCCGCTTCATATACACTCGTGCTCAAAAAATAAGAAACAAACTCTAAAAGTAAAGGTACGAATATAGAAAAAGAAATTAAAACATACAACTTACGTATAAGGTAGAGGTAGCATCCCAGAATGCAAATAGGCAACCAAAATTATCATAAAACACAATCCAATCAGCGTCTTAAAAAGGATCATGCCGAACCCATGCATCAGTTCGCCAATGGCGATAGTTCCGTATAATCTGAGATAGCCAAAGCGGAAAGCAGGAGCTGAAGACACCACTTGCACTGTGAAATAGTACCTTGGATGGCTTCTGGGATGTTGCAGCTATTGCGAGAAAGCTGATTGTGCATCGTAGTGTGATCAACAGTGGAATAGTTACTGCAGGGTTCAAAGTCCCCGTAGAAGACGTAGGTCTAGCCCCCGAGGATTACAACAATGGCAGAAGTTCGCTTCCTTTTGCGAGATATACAAGACACTGTAGATCTTTAACAGCACGACAGCTGGTGTCACATATCTTTGCTGCTGCAGAACAGCCCAATCTGTGTCTTATCGACTGCATTCCCCCCGGGGGTCGACGTAGAGAACTCTGCGAAGCTACTGGATAAGATCTGTACCTAGGCAGTCTCGGCCACGGGGTATAAAATCACGAGCCTGGCGGTTCCAGAGCCCGGGGTTGGGTCATTTATATGGCTGGACCTCGGGGGAAAGGCGTAAGACGTATACCAGATGGTTCTGTAGCTTGGTGTGGGACGGCACCACGGTGTTGGACGGCACCGAGTTTGCTAGGTAATGTCCTGATGGGACGTGCTGCCCGCGTAGTACTGGCGGGAGCATTTAAACGACCGGTCAAGTCCATCAGGTTTTCAGGTCACGCCTCCGTCGAGAAGCCGAGAACAGGGAGTGGTGACACTTCGGGGTCGGCCCAGTGCGCGGAGGATTTTGGAGTTATTCTGTCTGAGGCTAAGAGCCGGTGTGGGACCCGGTTCTCCAAACAATAAGGAATTAGTTTTAAAACTCCTAAGTAGAATTTGCAATTTTGGGCTGAGGCTAAGTTTTGGATTTGTGCCCCACGACTCCAGTCCACAAAGTCGAACTCGTTTTTGTGGCCTACATAAATCTGCCACGACCTCCCCCTGCCTGATATGGGGGTTCACAGTAGGTCGATTCCCTCAGTTGCGTAACTATTCGCAGGAGAGGTGTACAAATTTTGATTGATTGATTATCGACTGCATGAAGGGGGACTGTACGCCCGACGACTTGTGGTTTGTGTTCCTTTATCCCTATCGCTTGTAAGAAGTACGGTTGAATTGGACCCGTGAACATCAGTTGGACACCAGAGCAGTGTGTCCGCGTACTCTTTGTTGATGATTTAACATCCAGAATGATTCCTGACGGACATTGACGTGACGAGAACCTGGGATACGCTATCCGGCGCCAAACATCGTCGAAAGAGACCATTACAATGGAGGAGGCTATGTGCTAGGATAGCAACGAACGGTTGCGCCAACCGAGAAATTCTACATCCTGTTGTGCGTTCTTTTACAGCTGCAATGGGTACCGATGCGATATTTATGGATGATAACACCCGACGGCATACAGCTGAAGTGGTGCGGAATTATCCGGGGAGTGAAACCATTTCACATCTACCTTGTCCTGCTACATCCCTGGACCTGGATTCCTTACAACATGTGTAGGACATGTTGGGACGACGGATAGCAGGTCACAGTGTGCCGCCAGGCCTCTCCACAAGCTCCGGCATAAAAAATGCATAAAAAAAGGACACCATGCATAAAACAAAGGACAGTTCTATATCTCCCGTTTTACTGGACCCATTGTCAAAATTTAACTCGCGTTTTCTATATCTCAAAAGCGCGACTTAGGATATATATTATATTTGTACACAGCATTAATCTAGCATAGGTATTTTGACACAAAATCGGACCTTTTTCTGAAATGACATACCAGTTTTTTTTTTCTATATTTCTATTTTACGACTCAAATTATGATTAGATATTAAACTTCATAATTTTTGGTGACAAATTTGCGGAGAAATTACAAAATTTATCTTGGCGCATTTTTTACAGTTTGCGCCGAGGATAATTCACTTGGCGAACTTCTCAATTTATAGCAACCTATTCTCCTTCCCTTTTCATCATTGTAGACGAGCAGAAAAAAGATTATCGCTCATACTTTCAAATAATCTTAACAAAGTGCGTAAACCGCATTTGGCATTATTATCGCTTATGAGGAATATGCCAAATTTTAAAACGCGTCAATATGTAAATTCACGTATATGTTAGGAAATTTTGAATAAAACATTCTATTTTTTTGCAGGTGTGCTTAGAAATACATCAACTTTGAGATGACGGTAAAAATTTTATAGGTTATAATTCAAAAGTTTTTCCAAAAAATTATTTTGAAATACTGATTTTAAAAATAAATCATAAAAAATGGGCGAATTTTATTTGGAATGAATCTATATTTCGAAATGTGAAAGGAAGGCTCAAATAAATTTAATAAAACAAATTGATATTAATAAATATATACCAAATTCAACTAACATGGAAGAGATAAAATTTTGAGAGGTAATGTTTTAGAAACAACTAGGGCGATTCTTACAACATTCTAGGGCGTAATTTGAGTCGTAGAATAGAAATTTGGGAAACAATTAATACGTTATTTCAGAAAAAGTCCGATTTTGTGTCAAAGTACCTATGTTAGAACAATGCCATATATAAATCTAACATATATCTTAAGTCGCGCTTTACAGACATAAAAAACGCAAGTTAAATTTCGGCAATCGGTCCAGTAGAACGGGAGATATAGAACTGTCCTTTTGGGGGGGGTTGAGGTGTATATAAGAATGAAAAGGAGCCATCTTTTGTTTAGCTGGATGGCATAGCTTAGCATGAGGAGGCAAGCAAACAGGAAATGGTTTACTGTAAATAGCAGTGTTGAATTATTTCCGAATCATTCATAAATTAATTTTCATTTGCCATCAGAAGGGCTTTCGCTGTTAGAAATAACCATCATAATCGCCGTTATTTCATTTCAGATTTCTCTCAGATAGTAAATCTCTCGGTTTCTCTTTCAGGTCATTTTCTCCTAGCAATAAAATTCGTTCTTAGATTAATTCTTGGAGAATTTATAGCATATTCTGTGATTTGTTATACATTCGCTATATAAAATATTGTGTTCGAAAAGAAGAGACAAACATAAGTTGGATAATTAATTATAATTGGGTGTTTAATCCCAGTTTTGTCTTTCGTTCTGCAAAAATTAGCCATAACTTTTCTTTAATTTGTGAATTGTGTTCCTTGAAGCTGTGGAGTCATTAGGTTATTTTGAAGCAGGAGGCATAAAATATACCCAGTGTCCTAGCCGGGACTCGAATCCTGTACCTCTCTAATAGGCGTCGGGTATGCTTCCAATTACACCACGGAGGCATGCGGAAAGAAGGGAGAAAATACCTTATATACTCTCCCTTTCAAAGGGTGCCTTTAAATTAAGAACCCAATCGCCAAATCCTCGTAGTAATCAATTATCGTCCCCCACTCGGGCGGCATTTGTAGAATCATTAGGACTTTTTAATGCTAGAACGGGAGAATTGTGCAATACCTTCGTCGGGATTCGAACATCGGAGCTCCCGAATACGCATCGCGTTCCTTCCAGTTATACCACGAAGGCATGCGCAGAGGAGGGAGAAAATACCTTGTATACTCCCCCTCTTAAAGAGCTCCTGGGTATTACGGAATCCAATCACCGAAATGTGGGAGTAAAATTATCGTCCCCACCTTTTAGATCGGGTGCCATTTGTAGATTCATTAGGGTGTTTGAAGGAGGAGACGGAAGAAATGTACAGTGCATTCACTAGGACTCGAACTTAGAACCTCCCGAATATGCGCTTCCAGTTACACCACGATAGCGTGCGGAAAGGAAGGAGAAAATATTTCATAAAGCTTTTCAGATTTCCAAAAATTTATGTTATATAGCTAATGACATTAATTTCAATCTAATCCTTCCTACCACTTATAAAAATTTGACTAAATAACTTTTATAAAAATATGATCTTATAATTTTTTGCTTTTTAAAGCTCTTATGAAACATTTTTCTTCTAAAAGTCTCCTTTAGAACTTTTTCTCTTCACAACAGTCAATGACTCTTTTTTGTGCAGTATCCAATAGCAACCTGCAGTCATTTTATGAGACCTCCGCCTCTGGTAGCTGTGTAACATTTCTTTAATATCGTAAATCTTTCAACCTTTTCTTCTCTAGTCTCACTAAAATTTTACAAAATAACATCAAAAGGAAGTGAAAAAAAATAGATAACTTATTGACTCATTACTAATTATTAAATCATTACTCTCGTCTATGAATTTTATAAGTGTATTTCCCATAATGCACTTGAAATATAGTTTCTTTTTATAATTTTTCAGAAGTTTCTTTACTATTCTTTTGAGAGTTTTAGTGGCTTTTGGTTTAACATCTTGAAACTTTGTTAAGTATACCGTTTTTCGTATCTTGATAAATAATTAAAAGGCAATGAAACCTCATTCTTTCAGCTTTGTTTTCAAAAATCTCAGCTATATATATATATGATGTACCAGCTTTAGTCGTAGCTTAAATTATCAGACGATAAATTTAAAAAAACAGGATCCATTTATGATTACTCAGGAGAAATAGCAGTTACAAAATCAGATATCCGGAGTAAATAAAAAGAATTACTAATAACTTTTTGTATGAAGTTTACTGCATCGTGATATTTAAAAAAAAGCCCCCGATATTCTTTTGCGAGTCCTTTTATAGCCTCTGGAAAGGCGGACCATCAAAGAAATGACGTCAGCCAATGCAGTTTGCTTTAAATATTTCCAGAACATTCTATAACTGTACGTGTAGAAAAGACGGGAAAAACAACTTGACTACGGGGCTGTGGATTTAATTCCACGTACTTTCAAATAAGAGAACGTCATATGTAATAATAAAATTCCATAGTCAAGAATACACTTAAAATTTTAACTGTATGTTCTTTTCATTTTTAATGGCGACGTTCTCTTATTTGGAATTCCACGTACTTTCAAATAAGAGAACGTCATATGTAATAATAAAATTCCATAGTCAAGAATACACTTAAAATTTTAACTGTATGTTCTTTTCATTTTTAATGGCGACGTTCTCTTATTTGGAATTAAATCCACAGCCCCGTAGTCAAGTTGTTTTTCCCGCCTTTTCTACACGTACAGTTATAGAATGTTCTGGAAATATTTAAAGCAAACTGGATTGGCTGACGTCATTTCTTTGATGGTCCGCCTTTCCAGAGGCTATAAAAGGACTCGCAAAAGAATATCGGGGGCTTTTTTTTAAATATCACGATGCAGTAAACTTCATACAAAAAGTTATTAGTAATTCTTTTTATTTACTCCAGATATCTGATTTTGTAACTGCTATTTTTCCTGAATAATAATAATTGGATCCTTTTTTTTTTAAAACTTATCGTCTGATAATTTAAGTTACGAGTAAATCTGGTACATCACACACATATATATATATATATGCAAGATAAAAAATATGAAAGCAAACTTCTAATTCTAATTGGCTATAACCTCCTTATTTAATTTGGGGACTTCCTGTCTCTGTCTAAAAATAGCTCCACAGGTCTAAACTGCGTCATTCAAATTAATCATGCGATCTTACGTAACCCTTAAGGCAGATATTTCTTGCCCAATCAAAGTAATTTGTCAATCAAAACCTTTTTTGACTCCCTCCCTTCTTCCTCTGAAGCACTGCAACACGCTTCCCATTTTTGCTTGTGCTTTCTTCGTGGCTAGACGCTTTGCTGCAATCCTATTTGTGCTACAAAGATCGCTTACATCACAATAGTATCAAAATTGTTCTGGAATTCTTTTTATTTACTCCAGATATCTGATTTTGTAACTGCTATTTTTCCTGAATAATAATAATTGGATCCTTTTTTTTTTAAAACTTATCGTCTGATAATTTAAGTTACGAGTAAATCTGGTACATCACATATATATATATATATATATGCAAGATAAAAAATATGAAAGCAAACTTCTAATTCTAATTGGCTATAACCTCCTTATTTAATTTGGGGACTTCCTGTCTCTGTCTAAAAATAGCTCCACAGGTCTAAACTGCGTCATTCAAATTAATCATGCGATCTTACGTAACCCTTAAGGCAGATATTTCTTGCCCAATCAAAGTAATTTGTCAATCAAAACCTTTTTTGACTCCCTCCCTTCTTCCTCTGAAGCACTGCAACACGCTTCCCATTTTTGCTTGTGCTTTCTTCGTGGCTAGACGCTTTGCTGCAATCCTATTTGTGCTACAAAGATCGCTTACATCACAATAGTATCAAAATTGTTCTGGAAGTAGGCACGATTGTACTGTCGAGTGAATTATGGCTACAAAATGTGAATTTATATACATACCGAATTTGATTCAGCTCGACCGTTTCTTCTTCAAAATGGATGGACACTCTAAGCATCAAGTACCTTCGCAATCAGTATTTTTGCGCTTCTACGTCGTTGTATTCTTACATCAATGCTTCACTGAAAATGTGCTATCATTACATACATATATTTAAAACAGTTTTTCTTTTGGCAGAGATTTTGCAAAAGTTTCATCAAGAAAGAACAGCAAGTGACAGACGAGCTGGCAGCAGCGAAACGATAATGAAAATTCGACATCCGATTCAGAATGTTTTTTTTTTTTTTTTTTTGTTGTTGTTGTTGTTGTTGGTCAGCTTCATCGGCTGTTGAAATTTTGATTCTCAAATCTGGATTATTATCAGTTGATGTGTTATGTGAATATCTGCATCGTTATCGTTATATATGAATCGCATGAGAAAGATCAATTTTGAAATGATTCAGTTAAAAGAGATTTATTATAAGCAGGTATTAAATTTAAGACAGAAAGAAAAAAAGGACCGAAACGAATATGGAGATTTAAGGGATTATTGCAAACTAAAATTAGAATTTTTTTTCCGATTTTTTTTATCTTTGCTTTCATATCTTGCATATTACGTAAAAGGTTTTTATTTTTGGTATTCTATGAAAAATGCTTCCCTTGATCATTTGGGGTTTGTAGAAACAAAAGCGTGTTCAGTCGGATTAATTTCAGAAAATTTAATATAACTCGAAATTTATTTGATTTAAAAAATGTAACGCTCAAACTTAATGATCTAAATTATTTTAAAATATTATTTAGTTCAAAATTTAATTATTTATATTTTCTAATTTATAATGTTTCTCTTCATTTCCTAACCCTTTCTTTCAAAGTGGGCATTTCTGTCGCTAAGCCTTTTCTCATTGAAGGAACGGATAGGTAAGATAAAAAATATACAGGTCGAACATTCTAACTTTAATTTGCAATAGTCTCTTAACTGTCGTGCTTAACTCTTATTAATTCTGAGTTTTAATTTGGTTATTTCTTTTTCTATCCTGCATATAGTAGTCACTCATAATAAATTCCTGTTTCTAGCAACCAATAGGCATAAAGTTGAACCAAAACCAAGTTATCCTGATTTGGGTTTTCATCTTAGTCAATTCGCACGCCCTTGCTCGATTTTTACTTCCTTGTACGAAGTAAAAAGGAAGTATTGTAATCGCTAAAAGTTTCAGGCAGCATATTTCAACGAAAATATCCATTTTGACGGCTATCGAATGCAATTTAAGGATGTTTTTGCGTCATATCTGTACGTAAGGACAGAATAAAATACTCTTTTCCTTCAAAAAAATTATAAAACTGCTTTAAAATTAATTCTGAAGAGAATTTTTCGTGGCGTCTGTACGAACGCATGTACGTACGTATCTCGCATAACTCAAAAACGAGTAGCCTCAGAAATTTTTGTATATAGGACTGCTACAACATGTAGATGTGCACCTCGTATTTTGGTTGCAATCGGCCGCCCCAAAACGTATATAAATATATTTATATATATATCCACTCTGTTACCCGGCTCAGTTATCTGAGTTTCTTTACTCTTATATGTTTGTAAATTGTACATTTTTTTCTTTAAAAATGATTGAATTATATTTTTTTTTATCTTCCGGTTAAGGATTTTATGCCTGTAGTAAATCTGTGTGCAATATTTTTAGAATTATCAGAAATTTTAAAGTTGTTTAATTGCCTCTAAGCCTGTTTTAATGGCGGCCATTGATGTTTACATTTGAAACTGGAGACTAGTGGATTTGTTGCCAATCTAGAGAAACTTAGCTTCGCAACAGCAAAGATAACGCATTCATTTATTATTGCCAATTAAATCATGCTTAATTCTTTCTGGAATTTTTTCGAGGAAATAAGTGTTTAAGATTTACTTCGTAATTTTTAATATAGATATTTTGAGTTTTTATGTATTTTTGCCTTCTCGCGAAGTAAGAATTGAATTAATTAAATGAGAAATACTCAATCGTCTGTGAAAATCTGTTTCTTTTTTGTTTTATTTGCTTAATTTCTTTTATACATAATTCTAGCTGTAGTATAGTATTTGAATAGAACATGTGGCAACGATTAGATAATTCTTTAAATGATATACATTTTGTGCATTCTGAGTTATAATATGAAGGAAATATAATACTATTAAGTAAACCTAGCGCCAGAGTGTCGCTATGGTAAACAAAGTGAATTTTAAAGAATGCATTTATTCTATTGTGGTTTATGCGCTGTCGGCGAAGTAGGTTTAATTCAATCTAATAATTTTAAATAAAATGCAAGAAAAAATGCATATAATTTAATATTCCATACAAGGAAGTCATGTGGTGTACACATCAGATTTTTTTCCTGTGAGCTTGTTCACCCCATCATGCTTTTTCGCTTATAAAAATTCATTGTTATAAGGACGCAGAAAAGGCGGAAATGTAATCAAGAAGTATGTAAAATACTTTGCTCTATAACTTCATAAGTTACGTTCTCTACTATGTCATTAACTTCTAAATTATATATATATATATAATTTAAGAAAGAAGAACAAACTAAAAAAGACCTTTGCGGTCAAGGATTTTTGCGCATTGAGCTGCAAAAATTAGAAAAGAAGCTAAAAAGAATATTCTACATGCTTATGCTTAAAAGCCGGTGTGATACTGTGGTTCCGGTGAATAATTTTAACACAAGTTAAAATAAAGTGCAATGGAAAGTGTAAAAACAAGATAAATAAAATTATCCTGAGAGTACTAACAAATAAAAAGCGAATTTAAAACTTAAATCAAATTGGAAGTAATATATTGATTAAACTTAAAACTATCTTAAAACATTTGAATAGAAATACGAAAGTTATATAAGACATAAGCAAAATTACAAAAAAGGTATATGGTAAATTATCCTAATTCGATTCTCATCATGGACTCTTCAGGGGAAATGCATAATGATTTTCGGATCCAGCTAATTCCATATCGCGTTTCGTCAAAACAGAAGAATCGAGACTGTGCATGAAACTTATGAAACTTTTTGATTATTTAACTGTTAAAATAACCTAGATAAAACTTTAGTCCCAATTTCTATATGATGATAATTTGGCGACTAATTTTTGTCACCAAATTCGACCAAATCGCCACATTTGGCTAAAAATCGCCAAATTTGGCGACCATTTGGAGACATTTTGGTTTGTTCCTCTATCTCCGTAACAGGTATTGTAATTGAATAAATGTAATTTGTCACTATATTAACTGTAACCGTACCTGGCCTCATATGCCTTCCAGTAATTTCGAGAAGTACTAGATATATCTCGGCGGCCGGGTGAAAACTGATAAGACCAGAGAAAGTATCTGCCTTCAGTTGCTGTTGTTGTATGTTCAGAGCGACTTCAGAGTATTGAAAGCTCCGCCTTTTAAATGTGCTTTGCTTGCCCTGTGTTTAACGTTCTTTGTAGTCTGAAGTTTAACTACTGATTGTTCTCTATAATACTGCAAACACCTGTAGTATTTCTACGGAAAGTTTCAGAATTCTAAAATGTTTCTTTTGATCAGATTTTATCAACCTATTATCGGATCTGTTATGAGCCCGAGCGCACGCAACAATATATATATATAACAGGTGGCCATAATTAAACTGACAGTGCTCACAATGTTCTGTAGCGCGATCTATTTGCGAGAATGACGCCTCATTTTGTAGGAAGATTAAACAAGACGGGGTACGAAGGATTCCGCGAAAAAAAAATTAGTTCCAAAAGTCACTGCTAGGGGAATATTTGGCGCTATGTAATAGAAAATAGAGTGTTAACAAATGCAAATCAATAAGGCAATTACCTTTTATTTTGCATTCAAATGAGGTTCAATGTGGCTGCCGTTGTTGTGGACCACATATTGCATTCTGTGCACAGTATGCATAACAGCAGAAAGTAACATGTCTGCAGGAATCTCCCGTACAGTCCGTAATATGGTATCCTTTAACGTAGCCAGGTCCTAGACCACTCCTTGATAGACCTTGGACTTAAGGTAACCCCATAGCCAGAAGTCGCATGGGGTAAGATCAGGCGACCGAGGTGGCCATGCAGTTGGAAAGTAGCGGCTAATGACTCTTTCTGTTGTGAATTTCTGTCGTAGCATCTGTTGCACCCGTACAGCAACGTGTGGAGGGGCTCCATCTTGCATGAAAATGATTTTTCCCAGGCATTGTCTTTGCTGAAGTGCCGGAAGTGCTGTTGAACATGTGGCGATATTTCTCTCCGGTAACAGAACAGGTTTCCGGTCCTGTCGGGGTAATGTTCTCATAGAAGAATGGACCTACGATAAATTCCGCTTTGAATCCACACCTTTGGTGAATGTAAGGGAATTGCTGTGACTGCATGTGTTGGTTTGTCATCCCAAATTCGGCAGTTCTGGGTATTCACAGTTCCATTCAGGTAAAAGTGGGCCTCGTCTCCCAATAAGATCATCCATAACGGCCAAGCATCATCCACCTCCATTCTGGCAAGAAAGGTGAGAGCTAAAGTCAATCTCTTATCATAGTCGGGGTACGGTAACTCTTGTACAGGGCTGATCTTGTACGGATAGAAGTTATCCTTTCGTAAGATTTTCCATGTAAGGCATATCCATATTCCATAAGGCTTATCCATAATAAAAGGTAATTTTATTCCGTATTAATCTGCATTTGTTAACACTCTATTTTCTATTACACAGCGCCAAATATTCCCCTAGCGGTGACTTATGGAACTATTTTTTTTTCGCGGAATCCTTCGTTCCCCGTCTTGTTTAATCTTCCTACAAAATGTGGCGTCATTCTCGCAAATAGATCGCGCTACAGAACACTGTGAGCACTGTGAGTTTAATTATGGCCACCCGGTATATGCGACTTAAGTGTCTGTTTGTCGCCGATAGTTTATTGATTGCTTGCGTAACTGTACTAGCCGATGGGGTGAAGTTGCTACGGCACAGGGTTGCCATTTCAATTGAGACGTAGACAATTTCCTGTAAAACTAGCCTTTGATATGACCATCAATAAGTCTCAGGACCAAACGCTTAAGCTTGCTGGCATTTTTTTACCTGAGCCTGCATTTGGACACGGTCAACTTTATGCTGCCTGCTCAAGAGTTCGTGAAAGAACGGACATAAAATTAAAAATAATGGATGGTCCTCTGCAAGGCGAGCTTAAAAATGATGGAAAGATCCACACAAGAAATGTTGTGTACAAAGAGATCTTTGACATGTGAATTAACATTTTATTATCTAGACTGTGGTGTTATAAGAGCAGTGTGGTGTTATAAGGGCACTGTGGTGTTATAAGGGCCCACAATTTTATTTACGGGTATCACATCTTTAAACAATGGGTGAAGACAACAAAAAGATTTATAACATGTTTGCGAAATGAGAGCAGGGGAGAAAATTACTATGTATTCAGCATCTGGGGTATTGATAACCTCGACTTCTTTGTTTCAATTTTAATTGGTGAATGGAGAAGAATTTTACAGCATTGCGGATCATTGCAGATGAAGTAATGACAAATGAAAGTAGGTGACTCATTACAGATACTTTGAAGAGGGCGTAGCCAAAATAAAGTCAGGAAATAAAAGCACTAATGCCAAACTAAATTAATAATTTGTTAGTAATTTTTTTTTCATATTTTATATCGTATACATAATATACACTGATTACATAATATAAACCTGTGGTATACTCAGTATACACCTATTAAGACTATACATTGATGTATTAACGTATAATTCTTAATAGAAGGACCTTTTGATATTTAATTAATGAAGTATTTGGTTTTGTCACTCATTGATAAGCTGGTTTAATATCGAGTGCTATGTATAAAACAATTATTCTAATATAATTTTATTAGAGCATTCGGCACTCCAAATACTTTCATATAACTGAAATGAAAAACTTGTAGAGACATTAGGTTAATTGGAAGCAGGAAAGATGAAAAATATGCAACGCCTTTGCCGGGAATCGAACCACGGGTCTCTGGAATACGCGCCCAGCGCGCAGACCACCACACCACGAAGGCATGCCAAGAAGGCGGGAGAAATACCTTATGACTTTTAGTTAAATAGGTAAAATATTACACATTATGAAGCATGCATGAGGAGGTCGTCTAAAAACTGTTTATTACATTCTTACGAAGATATCTTTCTCGACTGCACTATTTACTTTTCTTGTTTAATCCCAGAAAAAGATATACATTCGCATATTTCCGGGAAAACCTCTTTTTATCAATTCTGGGGATATATTTAAGTTACTTAATAGTTAATTTTATTTTGAAGCAACCTTTCCTATTACTCTTGCTTTCAACCCACGTTTTTTTTCCCCCAAAATGTAAATGAGTCCACGCGCAGGTTTTCAAAATAAGGTAGCTAGAAGTTAGTATTTAAGGAAAGGTTTTTGAAGGTGATTTTGAGCGTGTTCTGCCGGCCTGAAGTACGCGTTTTTATCTTGATTTTCTAGCGATTATATTTCTGTGGCGTTGAACGCTTCTAGCCATTCAGCGTGTTTACGCCAATTTTTACGAATCAGAGCCTGCCTGCGCATTTAGTAACATTATTTATTAAGTAATTTATTATTTATTATTATTACTTATTATTAGTAACATAATTTTATTAAGAATTAAGTTAGCTTAATGCTTTTTAAGATACTTGTTAACTTTTGAGTTAAGGCAAAAGTGTTGGTTTTTCCACACACGAGTCAGTGCCATATCAGAAAAATATTGAGTTCATAAAGGAGTCTTTACATCCTTTCTCTAGACTTAATCTTACTTAAGGAAAATTATTTACACAGTCTGTTAACACCTACTTAGATTATGCTCGCTAAGAATACAATATGTTATAAACTTCCTACCGTTTTTGCATTTTCTGGTGCATGGGCAACTGTACTTAAACGATGTATGAAAACAGTTGCATGAATGATAGCACTTACCTACTTAAACAAGAGTTTTCTAAAATGAAGCTTTTGAAAAATGATCGGGGAAATGGATTGAAATCAGAATCTATTTCAAATATATTGTACAATTCAGTACTGAAAAGCTTTCTGGAGAGAAACAAAAATACTCGAGTAATTTAAATTTTAAATATTACTTCATTTCTTTAATTAAAAATGTATGTTTGCGTAGTCATCTATGTATTAAAGCGTCTTTAAGAAAAAATAAATTTAAAAAGAAATTTTGTTGTAAATCTCTGTCGAAAATAACACAACCCAAGTCATAAATTAAACGTTTTTATATAATATAATTAAATATTTAATATTACGTTTATAGTGGCCTGTATGGAATATTATTATTTAATGCACATTTGGAAAACTGTTGTTTATCACTGCTCTAAGACGTTGCCAAAATCATTCTGCGTAAATACAGCGCACATTATGTAAGGTCCATAACATCAATTTTTTACTTACTTAGTAAAAAGGAAGTATTGTAACCGCAAAAAGATTCAGGCAGCATATTTCAACAAAAATATCCATTTTGACCGCTATCGAATGCAATTTAACGATGTTTTTGCGTGATATCTGTACGTAAAGGCAGAATAAAAGACTCTTTTCCTCCAAAAAAATTATAAAACTTCTTTAAAATGAATTCTGAAGAGAATTTTTCGTGGCGTCTGTACAAACATATGTACGTACGTACGTAACTCAAAAACGAGTAGCCTCAGAACGTTGAAATTTTGTATATAGCACTGCTATAACATGTAGATGTGCACCTCGTATTTTGGTTGCAATCGGCCGCACCAAACGTATATAAATACATTTATATATATATCCACTCTGTAACCCGGCTCCGTGATCTCAGTTTCTTTACTCTTATATGTTTGTAAATTGTACATTTTTTGAATTGTACATTTTTGAATTTGTACAAAATGATTGAATTATGTTGTTCTTATCTTCCGGTTAAGGTTTTTTATATGCTTTAGTAAATCTGTATGGAATATTTTTAGAATTATCAACAATTTTAAATTTCTTTAGGTGCCGCTAAGCCTAATAACGTTTTTTTGATGGCGGCCATTGCTTGTTTACATTTGAAACAGCAGACTAGTGGATTTGTTGCCAATCTATAGAAACTTAGCTTCGCAACAACAAAGATAACGCCTTCATTTATTATTGCGAATTAAATCATGCTTAATCCTTTCTGGAATTTTTTCGAGGAAATAAGTGTTTAAGATTTACTTCGTAATTTTTAATGCAGATATTTTGAGTTTTTATGTATTTTTGCCTTGTCGCGAAGTGAGCACTGAATTAATTGAATGAGAAATACTCAATCGTCTGTGAAAAATTCTTTTTTGTTTTGTTTGCTTAATTTCTTTTATACATTTTTCTAGCTTTATTATAGTATTTGAATAGAACACGTGGCAACGATTAGATAATTCTTTATTATTTATTCTGATATCAATTTTGTGCATTCTGAGTTATGAGCGAAATATAATACTGTTAAGTGAACCTAGCGCCAGTGTTTCGCTATAGTAAACATATAGAGTGAATTTTAAAGAATGCATTTATTCTATTGGGGTTTATGCGCTGTCGGGGAAATAGATTTAATTCAATACAATAAGTTTAAACGAAATGCAAGAAAAAATGCGTATAATTTAATATTTAGTACAAGGAAGTCATGTGGTGTACACATCAGATTTTTTTAAGTCTGCAGTAATTACCATTTTTTTACAGAACCTATAAGGTTTTTTTCTATTCACTCATTAAACCGCAACTTGTATTTAAAAAAATACAGTGATTGTATCAAAGCCTTAATTATCATCATCATCATCATCAAGTACTCCAATTATTTGCCACTAATCCTACTGTGTTATGTTAATACTATAGTTATACATGATCTACAATAACTAATCAATAAAAGAAAAGGAAAACAAGCCAAAGTAAAATATAAAAAACATTTTGATTAAAATCTGTTCCCAATACAAGGTTGCTGTTTCCCATAATTTTAAATTATCCAATTAGTTGAAAAAAAAACCAAAAGCAATTAACTTAAAAATATTAATTTATATGTTACTAGCAGCTACGCAGCCAGTCTTTGTCTGGCTTGAAAATGCCTGAAGGGAACACCAAACGTTAAATTTAAAAACTACGCAAAATTTTATTCAGGGAAAAAAAAAAAAATACTACATATAACAAAATTAAAATGAAATAGGATTGGATTGGATTATTTAATTATGGCAAAGCACACGAGGGCTATCTGCTTAAAGGGAGGGATGCCTTCGTGGAGGACTTTCTAAGGGAAACTGGCTCGTATACACGTTACACATGGGGAAAACCAAGAAAACGCCTATACAGCCAGCCTGTTCGCGGGATTCGAACCTCGGACCGAACTACCAGTGTTCAGCGTTTTTACCTCTCGGCCGCTGGTGGGCCTTAAAATGAAATAAGCAATATCCCTTAATACAAATATTAATTATCCTAATAAATAAATAAATTATCCAACTTCCCGTTGCCTTCTCTCAACAAACGGTCGGTATCCAAGAGAAACATTGAATTTAATATCTATACATAATTATTCCCCTCGTTTTCTCAAATGGCAACAGTGCTGATTTTCAGCAGTCCGGTATACATTTGAATGAAAAACTGTTGCCAAAACTACATTTCTAAAAGAATTAAACTATTCAAAATGATGGAATAAAATCGAAAAGATAAAATTTAAAAAAATCTGTTTCGAATTTTGAAAAAATCGCTTCGAGGTGCACTAGCTCTTGTCTAGATGCACGCAGATATGAAATTTCGTAACCCTGTGTCTATTAGCTTATGCGCAGCACGAACGAAAAGACACACAGACTCTTTCTTTTATTACATGTAGAGAAAACTACAATAAAATGTTGAGTGTTCATTCTTTAAAATTACCAAAAGGAACCAATAAAATAAAACCAAAAGGAAACATTAAATTATATGTTGTAACTACAATAAAAATATTAATGTTCATTCTTAAAAACTATAAAAAAATATCAAAAATATTATATTATAGTTTGTTTTGGCTGAATATCAAGTTAATGTAAAGCAAGTTCAATTTTCATTTAGATAAACAGCTGCCTCCTATAATTAATACTATATAACCCTTTTAGAATGCGTAACGATAGTAAAGCGACAATGTCTTAGGACCATAAATACGAGAACAAATCACCTCTCATCTTCTCGGACTAACTCATCATAAGAATTAATTTTAATAAAATGACACTGCTGCAGCTTGCTTCCTTTTTTGATGCCACGTGCTGTGCTCTTTAATAGCAAACGAAAACTATAAAGATTAATCTAAAAAGTCAGAAAATCTCGAACTGTCGGAAAGTATTCCGTTGTCCAAATACTCTCGACACGGGAATATTTTCCTCGGCGTTTGGAATTCTGCCGAAGTCTAGAGAGCAGTTTGTGTTGCTTCTTTTTCCTTTAGAATTTAGTATTTCCTCTTCTGAAAACTTAGATTTCATTCCGAGAAGATTAAACGAAAATTTATGAAACGTCATATCTAGCGTTAGTTTTCTTCCGACATTTGAGTTCATTTCATTCCATGTCCTTTCGAGTCAAGATTTTTTTAGAATGGAATAAAACTTTAATGCTTTATGTAGCGTAGATGAAAGCTTGACCATTGGACTAGCATATTCGTTTTCTTTTACTGTTCTTTTATGTAGCCATATAGTGTAACTTTAATAGCTTTTATATAACCATTCTAAAGCTTCAAATCAATTTATCGTTGTCAATATATGTTTTATATATTGAAAAGGTTGTAGAAACATTAGGTTATTTTTGAAACCGCAAGAAGTGAAAAATGAGAAACGCCTCCGTCGGGAATCGAACCACGGATCTCTGGAATACGCGCTCAGCGTGCAGACTGCTACACCACGACGGCACGCTAAGAATGCGGGAGAAATACCGTATATACTCCCCCTTTTAAAGGGCAACTGGGGTTTTTAGAGTACTCTGTAACCAAATCCCGGTTGTGGAGAATCATCATTCATCACCCTTTTAGTTCGGGCGTCATTTGTAGAGACATTAGTTATTTTTTTTTTGGAAGCAGAAAAAGCGAAAAACGTGCAATACCCTCGCCGGGAATCGAACCACGGACCTCTCGAATACGCGTCGAGCGTGCTGACCACTACACCACTAAGGCACGCTAAGAAGGCGGGAGAAATACCTTATATATTCCGCCTTTTAAAGAGCGACTGGAGATTAGGAGACCCAATCGCCAAATCCTGGAAAATCGTCATCCTTTACCTTTGTTTTTTTACCACGGACCTCTGAAATACGCGCCCAGTGTTCAGACCACTACACCACGAAGGTTGGTGGTTTTGAGTTTTAGGATTTTGATTTTTAAATTCTAAATTTTATGGAATTTTTATATTTTTTCTTAAATTTTTAATTGTAGTTTTTGATTTTAAAATGTTCTGAAATTTTAGTTTTAAAATTTTTCTTATATTCTGTTCTTAATGGAGTAATTACAAAAGTTTTAATATGATACATGGCAATCTTAAATTTTTCCAATTTTGGTTATTGGCAGTCCTGGAGCTTCTTTTCTATGATTATTAAAGATAATTAATACATTCGAATTCAGATAGTGGTAGGACTATTAAAGAAAATTTTTAAAAGAAATTAATAGTTTAAATAGAATTATGATTATACAGATAATATGCTATTAAAGTAATACTGTAGGAAATTCGGTTTGACCTTCTGCAGGTCATTTAAATTGGGAATTCCTCGATGGCTTTGGACCGCCTGTGCCTGTTCCGAAAATTCATGTGAATGAATGTTTCTTGAGAGTTTCCGCCACTCTGTTTGCCCGTGGGGTTTTTAATTGTTTTTGGATTTTGAATGCTTGGTGTTGTGCTTCGTTGTTTGTATGTCTCTTTCTTATTTTTAGTTCGTTAATTAACCTCCAATTATTTTTAGTTAATTAGCTTCTTTTTCTCTCTTCTTTCCTTTTGTGGTCTTGAGGGGGTCGACCCTTTATAATCATACGGTCCAGTGGGACTAGGAGGATTGGGTCTTCCCTGTATTATGACTATTATGACACCACGAAGGTATGCTAAGATTGCGGGAGAAATACCGTATAAGGTTATATAAAATGAAACTCTATGAAAGCCCTATATATAAAATAAAGCTTTATATAAAATATTTACATAATTATATAATATAAGCTTTATGTAATAAATTAAACTCTGTATAAAGGTTATATAAAATGAAACTCTTAAAATAATTGTTGAATTCAAAGAAGAAAAATAATTTATTACGTATTAGTAAGAAATTAGGTTAAATAATTTTCTTTACAAAAGACATCTACATTATTATGTAAGAATGACGCTCGAAATCCCGCTTTTACAAGTAACAATTTCAAATCCAAATCACTTTTCTCTTAGTCAGAATTATTCAAAATTGCATGCAACATTTAGCTGTCTATTCTGATTAATTTCATTATGGGTGCTTTCCTTGTAGAATAATATACACTGCTGTTGTTGTCGCTAATCCTCGAGTCCAGCCTCTGTTAGACGAGATCCACGAGTTTATTTACCTTCAAAAAGTCATAGACCAGCACAGGAAACTTTAAATATGTCGTCGCAGGACAAGCTCAAACACCTAAAAATATGGCCGGAGAAGTATGCTCATTATTACATTTCGGACAAATCAGGTGGGCTTTTTGACCACCCTGAAAGACAAGGATTCTTTCTTAGATGGTCCATAATTCATAGACGGAGGACAAAAGGCAGCCTCTGTTAGTTCAAAAACCTGGGCACCATAGGTAGAGGACTGTCTCAGCTTGTTTGCTTGTAGGTGTTTAGCTGGGTATTGTGGAATGGCTTTCACGTATTAGGTGACCATTCCAGGAGAATACTCTCCAAACGTACTTCACACCCATTCCCCATCCAGTTACACCCTCTCGCCACAATGAGGTAACCTACAGGACTAGAAGGGATAATATACACTAGGACAGGTAAACAAATTGATGCTTCTTTGTCCTTTCAATTACAGTAAGACCCCGCTTAACGCGGGGGATACGTTCCATCGAAGTAGAGCGTAATGCGAAACAGCGCTAAGCGAGGCTATCTTAACATGTAAATAATGGGGTTAGGGGAAGACGGATAAAAAATGGTTAGGCATTAAATTTAATAATGTTTTTTTAATAAAAATAAAATCAAACATTTATTTCTTACAAAAATAAAAACAATATAAACGCATATACTTTTAAAGACAAATAAAATTCTCAGTCAGATCATTCAGTCTATTCTGGGTTTCCAATTTTCTGCCTTTTTGTCAAGAAGGCAATATGATAGATTGGCTTAATGGCATATTGCGTTAAATTTCGTCGTCAATCCATATAGACAGTCGTTTTCCCATTTCCTCTATAATGTTATTTCTAGAACGGGTAATTCTAGTCGCAGAGCTTGATGTAGTTGCAGTTGCCGATGACAGTATTTTTTCTTTATTCTTAAGAATTGTCCTTATTGTTGAAGTTGCCAAAATCAATGCAGCACTAATTTGAGATTGACGTTCACCAGAATCTAATCTTCTAATCACTTGCATTTGAGTTTCCAGTGAAATGCTTTTTCTGGTTGCTTTCTTTTCTTGTTTTTTATTATCACCCATGATAAAAACTAAAGATCATAATATTTGTCACTGTATTAATCGTTATAGTATTATACAAATTTAAACTTACAATAATGTCAACAAATGTTTTAAATGATAAAAATGCGTCCACAAAGCAAGAAACACAACTACACTGTTTCGGATATGTTATTTGGAAACCTAGCACTGCGCACAATTTCGGAGAATCCCCGGGTTGAAATAAAAGAGCGCTAAACCGAAACAGCGCTAAACGAAACAGCGTTAAGCGGGGTCTTACTGTACTTGCAATATTTCTTAAGAAGAAGTCGAGCGTAACTCAAAATTAAATAACATTTATTTTCTGAAAAGAACATGATTCCTTGTTAGGCCCGTATCACACGGCGTTTGTTTCACACGAACAATTGTTTCGGACAATTTTTCTGCCTATTGACAGAAAGACGCGCGACATTTTCCTTCCTTTCCAAAAAAATTGCAGGCTGTTCGTTTTCAACCACTCAGCTATCAGCTTCGAATGCTATCAGCTTGTTTATAATGGGAAACCACTTTCTCCTGCGTTAAACCCCAAAGTGATCTATGGTTATTGGCTGTTGTAACAAAGCAGAAAAATTGTTCCAAACAGTTGTTCTTTCGAAACAAACCGACGTGTGATATCAGCCTTTAATCTATCTTTCTTAAAAAAACTTGCTTTATTTTTAAAGTATTTTTAAGATCTTCAAAGTTACAGATGAGAGAGGACTCGTTGCAAAACAGTACCGAGGAACAACCAATGGAAGTGTCTCAATTTTTTTACAGACAGCGGAAAAGCTGGAAAAATGAACATCACTGCA
Organism: Stegodyphus dumicola; assembly: GCF_044657685.1. Classification (NCBI taxonomy): domain Eukaryota; kingdom Metazoa; phylum Arthropoda; class Arachnida; order Araneae; family Eresidae; genus Stegodyphus; species Stegodyphus dumicola. Next base: position 17,884,123 of record NC_140779.1, on the reverse strand, counting down.
GTTACCCAGTTGCTTGCAGTTCATTAGCATTATTCCAGGCTAATAGAGTAAAGTATTAGCATCACAATTATGTTAACCAATGCCACAACCTAAACGAAAAAAAATTCATAAAGCTCTTTTCCCATCTTTGTTTTCTTTAACTTGCTTTGTTCATGTTTTACGCAAAACTGGAGAATAATTTTTTTTTTTTACTTCCTTGTATAAAGTAAAGGAAGTATTGTAATCAAGAAAAATTTCGGGTATAGTATTTCAATGAAAATATCCCTTTTGACCATCTCGAATCCATTTGAACGATGTTTTTGAGTGACATCTGCACGTACGGACAGAATAAAGGACTCTGAATTCAGAACAGATATTTTTCGTAATGTCTGTGCGTACACACGTATGTATCTCGCATAACTCAAAAACGAGTAGCCTCAGAACGTTAAAATTTTGCATATGGGACTGCCAATAAATAGGCAGTTATGTACCTCCCTTTTTGTTCGCAATCGGTCTCATCAAGCGTATTTTTTATAAATACACATAGATAGAATATTAAAAGGATACCCACTCTGCTACACGGCTCAGTAAGCTCAGTTTTTTTATTCTTATATGTTGGTTAGATTTATTTTTGCTTTAAAAGTTAATAAATTGTGTTGTTTTTATGTTCTAGTTGAGATTTTTTATGCCCTTAGTTAATCTGCTGTAGAATTATCAATAATTTACAAGTTGTTTAAATGGTTGCTAAGCCTAACGAGTCCACCGGGTGCATTTGAAACTCTTTGTAGAATAGTGAATAAAGTCAGTTTGTGCACCAATTTCAGTGTCTTTTTGCCGCGTGGTACCAAAAGTAAATTTTCAATTTTGTGCAGCGAAAAATCTGTAATCCTTCCGGCTGGCCAAATCGCTTGTTTTTGCGTAAAAATTCTTATTTTAATTGTAAAAATCTGCTTTTTTAACTGTTTTAAATTGTATTTGCTGTTTTAGTTTTTTCTGTAACTTATAATTTTTAATGAAAGTGGATTGAGTTTCTTTGTGTTTTTGCCTTGCCGCGACGGGAGAACTGAATTTATTGAACGCGTACCTTTGTTTTTTCACAATCCGAGAAACATACGTACATTCATGCAGATTATTCATTATTTAATTTCTTTAACTATAATGCAGGGCTCTAATATTTGGTGGCAACAATTTGAAAAATGAAATGGTGAACCAACGCAAAATGCCAAAACCAAATTAATAACCGTTCTGGGCAAATTGCAAATTTAGACTAAAAATAACATTTCCAAACATGAAAGGTACTATTATTATATAAGGTCATATTCTGACGTTGAAGAAAGCACACGATTGCATGTGACGTCACTGTATGTAGAATGCAAGATCTGTCTCTACTTTTCCACATCCAACTAATTTAGATCCTACAGTGAACCTGGCGAATTCTCGCACAGGCGTGAAATAAATACCAGCGCAGAAGAAGGGTGCAAAATAACCCTTTATTAACTCAAACTAAAATAACAGACCGCACGGACTTCGTGCGTTACATAAACACCGTTCACTTGCGGCGATAACTAAACGTAGACGAGTATACAAAATCAAATCTGAAAAATAAAACGATGTGCAAGAACGCACTTCAAAATGACTCCTAAGAGATGGACTCACAGAGATCTAACCGGCGGCATATTTCACAAATGCACATCTGTGTAGCCACCGAGGGAGTGGCTTCTAGAATGGACCAATGAGCATTCAATAATATTTCTGTCATGTCCCATGACCTTTCGCATTCTTTAATATTTAAACAAAATGGTTGAAAATATTCTGCCACGCAATTTTCTGTACAAAATAATTAAAGCATCGTCGATTGCTTCTGAAACTTTTCATTGCGAAGTTCGATCAAATACAGGAATTTATGAAAATTTCACTACCTGGTTGAAATAAATACAAACACATGTTGGATACTTCGCAAAAATATCGATGTGAAATATTACTTAATAAGTGGTAAATAAGATGCAGAAAGAAATATGTGATAAACATCTGAGCCTAAACGCAATCTTTACATAAAACTATGCGTATGAAAAAATTTACACCAATTATATATGTAAATAGAAGTCAGCACTTTTTATTGCAGTCTATATGAAAAAGATTTTCTATAATAATAACCAATGCAGAATTTGATTGCATCTGTATGCATTTAGTGCCTTAAATTTCACATTTAATAAAGGCTCACTCTTAAATGTACAGTCTACACAAGAAATACTCATCAAACAGAGTGAATTTATCGTATTCACAACGAGTATATTCAATTTATTCATATATAATTTTTAATGTTAGCAATGAATATAATCAGATCATATGTGTTCTGAATCTTACACTTTAAAAATTAAAAGAATACAAGCACTGAAATAAGAAAACACTAGATTCATTGTAACGCTTTCAGTCATTCTCAGCTCAATTAAAAAAAACATACACTTGAATTCTCTTAATCTCAAATAATATGCCGTGAACATCAATCCTAATATTAATGCGTGATAAAAATCGCGAAAGTGAAATGTCAGCGATTAATCAAACTCAGAAAACTAAAGCAGTACGAGTTTTTCTTCTATTACGCCATATATTTATAACTGCGAAACAAATGCAAATTAAAATGTAAACAACATACGCTCACATGCACGAAGATTTAGCGTCACAAGAGTAATTGCAGCTCATTGGTCCGTTTTCGAAACCCCTCCCTCAGTGGCTACGCTAATGTGCACTTGTGAAATATGCTAACCGGCGTGATACTAAACGGATAAGGCCAAAAGGCTTACTCGAGTGACCGTGAAATAACAACGAAACGTGCGCTAGGCTAGCGAAACACGCTCTGATTAAATTGAGATAATTAGACGTTTAAATAGCACATCACTTAACTTTAAAATTTACATCCTGGGGAGAGAATGTGAGGGGAAATTGAGAAGTTGAGAGCAGGAAAACTTAAAATAAATTTTGTTATGCAAATCAGGAAAAACACTACAAGAAAACTGTTCGTTAATGTCAGGATTTTAAATAAATAGCTGGTGTTGGTAACTTTTTGTTTCAGATTAGTATAATTGACACGATATATTACTTGCCACGTAAATTCTCTTATTAATATTGAGGAAATGTTGTTAAATTACATTAAATTTAAAACATGACGTAACACGTGTCAATAAAAAATTATTTACGACTTGGTTGTTGCTTGGAAAGGAGGAACTAATTTCTTTCATATTGAAATGTTTTCATACATTTAATTTTCAGGGGTACATAGAACTTACAAATTTTGCTTTGGCTGCAGCTCTCTCATCTCGCGGAGCGGCCGAGCGGTAAAGTCGCTGAACACTGGTAGTTCGGTCTGAGGCTCGAATCCCGCGAACGGGCTTGCTGCACGGGCGTTTTCGTGGTTTTCCCCATGCGTAACGTGTATACGAGCCAGTTTCCCTTAGAAAGTCTTCCGCGAAGGCATCCCTCCCCTTAGGCAGATAGCCCTAGTGTGCTTTGCTATAATTAAATACACCATACACCACCACCTCATCTCACGGGTTTGCGAGTAATTAATAGTAACCATTATATTACGTTTCAAACATTAATAGTCAATTATATATAATGGCTTTCTAGAAAATATTCTAAAAAATTATATTGGAGTGTTAAACGAATGGACAAATTTATCGGGTGTTCTTAAAACTGATGTAAGTGATATTTGTTAAATACCTTTATAAGATCTAGCCCTTTTAGGTCACATAAGCTAATCCATATCCTACAAATGAACCTGGCGAATTCTCGCATAGGCGTGAAGTAATACCAGCACAGAGAAAGGGTAAAAATAACCCTTTATTATTTTCAACTAAGAGCAGAAAGGCGCGTAACTTCGTGCTTTACAATAACACCGATAACTTGCGGGGGAACTTAAATGTTATTCCATGAATCAATTCAAGTCTAAATAGAATAGTGCTGGATTAGCATGTTAAGTTACGGCTAAATTAGGTTGACTCAACAGGCGTTACAATTACTAGAAATGGCCAAGGGCGTATTAGCGTTACAGCAAGCTCAGCAACAAAACGTGCGCAGGCTAGCGAAAACACGCTCTGAATAAATTCCAAGATTCACCCGTTTAAATACTCACTTCACTTAACTTTAAATTTATATCCTGGCGAGGAAATGCGAGGGGAAGTTGAGGAGTTCAGTAAAGATAACAAAAATTTGAATAAAAGGTTAGTTAACTAAAGGAAACCCTACACCGTGTTCTTAATATTTTAAAGAAAACTACATTTTGCGCCCCTGAGAAATTCATTTGCTTTCGGGCATTTTGTATCTAGATTTATGGTACTCCTGATCCTTACTAACATTTCACACATTTCCTCAATACAGAATTTAGATAAACTTTCACTATTATTCCTTCATTATATCTGGCAGTAGGTTTTGAGGTCAATAACTTTTCGCTGGATATCTACATTACTATATCAAATGTTATCTGAAGGACATGGAAGCGATTGATCAGGAAATGAGAAGGCGCCCGTCCTGGCGTTGACTTCATGGCCTTGAATTCCTAGTAAAACGCTAGGGAAGATGATTCTTGTTACTTTCAGAAACATGGACACTAGAGCTGTGCAGTTCTGTCAACACGTATTTTGCTTTAAGCTTTTTAACATTTTCCTTCTAACGAAGAAGGATCAAGCTGTCTGAGAGCTGAGGGGAAAGTCGATTAGATCAGATGGTATGAAATAAAGACGATGATCGTCAGTTCTAGAGAATTTTTCTATAAAGTGGGTGCTTATTTCACATATTTCGAAAACATTTTTCAGTTTTAGTAAATGGCCAGTTTTATTATATGAGTTTTTAATGAAATAACAAGATGTATCGTATTATTATAATAATTTTCCTGTCTTTCACTTTTCCATTGCATGAAAGTGGGCTAAACTGCTACTTTAAGCTACAGAATATGAACTAAGCAACAACAACCGAAAAAGAAGAAGGGAAAAAAAATCGGAAAGATTTTTTCGGATTTTACATTACGCCCAAAGGGGCTTTTGTTTTAACGTTATTATTTTATTTATTAAATATCATGTTCTTTACATTTAAACCATAAAATTCAATTCAACAGCAATATTGCAAAATAAATTTCAAATTGAGCCTATCTTTAGAATTTCCGATACACAGTCTCGCGCGCTGGGGATTTTTTTTTTTTTTTTTTTTTTTACAGTGCTGCCTTTGCTCGTTTTGAAATCGTTGAGTATGTTGATCAAAATTTCGTTAAAGTCTTACAAAATATGAAATATATAATGAAACAAATCCCAAATTAGCGCTTCCAGATGCTCATATTCGGGTGGAGGATTACATTATTCAAAATTTGATTAATCTAGGTGCCTTTGTTTATCACAATGCGAGAAACACGCATATATTTAGGAAGATTCTTCATTATTTAATTTCTTTAAATATAATATAGAGCTTCTTTAAATATAATATTTGGTGGCAACAGTTTGAAAAGTGAACTGACATTTAAGGTTTTCAACGCAAAATGCCAAAACGAAATTAATAGCCCTTCTGGGCTAACGCCCTTTGGGCTAAAAAAAATCTAGAAGCTTTCAAATTTTATATTGTGTCCAAACGGGGGTTTTATTTCATTTACAGACATATAAACGCTTTGAGAGCACTTGGGCTACAAAATCACAAAAATTTTAAAAGCGACATAGCAATATGCATTTAGAATTACCTATTCAGAAAAATGCATTTTTCGCGGGAAAAAAAGCAGCATTTTTCTGCTTTTTTCCCGCGTCTTTTTTGAATTCATGGTATCAATGTTACGTTTTCTTACTGAGATGGCTTTACAAATTTTTTTTCGTCTTTTTATTACTAATGTTTAGTGTGTTTATTTTATTTATTAAATATCACGTTCTTGGCTCTTACTTATATAAAATTTGATTCAATAGCAAAATCACAAAATATTAAAAAAGAGCATATCTTTAGATTTTCCGATAGGCAGTATCGAGGAGATAAAAATGCTTTATTCCTTCCAGTGTTGCCACTGCTTGCTTTGACATTCTGAGTTTTTCAATAAAAAAAATGTGCTTAAGTTTTACAAAATATCAAATAGACAATAAAACAAGTTCGAAATTCCAAATTCGGGCTTCCATTTGCCCATACTCCCGTGGAGGACTATATTACTCAATATTTGATGACAAAGCACCGTTATTTCTTCACAATGAGAGAAACATACATACATTCATGCAGATTCTTTATTATTTAGTTTCTTTAAATATAATACAGGACAATAATATTTGATGACAACAATTTGAAAAAGTGATTTATCGTAGAATGCCATTTCGAGACCGTTCGAAACGCCGGATTTTTCTTAGTTTATTTGTTTAATTAGTCCAAAGGGGCAATTTGCCCTGAAAGAACCATTAATTTCGTTTTGGCATTTTGCGTTGCTTCACGATAAATGTCGAAACCAACCCAAATGCCAAATTTGTTATATTTAAAGAAATGAAATAATGAGGAATCTCCATAAATGTATATATGTTTCTCGCACTGGGATAAAACAATGGTACTTAGAGCCATTAAAATTTGAATAACGTAATATTCTACCGAATATGGTCATCTGGAAGGCAAAATTTGGAATATTACATTTGTTTTGTTATCGTTTTCATATTTTATAACATTTTAACGAATTTTGAGATTTTAAAGCGAGCAATGGCAACACTGTACGAAAAAAAAATTTTCTTATCTCCAGTGCGCGAGACTGTGTATCAGAAATTCTGAAACTTTGCTCATTTAAAAATTATTTTGCGATATTGCCGTTGAACTGAACTTATGGTTTAAGTGCAAAGAACGTGATATTTAATAAATAAAGGTAACACACAAAACGTTAAAAACCCCCCATTTAGGCGTAATTTGGAAAATCTGAAAGCTTTCAGATTATATTTTTATAATTTTTTAATTTTTTTAAAAATTTATTCTCTTTTAGTTTCGACGTCGCTAAATTCTAAAAAAAAATCTAAAGTTTAAGGGGGCTCATACACCTTAAACCCCTCAATGAGCTTCGAATTATGTGACTGTTGCAAGAATTGAGATATTTTATTTATTTTAATTAAGTAATTACCTCCAACGTTTTACAGATGACTGCATAATATAGCTGCTTTGGGAACTAGTAAATCATATTCAAATTATAAACTATATTTTAGATTATTCATATTCTCGTGCTCTAGACAGTCTTCTAAAAAGGGAATAATCCGTAACATAAAAACCTAAATACTCCTAGAGCATTGAATCACGTTTCGTTCCGCATGAATTTGTGAGGTAAAAATAATAAAATTTAGGTAAAAATAATATAAAATAAATACCGAATATATTAAGGGGACTCATACACCTTGAACCCCTTATGAGCTTCGAATTATGTGACTGTTGCAAGAATTGAGATATTTTATTTATTTTAATTAAGTAATTACCTCCAACGTTTTACAGATGACTGCATAATATAGCTGCTTTGGGAACTAGTAAATCATATTCAAATTATAAACTATATTTTAGATTATTCATATTCTCGTGCTCTAGACAGTCTTCTAAAAAGGGAATAATCCGTAACATAAAAACCTAAATACTCCTAGAGCATTGAATCACGTTTCGTTCCGCATGAATTTGTGAGGTAAAAATAATAAAATTTAGGTAAAAATAATATAAAATAAATACCGAATATATTAAGGGGACTCATACACCTTGAACCCCTTATGAGCTTCGAATTATGTGACTGTTGCAAGAATTGAGATATTTTATTTATTTTAAAAGTAATAAATAACCTCCAACTTTTTACAGCCGACTACATAATATAGCTGCTTTGGAAACTAGTAACCAGAAAGTTTGTGTTGCCACAAATATTTCTGTAATTTAATCAGCTTTGTGACAAAATGTTTCGTCTTTTTTCCACCTTGCACGCATGATATTTTAAAAATGGCTACTGGTACATACTTGAAATTGGATGGAATTCTTTTTATGGGCACTATTTTCCAACTGAACCAAAAATCTGATGAATATTTTAATATCAAAAAATTTTATGCACGAAAACATTACAGATTTCTTTAATAAAATACATTTTATAAACTCAATTCCAAATAAAATAAAAATTTAACATAAAATTCACAGTTTTTGGTTTACAGTAGTTTCCAAATGTTACAAAAGCTATATATAAACTATGGAATTAAATAATGCAACAGATAGTTTTAAACTGTGCGCGCTAGATGGAAACATGAATATTTTTGTCACATAGCAGATTAAATTATAAAAATATTTGTGGCAACAGAAATTTTCTGATTACGATTTCAGAAAGCAGCTATATTATGCAGTCAGCCATAAAAAGTTGGAAATAATTGCTTTTAAAATAAATAAGTTATCCCAATTCTTGCAACAGTCACATATTCGAAGATCATAGGGGGTTTAAGGTGTATGAGCCCCCTTAAATGTAAGATAAAGTATACTGGTTTAGCCTGTAAATGTACGGACACGAATTTAAGTAATATATTGAGATTTAAATCAGAGAGAAACAATGTGTTTGAAAAATAAATAACTGTTTAAAAAATCCACTATTGCATAAAACTGTTGAAAAGTGTCAGTTTCATTCAATCTCCATTTAGGAAAATGGTATGGTTTTTTAATGTTTTGAATCATACACGCAAATACGGAAAGAATTTGCACAAAATGTAGCGTAACAAAAATTAAGAGCATTATATAATAATTAAATAACCTAATGTGATTCCGAAATACTGTATGTAACATGGTTTAAGAGTTTATAACACCTATTTTACTATAGATAATAAATCACATTTTATTATTCATGTCGCCGCAAATTGGGACCAGTAACGAGATCATTTTTAAATGGCTATCCTTTCAGTCCCCCAGAACACTACAGTTATGAAGAATTAAGACGCAGATCTCTGGCATAGTAGCAAATAATCTGTGGCCGCTTGACGATATAATTTTTTGACTTTTATCAAACATTTCATGTCAAAAATCTGTATAAGTAAAAACATCATTCACCTTTCTCCGTATAAAGACATCCACATAACAGAATTTGGGATTACAGTGTTTTAGACTTGTTCTTTATAAATTAATTATCAAGTAATACTCAAATAATCGGTACTTTTCCGTTTCCCCGGCGCAAATCTCGCCAAGCAGACTTTGTTGGCGACAACATACAGTATACACATAAAAAATGTTAATTCTAAGAATTTTTTTTTTATTTTGAAGGCATAAACATTTTAATATGGTTTAAAATTTTGTAAAAAGCCAATAAATTTGTAAAGAGACATTAATTTAAGAATTTACTATGATTTCATGGTTCAAAATCCTGATTCGTCGGTTCGTATCACGTGACCCCAAGTGATCTCATCTCATGTAAACTACGTTACTAAAATCTAATTCTCTCAGTAATTATCTACATTAATTTCAAGTTAAATCGTAATTTGGAATGCAAGTTTAAATGCAAGAATTATTTCAATTCGTACGAATAGCTTACTCAGAAATTATGTAAAACCGCAGTGCTTTACTTCGTTAGTGCATTCTCATTAGAATTGATGAATTGAACACTTGATTTCGCCTTCGGATGAGCGGTGTAATTGCGCTCTAATTGTCTTAATTACCGTGAATTGTCTTAGGGGATAAAATTTAAATATCGTGTAAAAATGCTATATTATTGTATGCCAGTATTGAAAGAAACAATCTGATAAGAAATGGCTGCAACTTCTTTTGAAACTGAGGCGTAAAAGGTTACCAGCGAAGATATTCCGTCTGGTATCAGTTAAACCATTATTGGCGACTTTATCGTTTGCGCCGGCAAAACGGAAAAGTACCACATAATCTTAGAATTTAGCGAAAGTACTTTGATGAAAAGTTGGTATTAAAGTCGAAACTGGACCGCTTTTACTTTGGGATTTGTTACACATTCTCAGGCAAGGAAAATGACAACTATTCAAATGGCTCATTTATTACAGCTATTACAGACCTAATTTTATTCGGTAATTTAAATTTCAGAATTTTAAAATTATATAATGAAAGGCAGCATATAATAATAACTCAATGAACCACGAAAAATAAATCTACAACAAAATAAATAAAGAAACGTTAAATTGCCTTCTAGCTCAGTTAGTCAGTAATAACTTTATCCAAACATTTTCTGCTAAAGCTTAAAATTTTTAGATTAATTGAACTTACTTTTAAAACTAATTTTCCAAGCTTCATTTTGAAAGCCGAGAGAATGTAAAATTATTCTTCACATAGAAATTACATGCAAAAAATAATTTTTCATTATTAAGCGACTCTAAAAATATATTTCTATAAATCTAACTTCTCTAATGAGAATTGTATCAGAAATTAACAAAAATATAAACGAGTAAGCATCCAGACACTTATCAAATGTACAAATACGAACTGAAAAAACCTGATGTGTACACCACATGACTTCCTTGTACGGAATATTAAATTATACGCATTTTTTCTTGCATTTTATTAAAACCTATTGGATTGAATTAAATCTACTTCGCCGACAGCGCATAAACCACAATAGAATAAATGCATCCTTTAAAATTCACTTTGTTTTCCATAGCGACACTCTGGCGCTAGGTTTACTTAACAGTATTATATTTCGTTCATATTATCACTCAGAATGCACAAAATTTATATCATTTACAGAATTATATAATCGTTGCCACATGTTCTATTCAAATACTATAATAAAGCTAGAACTATGTATAAAAGAAATTAAGCAAACAAAACAAAAAAGAAACACTTTTTCACAGACGATTGAGTATTTCTCATTCAATTAATTCAGTTCTCACTTTGCGAGAAGGCAAAAATGCATAAAAACTTAAAATATCTATATTAAAAATTACGAAGTAAATCTTAAACACTTATTTCCTCGAAAAAATTCCAGAAAGAATTAAGCATGATTTAACTGGCAATAATAAATGAATGCGTTATCATTGTTGTTGCGAAGCTAAGTTTCTCTAGATTGGCAACAAATCCACTAGTCTCTGTTTCAAATGTGAACATCAATGGCCGCCATATTTAAAAGGCTTAGCGGCACTTAGACAACTTTAAAATTGTTGATAATTCTCAAAATATTGCATACAGATTTACTAAAGACATAAAATCCTTAACCGGAAGATAAAAACAACATAATTCAATCATTCTTAAAGCAAAAAATGTACAATTTACAAACATATAAGAGTAAAGAAACGGAGATCACTGAGCCGGGTAACAGAGTGGATATATATATAAATATATTTATATATGTTTGGTGCGGCCGATTGCAACCAAAATACGAGGTATACATGTACATGTTATAGCAGTTCTATATCTAAAATTTCAACGTTCTGAGGCTACTTGTTTTTGAGTTATGCGAGATACGTACGTACGTACGTTCCTACAGACGCCACGAAAAATTCTTTTCAGAATTCATTTTAAAGCAGTTTTATAATTTTTTTCGAGGAAACGAGTCTTTTATTCTGTCCTTACGTACATATAGCACGCAAAAACATCGTTAAATTGCATTCGATAGCGGTGAAAATGGATATTTTCGTTGAAATATGCTGCCTGAAACTTTTCGCGATTACAATACTTCCTTTTTACTTCGTACAAGGAAGTAAAAAGAAATGCAATAGATTTCCAGCCAGAATCTGTTCAATAAAAAGAAATCTACTGTATTAAAAGTATATGGATTGAATATGAAACTTTTTACAATCTTCGTAAATGTTTTGTCAAATTTTCTACATCAGAGTATTGAGATGAAAACGAAAATTTCATATTCGGAATTTATAATTAAGAAATGGATATCTAAATCTGTAGGCATTGGGTAGGTGGGCTTATAACGCATTCGTGACTACTTAATTTTTGTATCTATTAACTGCAAGGGATTTTCAGTATGTGCAGCATTTTTTTTCCTTGAAAATTTTTCTAAATCTTAGGACCTCAGAAAAAGTTGCACACATATATAAAAATTAACAGATTTATGCTTATATTGCAATTTACAACATAAAAATGATAATTGTAAGGTATGTGTTGTTACATATGGCTTTATTGGAAAGAGCAATCCAAACATATAAAACAGCTCACGCATCACATAAGAACAGTGATAAAAAAATAGGAAAAGTTTCAGATTTTAAATTACACCCAAATTGCATTTTTTTAAACATTTTGTGTAATACATTTGTTAAATTAAATATCACGTACTTCGCACATAAATCATAAAATTCAGTTCAACAGCAATATCGCAAAGGAGTTTTAAAATGAGCATATCATAAGAATGTCCGATACAGAGTCGGATCGCGCGCTGGAGATAATTTTTTTTTTTTTTTTTTGGTACAACCGTTGCTGGCTTTGAAATCCTTGAGTTTGTCAATGAAAAATTCGTTAAAGTTTTACAAAATGTGAAATCGATAATAAAACAAATTCCAAATTTCACATTTGGGCTTCCACATTCCCATATTCGCTGTAGGATTACGTCATTCAAATTTCGATGGCTCTATGTACCGTTGTTTTATTACAATGCGAGAAATATACATACATTTATGCAGATTTTCCATTATTTAATTTCTTCAAATATAATACAGGACTCTAACATTTGGTGGCAACAGTTTGAAAAGTGAAACGGCCATTTATAGTGAACCAACGCAAAATTGCAAAAACAAAACAATAGTCCTGCAGGGACAAAGCCACTTTGGTCTAATAATAATAATAATAATAATAATAATAATAATAATAATAAAAATCTGAAATGTTTCAGATTTTAAATTACGTCCAAAGGGGCATTTTTTAACTTTTTGTGTGTTACCTTTCTTTATTAAATATCATGTTCCTCGCACTTAAACCATAAGATCCTGTGCAACAACAATATCGCAAAATAGTTTTAAAACGAGCATATCTTTAGAATTTCCGATACAGAGACTCACGCGCTGGAGATAAAAATGTTGTTTCTGCACAACGTTGCCATTGCTCGCTTTGAAATCCTTGAGTTATTTAATCAAAAATTCGTCAAAGTTTTAAAAAATAGGAAATCGATCATAAAACAAATTTCAAATTTCAAATTTGGTCTTCCACATGCTCATATTCGTTGGAGGATTACGTTATTCAAAATTCGATGACTCTATGTACCGTTATTTTATGACAATGTGAGAAATATACATACATTTACGCAGATTTTCATTATTTAATTTCTTCAAATATAATGCAGGACTCTAACATTTTATGGCAACAGTTTGAAAAGTGAACCGACATTTATCCGTCCGACGCAAAATGCCAAAACGAAACTAATAGTCCTTCGGGACTCAAGTCCCTTTGGACTAATTATAAAGTAAGAATAAATGAACATGGGAACAAAAATAAGAAGTTAAAAATTTAAACAACAAGGAAAGGAAAATAAGCGATGTAGTTCTTTACAAAGAGTTCATGAAAGCTCTGGCATTCCAACATTAGTTTATGTATCTCACCACGTTTCTGAGACTCTTTATCCAGTTCTAGGCATATAAGAAGATACTATGCTTTCCTGATGCTCGAATTTCAAATTTGCCATATATTAGATGGAAGGATGCGAATTTTATTGAGATGGTGTCTCATATAATCGTGATCTGTTTGCAATCTGCCAAACTGCATTGTATTGTATCTTAGATCATTTAATTTACAAATTAAAAAAATCTGATGTGTACACCACATGACATCATTGTACGAAATATTAAATTATACGCATTTTTTCTTGCATTTCATTTAAACTTAGTGGATTGATTTAAATCTACTTCGCCGACAGCGCATAAACCACAATAGAATAAATGCATTCTTTAAAATTCACTTTGTTCACCATAGCGACACTCTGGCGCTAGATTCACTTAACAGTATTAATAATTATATAACAGTTAACTTATATAATAATTATATAACGGAAACTAAGTTAACTGTTACATAATCCAATAATTATATAACAGTTAACTTATATATTTCGTTTAGATTATAACTCATAATGCACAAAATTTATATCATTTAAAGAATAGAATTATCTAATCGTTGCCACGTGTTCTATTCAAATACCATAATAAAGCTAGAATGATGTATAAAAGAAATTAAGCAAAAAAAAAAAAAAAAAAAAAAAAAAAAAGAAACAGTTTTTCACAGACGATTGAGTATTTCTCATTAAATTAAATCAGTTCTCACTTTGCGAGAAGGCAAAAATGCATAAAAACTCAAAATATCTATATTAAAAATTACGAAGTAAATCTTAAACACTTATTTCCTCGAAAAAATTCTAGAAAGAATTAAGCATGATTTAACTGGCAATAATAAATGAATGCGTTATCATTGTTGTTGCGAAGCTAATTTTCTCTAGATTGGCAACAAATCCACTAGTCTCTGTTTCAGATGTGAACATCAATGGCCGCCATATTTAAAAGGCTTAGCGGCACTTAGACAACTTTAAAATTGTTGATAATTCTCAAAATATTGCATACAGATTTACTAAAGACATAAAATCCTTAACCGGAAGATAAAAACAACATAATTCAATCATTCTTAAAGCAAAATATGTACAATTTACAAACATATAAGAGTAAAGAAACTGAGATCACTGAGCCGGGTAACAGAGTGGATATATATATAAATATATTTATATATGTTTGGTGCGGCCGATTGCAACCAAAATACGAGGTATACATGTACATGTTATAACAGTTCTATATCTAAAATTTCAACGTTCTGAGGCTACTCGTTTTTGAGTTATGCGAGATACGTACGTACGTACGTTCGTACAGACGCCACGAAAAATTCTCTTCAGAATTCATTTTAAAGCAGTTTTATAATTTTTTTCGAGGAAACGAGTCTTTTATTCTGTCCTTACGTACAGATATCACGCAAAAACATCGTTCAATTGCATTCGATAGCGGTCAGAATGGATATTTTCGTTGAAATATGCTGCCTGAAACTTTTCGCGATTACAATACTTCCTCTTTACTTCGTACAAGGAAGTAAAAACAATTCTTTTAAAAACGAAAATTTTGTTGTTGTTGTTACCAGTTTCATTTGCTTGACAATGGTCAACGTAAGCCCACTACATTCATCATAGTAAAGAGTCAAATATGCTTATCATTGGCTTTAGCCTAGAGCACTATTTATGTCATAGCTCGACATTTAACTCAGTTCCGCCCCCAGTTTTGAGGGAGAGCATCCGGGGGGGGGGCAGGTCCGAGGGTTTCCCATCCCTCTTTCCCCACCACCAAACTCTCGAAAGGATTTTCGGTTGGCCGTATATTTAGATTGCCCTCATGCCGCACAGACACTATACATTTACAAATATCTATGCCTTCTCCGGGATTCGAACCCGTGCCCTTCGGTACGGCACTCAAACCGGTTGGGCGGCACGAAAAGTTTGAATGAAAAAATTTTTTTTCTTAAAATTCGGTTTTACGAGAACAAAAAAGAATTTTTTAAAGCGTTTTGAGAACGTTTCTTTAAACGATCAAATCATTCATTATTCTCGTCAGCAACTTTACTTCTCACTTTTGTTTTTATTTTACTTTGTAGAGACTCAGTCGATAGCAGAAAATATTTTATTTAATTGAACAGAAATAAATGCAATTTTATTTTTTGGTTAATCAAAGAAATTATCGCTGCAAATTATGCGTCCACATCCCATGAATAGCTACCGTTTTTAAACTTGATACCTGACAGGTCATGCTTGTGATGCCAAAACTATGGAGCTTTGCCCCAACTTGCTTTAGACTGAATAATTTCTAAATGAATGTTGCGGATCTCGTGAATTGTGCACATTGTTGGGTCCAAGTGAGCATCTGGATATTCCGAGAGATATGTTTTGATTCTTATTGCCTCAATGTGTATCTTCAAAAAAAAAAAAAAAAAAAAAAAAAAAAAAAAAAAAAAAAAAGCATTCCTTTCTAGAGCCTCATTTTAAAAGAACAAATATAATGGAAAGTACAAAAGAATAATACGGGCGATATCTGCCAGCACCGGACGAAAAAATTCACATGCATGGTTTAATGGAACAGAGATTGTCTGACAGGCATGCAAATAAAGTAGACAGATGTCTTGTTTTGCACCCGCTAACTCTTTCTGCCCCGATGGGCGAAAACTCAAGCTTTAGGTGCGAAGGAAATGTAAATAGGAAAAGGGCAATTTCGTATTTCAGAGAAGAGTGAAAAGGAACTTCGTACGTTTTATACGAGTTCGAAAGACCAGGAAGAAAAGATGAGACGAAATAAAATTAAACTAAATGAACCAGAAGTAATAGAGAGAGAGAAAAAAGAAAGGGGACTATAGGAAGAAAAGGAAAAGAAGGAGAAAATATCCTAAAAATACGACTGTGTCCATTAGTAGTCATAAAGGGTTTGGTTTGGTTTGGTTTATTAGATTACGGCAAAGCACTCGAGGGCTATCTGCCTTAAGGGAGGGATGCCTTCGTGGAGGACATTTTAAGGGAAACTGGCTTGTATACACGTTACACATGGGGAAAACCACGAAAACAACTACGCAGTCAGCCCGTTCGCGGGATTCGAACCTCGGAGCGAACTACCAGTGTGCAGCCACGTTACCGCACGGCCGCTGGTGAGCCAGTCATAAAGGGAGAAAGCTGTGTTCCTTTACAATTTATAGTGTCTCCCAAGTGTAACAATGACAGCCGACAAACAGACAGACAGATGTCTTGTTTTGCACCCGCTAAGTCGTTTTACTCAGAGGGCAAAGAATCAAGCGTAGGTACGAAGGAAAGGTACATAGACAGAGGACAATTTCGCATTTCAGAGGAAAACGTTTCGTATATTTAATACGAATTTGAAAGGCCGGATAACAAAGATGGAAGTGATAAGTGCCGGAGGACGTGGGCACTGTCCCTTTACCTTAATGGTTAATCAGTACAGCAATACGTCTGCCATTATCCAGAGCCGCCGATGAACAAAGAAAAGATAGGGCCCATATTTAAATTCTTTATATATAGAGAGAACAAAGATTGTAATTTAGTCAGCAAACGTCTCTTTGTTGGCCCACCAGCGACCGAGCGGTAAAAGCCGCTGAACACTGGTAGTTCTGTCCGGGGTTCAAGTCCCGACGAACGGGCTGGCTGTATGGGCGTTTTTTTCGTGTTTTTCCCCATGTGTAACGTGGATACGAGCCTGTTTCCCTTAAAAGACCTCAACGGGGCATCCCTCCCTTTCCGTGTAGTGCCTAAGGGCGGAGCACGTAATAAGCAAAAAACGTCTCTTTGTTCTTGCTTACGCCCACCAGCGGGCGAGCGGTAAAGTCGCTGAACACTGGTAGTTCGGTCCGAGGTTCGAATCCCGCGAACGGGCTGGCTGCATGTGTGTTTTCGTGGTTTTCCCCATGTGTAACGTGTATACGAGCCAGTTTTCCTTAGAAAGTCCTCCACAAAAGGCATCCCTCCCCTTAGGCAGATAGCCCTCGAGGCTTTGCCATAATTAAGTAACCTAACCTAACCTAACTGTTCTTGCTTACAGCCAGAGCCAGATTTAGACTCGATAAGACCCTAAGCTATTTGAGATATGGCGCCCTTTATAAGTCTGTTATAATATATTTTAATACTATTTATACTATATTTTAATTTTTTCGGGGGGGAGGGCAAGAAAGTAGGGGCCCTAAGCTATAGCTTGTGTAGCTTATACGTAAATCCAGCTCTGGTTACATCTAGACATTTCTACAAAATGCATCTCAGTTTCAAATGCGGCTTCTTATCTATTGATGTTACATTTGACCTTGAGACCTCTAGTATCCGAAAAAGAACAGAATTACCAAAATTTTGCTTCTACATTCGCAGAACGACGGTCATCTTGTGCGTGGGCCATCACGTCTTTCAGCATGGCACCAAACTATCGTCTGGTTGACCTCTAGCAACTCGGCCGTCTATTCTGTAAACAAACGGATGATGATAATCTAAGATAAGATTCTGGGATCAACACGAGATTTGAGCGCGTGAATGGCGGATCACGTCCTGTCATTCGAAAACAAAGAAGCTTTTTTATTCCGAACTGTCGTTTCCTTTCATAAATGCTTTTAAAGCTCGATGATGTAAAACACCTTGGTAAAATAAAAAATAAATATGAAATAGTTCGTATTTCTACTTCTGTGAGAAAACTCGTTCATCATTTATGTTTTTAAGTGTTTATTGCCTATGAAGTGTCAGTACTAAGTAACTGTAACCCATATCAGTATACTGCGTATTAATTTGGGTAAAGTCTATCCAAAAGATGTTGCATATAATGGCAGTAAATTCCTTTTTGAGGCACTTTAAGTCTTTAGTGATTGAACTGCGTTGTACACGTTCACAGGTAGGAACTTTTTTAGTTATTAATATTGGTTATGTAAAGCACAAAAACAAATTTGAAGTAAAATTTCCTTCTGTATTCACAGAAGGGTGCTCGATTTATTTTTAAATCGAATTGCAGATGATTGGAAGATGCTGAGAAACAAGTTTCGGATAAAATGCGATAAAAAGAACAGGTTCGGATAAAATGCAATTATAAAAGGCTTCAAAAAGTGATATTAATTTAAAAATTAGGTCTAAGCGCCCAGTTTAAACTCACAATAATAGTTTTTCTATTATAATTTTCAGAATATAATATCTAACAATAAATCAGGAGTGGCTCGCATGTTGAATAACTATATCACAAATACCATGAAAGTGTTTCGTATTCAACTGGGTACTTTTTATTCCTTATTAGTCCCAAAGGGAATCTCTGAAGGACTATTGTTCTCGTTTTGCGATTTTGCGTTGGTTCACTATAAATGTCCGTTTCACTTTTCAAACTGTTGCCACCAAATTTTAGAGTCCTGCATTATATTTGAAGAAATTGAATAATGAAAAATCTGCATAAATGTATGTATATTTCTCGCATTGTGATAAAACAACCGTACATAGAGCCATCGAATTTTGAATGAAGTAATCCTTTTACGAATATGGGCACGTGGAAGACCAAATTTGAAATTTGGAATTTGTTTTAGTATCGATTTCACATTTTGTAAAACTTTAACGAATTTTTGATTAACAAATTCAAGGATTTCAAAGCGAACAATGGCAACGTTGTACAGAGAAAACATTTTTATCTCAGACTCTGTATCGAAAATTCTAATGATATGCTCAATTTAAAACTATTTTGCGATATTGGCAATTGAGCTGAATTTTATAGTTTAAGTGCGGAGAACATGATATTTAATAAATAAAGGTAACACACAAAATGTTAAAAAAAACCACCCCTTTGTACGTAATTTAAAATCTGAAACCTTTCAAATTTTTTTATTATTATTAGTTATTTATTTAAAAGACTTCTCCTTGGTAGAGATTTGCGAGAAAAAAAAATACGAAAGGTTTCAGATTTCAGCGAGGTTGAAAAACAAAAGGGTTTAAGGTTTCTTATGCTCTCGTCGAGGTCGCACTTTAACAAAATCTGCCGTGACACTCACTCCTGTTAACAACCCATTTTTTTTTGTCTTTTTAGCTTTACTATTCACCAGTTAACTGTGATTGACGAGTATACTCGTTATGAAGAAGCGACACGATTTTGTGTATTGACGAGTATACTCGTCATGCGTATATTATGCTAATAAAATGGAAAGATAAGAAGGAGGTTTATTTAGTAAGTACTGTACATAATGACAACGTAATAGAAAAAGAGAAAAGTAAAATAATAACAAAGAAACCGGAACTAGTGACTGATTATAATAAAGAAATGGGTGGAGTGGATATGAGCGATGGAATTATCATAGCGTACTCCATAGCAACAAAACGACTCAAAAAGTACTAAAAAAGATATTTCTCCATTTCTTAGACATTATGTGTCTGAATACATTTATATTATATAAGAAAATAATAGAGCATTATTCGCGTATGAATGTTTTGCTCAAATTTATTGAAGACACTTTTGCGACGTATCCAATTGAAAGAAATAAAACGACACAAACTCGGCCAATTAGAACTAATATAAACCAATTAGGTGGAAATCATGTTTCGGATTATATACCCGGAATATCGGAAAAAAAAATCCTACGCGAAGGTGTTCGCATTGCTACAAACGTAAGATCAGAAAGGAATCGCGTTACTGGTGTTCGATTTGCAAAGTTGCATTATGTATAGTACCCTGTTTCGTTGAATATCACTCAACAGCAGGAATTTAAATTCTTACTTTTATATGTATAATATTTAATTTAATTATTGCGTTTTAAATTTAATATGTATGTAATAGTATATGCTTATGTTAACAATAATAAATAATAAGTAAATAAGTAATATTAGTAATAAAATTATTAATAATAATTTTATTACTAATATATTAATAAATAATATAAATAAGTAAATATTAGTAATAAAATTTTCAATTTTATAAAATAGACCCATCCTTTTCATGCAATATCTTACCAGCGCAACTTGCTCTAGGACTGACGAATATACTCGTCATGGATCGACTCTGGCAACACAAAACGGTGCGCACTCTTAAACGAGAGCGCCACAGTTAACTGGTTAACCATAATTTTCTTCATACTTACGTATTTACAAAAACTTTAAAAGCAGCATAGCAATACACGTTTAGAACATACATTTTTCCGGGTTTTTTTTTTTTTTTCATTTTTTCCATTTTTTTTTATTCTTTCAGTTTTTTTTATTTATTTTTTTTAAGTTTATGATATTATGAACTCAGAAAAAACTGGTGTCATTTTATTACTCATTTTTGTGAATTTACTTTATTCATTAAATATCACGTTCTTGGCAACATGAAACATAACGCTACATAAAATTCGATTCAACAGCAAAATCTCAAAATATTTAAAAACAGCATATCTTCAAGATTTCCGATAGACACTCTTACGCGCTGGAGATGAAAGTTTTTTTTTTCTTTTTGGTACAGTGTTGCCATTGCTCTCTTTGAAATCGTACAGTTTGTTAATCAAAAATTCGTTAAAGTTTTAAAAAACATCAAATAGGTAATAAAACAAATTCAAAATTCAGGCTTCCAGGTACCCGTGTTCGTGTAGAGGATTATGTTATTCAAAATCTGATTATTCTAGATATCGTCGTTTCTTTACAGTGCGAGAAACATACATACATTCCTGCAGGTTATTCGTTATTTGGTTTATTTAAATATAATACAGGGTGATAATATTTTGTGGCAACAATTTAAAAAGTGATATGCCGTTTATATTGAACCGACTCAAAATGCCATTTCGAGTCTGATAGCCCTTCTGGGCTAAGGCTCCTTTGGGCTAATAAACTAAAAAATAAATGAGATAATTTGAATATATTAAAATAATACAGAATTAATTTTAAGTATTAAATTAATATATCCTTAAATGCGAAATTAAGTACAAAAACGTATTCGGTCATTGCGGTAACAATAAAGATAAAGAACAGTTTTGGCAACGCTTTTTGTAAAACGCCGCGGAGAATGATTTTAAAACTCGAAAAAATATGATTTTAAAACTCGAAAAAATAAAATTTTAAGATTGAAGAACTATTTTATCATGGATAGAAAATATTCTGCCTTTTCTTTTGACATGAGAAAACTTCTAAATTTTTCGTCGCATTTGTTGCAAAATCTGACAGAGAAGAATAAGTGAACTATTGAACGTAAGCAACTCTACTGATCATAGTATAATTTGAAAACATCCAAAAGCAAATTTGATTGAAAACATACCACAAACAAGGCATCCAAGGCCTTTCATTGGGCTCTCAGAAAGTTGGATTGATAGAAATGCTGTATCTAATCCTAAAACCACTGCAGTCATATTGACTTATAAGCCTACTAAATATTAAGCGAGTCTGTTAATGCAGAAACTGTCAGGAATATTAAAAAAAATACAGCTTTCATTGGCCGAATATCTAGCAGAAAATCATTTCTCAGCAAAGCGAATCGAGGTGCAAGATTGCAATTTGCTAAAAAGCTTTGTGAAAAAGCCTCAACTATTTGCCATTGGACTAGAAGGGAAACACGCTAATGTGACAATCAAAATCGTAAAAAACAACCTTGTATTTAGCGTAGGTATAATGAAACACTCAATCGATTTCGAGGGCAGCTAAAGGTCCCTCCTCATCAGGAGAAAGAAATACATAGAAAGAAGAAAATAGGAGAAGGAGTCACAGAAACACGTGGTCCTTATCAGCACTGCACGTGGTGATAACTAGATTTTTAATCAGAGTTGCACTGGCCGCCTACTTTTACTGAGCCAGGCTATCTGATCAAGCATAAAGAAATATTAGCGAAGTTAAAATAAGGAGCGAGGGGCAAATGCACCTTACGCTCAAAATCTGAACTTCAAATAATGGAAAACAACCACTGAACGGATTTTTATACCACGTGTTTCTGTGACTCCTTCTCCTATTTTCTTCTTTCTATGTATTTCTTTCTCCTGATGAGGAGGGACCTTTAGCTGCCCTCGAAATCGATTGAGTGTTTCATTATACCTACGCTAAATACAAGGTTGTTTTTTACGATTTTGATTATTTGCCATTGCTCTATTTGTAGGCGTACGTTAAATCAACATTTTGGGAAAGATGGTAAACAGATGGTATTGTCAAAACCCAGACTTCTCTTACTCTTTCCAAGTTTCTGTCTATTCTAACAGCGATTCTTAACAGTCTTTTGATTGCTTCTTTGCTTAATTTTAAGTAGTTCCTAACAGGATACTCTTTCCCCGTACAACATCCAAGCTTATATGTAGACTTTATGAGGCTCTTAGCCGTCTATTCGGCTGCGTTCCCGGAGCAGGATGAAGCAGAGAGTAGATGGTTTCTGCCAGGAAGATAACACACTGTGAGGCTAAGGCCAGGTCAGTGGTCTTCCTTGGTGGCGCTCACTCACTCACTCACTCTTTCAAGAATCTTACTCCTTCAATACTGTTGAATCACTGGAAACTACGGGTTTATAAATTTTAACTTTGAACTGTCGCATGGTGCCGGACAAAGTTCGCAAAATAAATAATAATCATCTTGAATAGTGAAATTACTATCAAGGTACATGAATGTCTTTCATCACTAAACCTCGACACATAATCGCAAAGATGTGGTTAGTACAATTGGACGCGTTGTGAGTACCGGTGTAAAAAGGAAAATCAATAACACCAAATTCACTAAAAGCTCCATGCTTCCTAAAAGCCTCCTGGCTCAAACAAATGGAGTGACATGACAGACCACAAAAAAAAAAAAAAAAAAAAGTACGCACAAGATAAATAAACAAATGCAACTAAATTTTAAACACACATTTATGAATTACTAGACTATTAAATCATTGGTAAATAATTGGATTGTAGAGATGTTACGGTGAAACACCGAATGGAGAATGTCAGAGGTGAAAGTTGGAGAATGTCGACTTTCACCTGTGAATGTCAACATTCACATAGTCGCTTGGTGTATGAATTACGAATTACTATTAAATCATTGGTAAATAATTGGATTGTAGAGATGTTACGGTGAAACACCGAATGGAGAATGTCACAGGTGAAAGTTGGAGAATGTCGACTTTCACCTGTGAATGTCAACATTCACATAGTCGCTTGGTGTATGAATTATGAATTACTAGACTATTAAATCATTGGTAAATAATTGGATTGTAGAGATGTTACGGTGAAACACCGAATGGAGAATGTCGACTTTCACCTGTGAATGTCAACATTCACCTAGTCGCTTGCTGTATGTCCGAAATATTTTCCAAATACTCTTATTTCTGACTTACACCGGTGAATGTCGACATTCACCATGTACTAATGGTGAATGTTGAACATATAACAATATTATATTTCCTTCTCCGTAATTCATTCGCGAAAAAACGCACTTGAGACTCAGAATAAGAACTTAAGAACATAAGAACTTAAAACACACAGTACATTCAAAATGAGAGAGGAAAATAATAGAAGTTATAAACTTACCAAATTATGTGATTCAAATCTTATTTATTGCAACAACTTAAACTATTATGACACTACAACTGCATTTATTTGTGGAACTCTTCCTTTTGGAATGGCAGCGTGTACATATACTCCTCTCTTTTCGACCTACACCAGAGCATATCTGTGATTGTCGACATACACCGGTGAGGGTCCGAATGTACAAGAATGTAAAGAAATATTCGATCTTTCACCGACGTATTTGGTGAATGTTGACATTCTCCGGTGAAAGTCGACATTCTCCAATTTCGGTCTTTCACGGTAACACAGACATTAGGTTAATTGGAAGAAGCCAGAGAGATGAAAAATTAGCAATGCTTTTGCCGGGAATCGAACCACGGACCTCTGGAATACTTGCCCAGCGTGTAGAACCACTACACCACGAAGGCAAGCTAGGAAAGGGTGAGAAATACCTTATGTACTCCCCTTTATAAAGGGCGACTGGGGTTTTCAGGGAACCCAGTCGCCAAATCCTGGGTGTGGCGAAACCTCATCCAACATCCTTTTAGTTTGGGCCCCACTGTAGGGACATAAGGTTAACTGGAAAAAGGCCATAGAGTTGAAACATTAGCAACGCCTTCGCCGGGAATCGAACCACGGACCTCTGGAATACCTGCCCAGCGTGCAGGACCACTACACCGAGAAGGCAAGCTAGGAAAGTGGGAGAAATATCTTATAGGCTAACTGATCAATATATCCTGCATACGATTAAATTAGTTTCCTCATTATCACTTCTAGTCATTTCAATAGAATAATTTCGAAATTTGACTGAACAAGCGATTATTAGGATTATTCTACACATAAACTTAATTATTTTAAAAATTTGATCTTTAAATTACATATTACATATTTAGTAACTCAAAATTACATACTCACAGTGTTTAAATTTAACATTTTGTATTTCACAAATGAAGTTGGCTAAACAAACACTCCTTCATTAACAGACTTAAATTAACTTGTAATTTACTCAAAAATAAAATTCTCTAAACGCCTCTCAGTTTCACATGTAGAATATGAATGATTACTACTTAATTCCTGTATATTAATATAATTTAACATTACTTAATTCGGGTATATTTGCAAATAGAAAAGACAAGATATAAAAAAACTCTTCACTCACAGGATGAAGTTCATGCATCAAACTCCTGTTTCTCGGTAATGCCATCATCGACTGATAAAATACGGAGTTTTAATTGTTCAACAAATCGTCCAGCTTATTTCGTTGGCCTTCGAAGAAATCCGCAAAACTCAGATCGTTCTGGTTGCTGGATGGAGGTCAAGGATACATACTGCTATCACGAACGCTTCAATAAAATCAAGACCCAAGGAAAAATACTGGTGTCAGGAAGCTTCATTTAAAACAGGAACCTTCTTTATCAGTAACACTTCATTCACCAGAAAAACGCCTTGAAAAGGACCCAAACTGGAAAAGCACTGGGCAGGATAAACAGGAAATCACTCTTGTATCTGCATCACCTCGAGAATATATATTTACAATTCTCGGAAAATTATAGCGGAGAGAGAGAGAGAGAGAGAGAACGGAGGACGTGGGCATTATCCCTTTATCAAACGGTTAATTAGTATAGCACCACGTCCACCACTATCTATAGCACCCCTTCAAAATACATAATGCCACCTGAAAGGTATTCAACGTGCACGACAAGACCATACAATATAATATGTTACAGAGTTACTGATTAATATTCAAGATACATTACTGGTACATTACTGATACAAATATGACAGATGCTGAACTGATAAAAGGCTGATATAATACTAATATTAACACTGATTAATACTGCTACATTACTGATACATTGATATAAAACTGAATATTAATACTGATGAAATGGGAATGATTTTGCACAAGTCGGTAAATAAATCCACGAAATTATACGTTACAGAGACCCCCCCCAAAAAAAAATTAGAATTAAAATATCATAGATCAATGTTCTACTGTTACATTACTTGTACATTACTGATGAAATATAACTGATACACTACTGATACAAGGCTGATATAATAGTGATACAATACTTTACTGATTGTAAGACTGTTTATATTACTCATGCGATATATGCATGAGCAAATATGCATATACAATACTTTACTAGTATTAATACTCATACAATACTTAACTGATATTAATACTCATACAATACGTTACTGATATTGATACTCATACAACACTTTTATTGGTATTAATACTCATACAATACTCACTAATAGTGATTAATTGTAAATGGGAAATACTGATACTGATACAATACTTTACTCAATTACGACTGTTACATTACTGATACAAATGTGGATATGCAATATTTAACTGTTACAATACTGATACAATACTTCACTGGTATTAATACTGACACAATACTGATTATTACCGGTACTATACTTTGCTAGTGTAAGACTATTATATTGTTGATACAAATTTGCATATAATCCATACGGAGCATACGTATGGATACGCATTATAGCGGAGAAACGGAAACACTATAAATTTTGCGACAACCCAAATTCTCATCTGGTAAATGCCGGAAATCCATATCCGCAGCCCGCTGGTTCACGCCATTTGCGAGAGCATGACCCGCAAGGGTCAAACCCGTTTCCCACTCTTTCTCTTTTCTACTCTTTCAATTAG
Organism: Stegodyphus dumicola; assembly: GCF_044657685.1. Classification (NCBI taxonomy): domain Eukaryota; kingdom Metazoa; phylum Arthropoda; class Arachnida; order Araneae; family Eresidae; genus Stegodyphus; species Stegodyphus dumicola. The sequence continues at coordinate 17,857,572 of NC_140779.1, read as the reverse complement.
CAGCTCCAAAATCAGACTGACTTCTAACATTGTGCAACCTCCGAGGTATACTCGGTCTCTCTCTTATTTCATAGGCTTACAAAATTACATAAAATTAAATCTCACCAACCCTAGAAATTTACTTTATCTTTAACTGAGAAATTACACCCCCCACAACGCATCAAAAACAAGGCAATCCGACAAAGTCCTAGCCATTTGTACTCGGGAAACGTGGGAAACAGACCCCCTAGCTAACCGAAACTAGCGATAAGAAATTCCAATTACCTGTACTTACAACCCCCCCGCTCCACTGTCCAGAAAGAAGCATTGCAATATACATAAAGCAAAGTGAAAATGAGAAAGCTGATTTATGACTTCCGTAGTAAACGAGCTTCCAGCGAAGAAATGCGACTACAAATACCCTAATTGCCATTACTTCTACTGTTAAGTAAAAAGCCATAAGCCAGATGTCTTCTCGTAACGTTTCTTGTCTTTGTTACAAAACTACACTGCAAGAACTACCGGCATAAAAAAATTCTTTAATAACTTTAGAATATAAAGGAATACAAATAAAAATACTTGAATAATTAATACTTAAAACAAAACATTAATATCTGAAATTCGCGACATAACAATACAACGTAGTAAAGATAGCTACGAATACAGAAAGGGAACTTCAAAACCGGTTTATTTATAGTCTTTTTAGCCAACGTCCGTTGTCGGAGTTTAAATATAATTCCGAGTGAAAATGTGAAGACTTGCCTTCACACCTTGAAGCCAAAGCATTTCTCAAAGGCCCTTCTCTGAATTATTCCGTTTTATTGTGCCTTAAGTTTTTCTTTTTGAAATGTACATGAGGCCGTGGCTTGCTGAGTTCTAAAAGATATAGAGCGTATCATAGTCACATTAATAAATCTCTTAATTCTTCCAGAAATTAAATTGTATCTGAGACCCTCGATTTATATAATTCTTAACAGGTGCCTATTAGATTTGTTAGTAACATACTCAATGTAATAAACGAATTGAGTTCCCTAGCTGGTATATGGACAGTTACGTTTGAGAGTTTACAATACTATGGATAAAAATGGATCATAATTTCAAGATAATATACTATGGAACACATGTTTCAATATCACATGGAAAAAAACGATGTCTGATACGTTTCGTATACAGGGTGGTCTAAACTATATGTCAAAATTTTAAAGGCAGGCAGAGGGATACTGAATAAGCAGATTTCGTATAGGAATATGAAAGTGGTAATGCCATATTAAAGCGCCAGCTAGTAAAGCAGTATGAATCACAAGAAACTGAAAAGACAGGTTAAGACAAAAGAAAAAAATTAACAGTTTACTTTAGGTGCTCATAACAGCGGCCACAAGCAGTGATATAAGATTCACAGCGACGGCACATGGATCGGGTTACATTAGAAATGACGTCAGGCACGTCGAGCACATGTCCAACAGCAACAGACAAGCGGGCAACAAGATCTTCTGCAGGTGTGACGGGACTGTCGTACTTTAACTTTACTTGTCGTACATGGGCTTTTACTATGACCCCAAGAGAAGAAATTGAAGCAGATTAAATCAGGAGAACGCGGTGGCTAAGGAACTGGTCCTCCCCGTCCTATCCAATAATGGTCCAGGTGATTCTGGATGTTCCAGCTGAAGTGAATTGGGCTCCATTATGCTGAACCTCATTTATCCACCAACGGGCAACGTTGACCTATCAAATAATGGTTCTGGTGATTCCCGATGTTCCAGGTGAAGTGAATTGGGGCTCCATTGTATTAGAACCACATTCGTCCACCAACGGGCAAAGTTGAGACGTGGAAAGTAATGATCAGGGGACATTGCTTGCACTCTATGTAAATGATACGGATGCATTCCCTCTTCGTGTTAAGTCCTCAAAACAGTTGCAGGGCTCACACCCAACACACGTCCTGCAGTTCTCGAGCTTGATGAAGGATTATCCCCTACTGAGTTTCCCACTTTCCTTACTTGAGTCCCCTACTTTCAAACAAAGCAGAAAATTTTACACATTTTTGCGAAGGTAGTATTTAAATGCTTCTCTCATTTCTCTAGAAAAGTGGATTAAAAGTTCCAAAAAAAAAGATTCAAAATTCATTTTTTAAAAAGATTTTCTATTCATTTGAAACTATTAAATATTAGAATTAATTTCAACCTGCTGTATTAACACTGCTTTTATGGGAAATGATATTCACACCAATTTTTCAAGTCATGGTCCTCACACGAAATGAAATTAATTTATAAACATTGTTTATTTATTATAACAGTGCCCGAGAAAAGAGAGGTACACGTTAGTATATTTCCTTTCATCTTGACATCTTACATTTTCACATATCTAATATGAAATTAGTACTATAATATATTTTGTACTGCAGCTTTTAAAATAATAATTATCTTTTGTTGGATCAGATTTATCACTCAAGGACAAGCATGAAATTGGCAAGCGTATAACTAAGCTAAAATATAAATATACAGGGTGTCCGAAAAGTCTTTCCCTGATTACATAAATTGATAACTCAGGCTAGAAGTAAGATACAAATATGAAACTGGTGTCTAATTGTTTACAAACTATCAAAGTTTTTTTCACACATCAGTAAACTTCCCCATGAGCAACCTTGGTAGCACGTAGCACATCTAGGCGATATTCAATTTCCATCCACACATTAGCCAACATCACTGGAGGGATCGATTCAACGATTCACGTGTAATTCACGTGAGGCCCTGCGCACCGATTTCTTCGCACTTCGCAGAAAAGACTGCCTCACAGCTTCCACCCTGTCTGCTGAGGTTTTTGGTCGACCAAACCTCGGAAGGTCAGCAACCGATCCTGTGTTCTTGAACTTCTCATACCAGGCTTTAATGCTCTTGACATCAGGTGGATTCCTTCCAAATGTTGTCTGGAAGTGTCTGTGCACTGCGGTTGATGATAGTGTCTCATGGTACCACAAGGCACACTGTGCCTTCTCCTGATTGGTTAATATGGCTTCTTGGGCACTGCACCTCATCCACTACTGTAACAGATTTAAATAATATTAAAATCTTGTAGTTTAAATAATTTAAATAGATGAACATTAAGGTATTTGTGAATGGCAACTATTTGAAACCAGACTCGAGTGCCTCGTGCGACTCTCGCACGAAGAATGTAATTTATTTTTAAATGTTAGAATATGTTTTCTCTTCTTGTTTGTATGTCGCCATTTTTGAGTGTTAAATAAAAGTTATTGCTGTGTTCCATCATTGGAGTTGCTAAAATAAAGCACACAGAGATGTATTTGAAGAAGAAGTTAAATCACCGGAATTAAACGTGGAAGATTTTCACGAAAATTTGGAAAACGATATTGAAAATTAATATTGAGAATCATTTTGCAATGCAACGTTATCATCTTTCGGCTTTTGATTTAATATCAAAGCCGCTACTAATAGACGAAGAAAACAATTGTCGAAAGCAAATGACAAATGAATATTATCCGAAAGGCACAGATGAACTGAGGAAAGGCTTTGCTGTGAATTATAGCCGAGGAACTGGTCCACCATGGAAGAGATCTAGGCGCCGTCAAGAAAAAAAAAAAAAAAAAGAAGACTAATTTCAACACTTTCCATTTTCTTCCTATTTAAATGTGGTGTAAAAATATTTGTTTAAAACTTAAAATTTTCGGCCTGAAAATTTGGAAACTTATGAGAGAAGTTATCTTTTCTCTTTAAGCAATTGAGCAAGCTTAGCTTATAAACTTTCGAAATTTACAGAACTTTTCCTTTGGCAAAAGTCTCTCCGTTGGGGGAGAGGTTGTAACAGATTTAAATAATATTAAAATCTTGTAGTTTAAATAATTTAAATAGATGAACATTAAGGTATTTGTGAATGGCAACTATTTGAAACCAGACTCGAGTGCCTCGTGCGACTCTCGCACGAAGAATGTAATTTATTTTTAAATGATAGAATATGTTTTTCTCTTCTTGTTTGTATGTCGCCATTTTGAGTGTTAAATAAAAGTTATTGCTGTGTTCCATCATTGGAGTTGCTTCATTTCGCCAAAGAAGCATCACAGTCTTAATTGTCTTAATTATTTTGAAGGCACCAACCGAGATCGAATAATCGTGCGTATTTTTATTTTATTAGTTCATCACTGAACATAATATTAGTGATACCAGGTTATTACTTCCTGTTGATATTGAATTGCCTTATTTTATTAGTTCATCACTGAACGTAATATTAGTGATATCAGGTTATTACTTCCTGTTAACACTGAACTGCCTTATTTTATTAGTTTATCACTTGAACGTAAACTTAGTGATACCATTTTAATGCCATTTCTACTAGAGTTCAAAGGAAAAGAAAAATAGCTGAAGAGCAGATTTTGGAACCGATGAAGGAAGAAAATAAAGCATCCAGAGATGTATTTGAAGAAGAAGTTAAATCACCAGAATTAAAAGAGGAAGATGTTCACGAAAATTTAAAAAACGATAAAGAAATTAATATTGAGAATCATTTTGCAATGCAGCGTTATCATCATCTTTCGGCTTTTGATTTAATATCAAAGCCGCTACTAATAGACGAAGAAAACAATTGTCGAAAGCAAATGACAAATGAATATTATCCGAAAGGCACAGATGAACCGAGGAAAGGCATTGCTGTGAATTATAGCCGAGGTACTGGTCCACCATGGAAGAGATCTAGGCGCCGTCAAGAAAAAAAAAGAAGACTAATTTGAACACTGGTCCATTTTCTTCCTATTTAAATGTGGTGTAAAAATATTTGTTTAAAACTTAAAATTTTCGGCCTGAAAATTTGGAAACTTATGAGAGAAGTTATCTTTTCTCTTTAAGCAATTTAACAAGCCGAGCTTATAAAATTTCGAATTTTACAGAACTTTTCCCTTCGGCAAAAGTCTCTCCGTTGGGGGGAGAGGTTGTAACAGCTTTAAATAATATTAAAATCTTGTAGTTTAAATAATTTAAATAGATGAACATTAAGGTATTTGTGAATGGCAACTATTTGAAACCAGACTCGAGTGCCTCGTGCGAATCTCGCACGAAGAATGTAATTTATTTTTAAATGTTAGAATATGTTTTCTCTTCTTGTTTGTATGTCGCCATTTTTGAGTGTTAAATAAAACTTATTGCTGTGTTCCATCATTGGAGTTGCTTCATTTCGCCAAAGAAGTATTACACTACTTACGTACTCTTACGTACTGCGAACCTAACGCAGAAAAAAAACTTTGATAGTTTATAAAAAATTCGATACAAATTTCATATTTGTATCTTACTTCTAGCCTGAGTTATCAATTTATGTAATCAGGGAAAGACTTTCCGGACACCCTGTATATTAAATTGCAAATATGACTAAAATATAAAGAAAGCATTGAAATATAAATTAGTAAATGTAATTTATAGTAAATCTAGTTTCGAACCTTGTAAACATTTAATAAACCCTGGTCTCTGCATGTACCGGAGCCACAGAAAATAAAATTTGAAAAGCGGCTATTACAAAGCTAAATACAATTAAATCATGAGATATAATTAACACCAAACACCTGAAGAGAAAGAAATTAGAAACGATTCAAGAACTAAAATGTTTGAAGACTTAAGTCAAATAAGGGTTGGAATTTAAATCATTATATAGAGTAGGAAGATCTTCGTAGGTATGGAAAATTTTAGAGTAGTTAGTTTCAGTCAGGTAAAAAGCACAGGGATAATCTTTGCAGCATCGGGATAATTTTAAGTGAGAAGTGTGACCTTCTAATGAAAAGCACTGAAAAATAGAAGAGATATTTTTAAAATTGTGTTTTTCCTGTACATAAGGTATTTAATATATTAATAACTCTCAAGATATAGGCCTAATTTTTAGTTCATGACCCCGAGTGACTTATATGACCTAAAATAATTCCAAAAATTCCCCTTTGATAACAAAGTTAATACGCATCTTCCAAACCTTATGTTTTTTCATTCGATATAGTACTCCGGTATTAAATTATTTCTCGTAATATACACCGAAGGGTCTAAGTTCAAATTCCGGAGAAAACATGGCTGTAATTGTCCATCCTTCATTGGAGGGAACAGTAGCCTACATATTAGATGCTTCTACAATAAAATGGCTACTACTTACCGCGAGCATAAGTCGCCTAAAGTGCTGAGCAATAAAAAACAATTCTCATAACATGAGTACATTTTATAAATTTCAGGCCTTTTCTGAAAAAGTAATATGAGTTACATTTAGTTCCTTAAGTTATGAATATATATACACATATATATGTTAAATAAAAAATAAGAAAATGAATTTTTAATAAATTACGGTACTATTCTGTTTTGAGGGCTGTAAGAAAATTGCAGCGAAAATGTATGCACAAAAGCGCCAAATCTAGCAAACGCGCCCATTTAAAAGCGCGCCAAATCTAGCAAACGCGCCCATTTAAAAGCGCGCCAAATCTAGCGTACGCGCTGATTTCAGATTGCGTAAGTTTATATAGTTGTACATTTCTTAAGACGCCATTGAAATATTAGTTTAATTTTTAAATCTTTTTTTTTTGATTTTAAATCCTTTTTTGATATCTTATGGATTTAACAATTTGGGAATTGCACATAACGAAAAGACGGCAATAGAATTTTGGGTAAAGTGCAGATCACCCACTGCTTGACGCGTTTTTAAGAATTGCACATACTCGGTATTCATGTACACATCGACCTATTTTCACTTACGAAAAATCCTAGAATTGCACAAAAATGGCACTGCGCACATCCTTGACTTTATCTATGTACACATCGACCTATTTTCACTTAAAAAGAAAATTGACAAAAATCCAATTGTTTTTACCCTTGTAAAAAGCGGCAAACAAATAAGTGAGCGATTCTGCACTTTACCGGGAATATTTTCAAAGAAAAGGCATCATTCATTCTAGAAAATTACGTTTGAACAAACAACGAGATGAAATTATGCTTTAGGGATAAGTCGGTAGCGAAATAGCGATGCTGGCATCCATTCAGTTCAGTTTAGCAGTTTTTATATATATTATAATAATGGTCTGAAATAGTTATTTACTCTTATGCTTCCATTCAGTCATGTTTAGCCTTTTTTATATAAATTATAATAATAAAAAAGTATTATATGAAATTAACCTTTCATCTGAATTCAAACATCAATCTTAGATAGTTGTTTACTATTATACTTCCTTTCTTGCCGCAATTATTAGGGTTGCCGCAATTCTTTTTGGCAGCATTGGCATCAACGATAATTTGGCGATTTTTTACGGCCCTCAAAACCGAATAGTACCTAAATGGCTAACTTAATTAGCAATAGCTCTTTAAATTTCTTCTTTAGATTTTTATATGTTCGCCTCCTAGCATCTGCAACGCATCAAAATATCATCGACTGCTTCAATTCTAGATCAGTCCATGCATATCACTTAATAACTCTGATGACGTAACTAATTCAGAATCTAAACTGAAACTTTAACGTAACTAATACGAAACTTGAACTCGGAATTTCGAGAACTGAGACCTTTCTTTCAGTAGGCTGCCGTAATGGATAATTGCGCACTTTTGCTTCTATCTCTCTTGCCGTTAAGACGCCACTTCTCTCGCTGACGCTTAGACATGTCGTGTAGCCTCCGCTAGCTATTCTCCATTCTTCCAAAAATATATAACCTGTATAAAATTGTGGAGTGTATAACGCACTCACAATGATGATGTGCAATGAAAAGGAATATGTTCTAAGAATTAATAATCGAGGAATAAAATGTGTGGAATTTACGGCTACGTCTGTCTTCGAGTGTCATATTTCTAACCACGAAGCTTGCTTCGTTGCTCACATGGGCAGCTTACATGCTCACATGGGCAGCTCACACAGTATCAAACACATATGTTGGGTGTGAGCTATGCAACTGTTTTGAGGACTTTACATAAAGAGGGAATGCATTCGTATCATTTAAGAGAGTGCAAGCAATGACTCCTGATGATTACTTTCCACGTCTCAGCTTTCCCCGTTGGTGGACGAATGTCGTTCCAGCACATTTTTGGAGCCCCAATTCGCTTCAGCCAGACCAAGTTATGAAAACGCAAGGAACCGTGGCCGGTTCGTTGCAATTTTCTGCATATGCAAAGAAAATGCAAAATTTGTAATATATTTTACATTTAATTTACAAAGAAGTTTAGCGATTTTGCAAATATTTGTATTCTAAATTTATTTAAATATTTATTTAGCTCATTACTTTTAATTTACTCAATGGTTTCTCTGGTTTCTTTATTTGCCTATTCTTTTTATTTATTTATTTATTTATTTTTACAATTTTTTTTGTTTTAAAATCCCGTACTAGTAGATTCTATTTTGAAGATGAATTAAAATTAAATTAAAAAAAATAATAATTCAGATATACTTCAGAAACGTGGCTTCGCTGAAAGTTCCTTTACTGCTTCTTGTAAAAGACCAAGGAATTTCCAACAATATGTTATATTAATTTTATTATGTTACCAGCCAACGGGGCAATTTTCCCAGAAGGGCTGTTAATTTCATTTTGGCATTTTTCGTGGATTTACTATAAACAACGAATCACTTTTTAAATTATTACCACCAAATATTAGACCCCTTTGTTACATTTAAAAAAATTAAATAATGAAGACTCTGCATAAATGTATGTACGTTTCTCGCATTGTGATAAAACAACGGTACTTTGAACCATCGCATTTAAAATAACGTACCTCTCCACCCGAGTATGGGCCTCCGGAAGCCAAAATTTCGAATTTCTTTTATTATCTATTTCATATTTTGTAAAGCATTTATGAGTTTTTTGAATAAGAAACTCACCGATTTCAAAGCGAGCAATGGCAACACTGTAAAAAAACATTTTTATTTCCAACGCGCTAGACTGCGTATCGAAAATTCTAAAGCTATACTCTCTCAAATATATTGGGGCCCCCAGCGGCCGACCGGTAAAGTCGCTGAACACTGGCAGTTCGGCTCGAGGTTCGAATCCCGCGAACGGGCTGGCTGCATGGGTGCCCCCGTGGCCCTCCCCATGCGTAACGCGTATACGAGTCAGTTTCCCTCAGAAAGCCCTCCACGAAGGCATCCGTCCCCTTTGGCAGATAGCCCTAGTGTGCTTTGCCATAATCCAATACACTTAAATATATTGTGATATTGCTGTTGAATTTAATTTTGAGGTTTAAGTGCGAAAAACATGATACTTAATAAATAAAGCTAACACACAAAACGTTAAAGAAAACGCCACTTCTGGGCGTAATATAAAATCTGAAAGCTTTCAGATTTTTTTTATTAATTGTATCAATTATGTTATTTTATTAAATTTATTTTGTTTCTGTTTCAGTTTTGATGTGTATACTTCTTTTCAATGTGTAATGTGTCAATTTTGATGTATGTACTTTTCGTTCTTGTTAATGTGTACGTGTCTTTCTGAATTTATTTATTGAACTATTATAAGTTGAAAAATGTAAATGACAGCTCATCATCTACAGATATTAAGCTTCAAAGTATTGACAGAGTCCATAGATCTTTATGAGAACATCGGGATATGCAATGAAGAATGGCATGTAATATTAGGAAAAAGGGAAGTTTCCGCCCCTGTGTCTTCCATCCTCAGTTCGAGGAGACCACACCCTTTGATGCGTCTGCGTGAAGTAATAAATAAAATATTAGCTATCGTGAGGGCTTATCAGATTTATATTATCCTTTTAGATTCATATCTAGTTTTTTATGAATCACTTTGTAGCATCTTTTATCCTAACTTACAACCGTTCAGTAATGATACATTGTTTCAACAGTTCAGCGCCTAATAACATGAACTCATGATATATGATAAAAAATCAAAAGCCTTTTTTGTAGAATAAGCTTTTATTTAAAATTTATAAAACAATTCGTAGAGTCTTGCATGTTTCGGTAATAAACACTAAATCAAGACTACTACTCAGACTTACGTGCAGTATCCCTATTTTAGATTAGCAAACAGAAATTAATGAAGGGGATAAAAATCCTTTTATATAAAACCAAGTAAGTTGAAATGAAGGCACGCCTGGTGCTTACAAATCAGCCAGCATTTATGGCGTGAAGTCAAAAGTATAAATTTAAATTGAACCATTAGATGTTTAACGCCAAAGCTTTTATTACTTGTGATTGATAAACATGAATTTTAAAAAGAGAATTTATTAATCTACTGTTAATTCTTCATTTAATTCTAATACACTCCTGGCCATTAAAATTGCAACACCAAGAAGGAATTATCTGACGAACGTCAAAATCACATAACAGGAAAACAAATTGCGATATGCAAATGAAATAGCTTGTGTTTTCTCCTAATATTTATTATGAGAGTAGCTTACAAAATATTTTAAAACATTTATTGCTTCGTTTGTTTGGGTTCAAATCGAAATTTTAATACGAGAATAGCAGTATACTACATCTTGCATTATTTATTAAAAGGATTCGAACACATGTTATTAAAATAAGAAACGATTATTTACGTCGTCATTTAAGAACATGATGTCCAAGACCCTTTTTCTAAAACAACTGACTTCTCACTAGTTATATTCAGTTCGAGTATATTGTCAGTATTTTTAGGCTAGCGTTTTCCTGTTAACTGTAACCGTGTAATTCTTTCATATTTTGCACAGCATAATGGAATACCCTTAAACATTTTTAACATAACTTAAGGGGGCTCATACACCTTAAACCCCTTAACACCCTTCGAATATGTGACTGTTGCAAGAATTGGGATATTTTATTTATTTTAAAATCAATTACTTCCAACTTTTTACAGCTGCTTTGGGACATAATATAGACATAATGCTAGACTACATAATATAGCTGCTTTGGAAACTAATAACCAGAAAGTTTGTGTTGCCACAAATATTTTTGTTATTTAATCGGCTTTGTGACAAAACTTTTCGTCACGTTTTCACCTTGCGCGCACGATATTTTAAAAATGGCTAATGGTATATACTTGAAATTTGATGGAATTCTTTATATGAGCCCTATTTTTTAACTGAACCAAAAATCTGTTGAATATTTTAGTATTAAAAAATTTTATGGACGAAAACATTACAGAATATTTTAATAAAATACATTTTATAAACTCGACTCTAAATAAAATAAAAATTTAACATGAAATTCTTAGAATTTTTGGTTCACAGTAGTTTCCAAATGTTATAAAAGCTATATATTAAATATGGAATTAAATTATGCAACAGAATGTTTTAAACTGTGCGCGCAAGGTGGAAACATGACGAAAATTTTTGTCAAAAAGCGGATTAAATTATAAAAATATTTGTGGCAACACAAACTTTCTGATCACTATTTCAGAAAGCAGCTATATTATGTAGTCAGCTGTAAAAAGTTGGAAGTAATTGCTTTTAAAATAAAGATGTTATCCCAATTCTTGCAACAGTCACATATTCGAAGATCTTATGGGTTTTAAGGTGTACGAGTCCCCTTAACGTATAAAAACATTAAAAAAATTCTCGATTCAAGTTCTTTTAAAATGAACAATGCATTTTTTAGGGAAAAAAAGCAATTGCATGTTTTTACACCTTTCTTTCAGCATCTCTTAAGTAAATGCAATTGGCATTCTAATTTGTCAATTGAAAAAGGATTAAAAACGTTTAGATGAAAACATTTTTTAATTAAAGCATAAGAACTTTCACTCAAATATTCCAGCTCATGAGAAATTTAAATTCCAGAACTCAGAACTCAAAATCTGTATTTTAATGTTGATTTTATGTATAAACGTAATTAACGAAGCGCGCAGATTAAAAAATATCCGAATGTAACAAAAACTATTAGTGTAAAATAGACTGTGGTGTTCGTTTAGTATTTTAGCTCTAATTTAAAATTATATTTATCAACTTGACCCAACTAACAGAGTAGATTATTACACGGGCGAATAAGAATTATGGTCAGTCTAGGAATAAATAAACTCGAAAACAACTTAACAAGTAAATAATTAAGCTTTTTACTTTGTCTCCATTTTTAGTGCCCAGTTGAAAATAAATTATGTCACACACTACTAGCTTCAGTACAACTGACATAAGGCTTCTAATAATGTCCGTTGAAATACCTTTTAGTTAGACACAGAGAAGTTTTTGAACTCTAATTACAGAAATTTGCTTTATATAAACGCTAACTATTCGCAGTCACCTGACCAGTGGCCGAGTGGTTAAGACCACTGAACACTGGTAGTTCTACGCTTGTTCAAATCACGCTGGCTGCGTTGCTCTTCACGGTTTTTTCCCTCATGTATAATGTGAATACGAGCTAAGTTTGGTGTGGTTTATTTAACTATGCGAAAGCATTCGAGGGCTACCTGTCTAACGGATGCCTTTGTGGAAGATGTTACGAGGGAGAGATGCCCTCGTGGAAGACTTTCGGAGGAGAATTTGCTCGTTACACATGGGGAAAACCACGAAAATGCCGGTCGCCGGAATTTGAACTTTGGACCGAATTACCAGTGTTCAACGACTTTATCGCTCGCCCACTGGTGGGCTTTTAAATATGACCTAGCTTCCCTTAGAAAGCATCCCACCTTCTAGGCAAATAGCCCTGGTGTGCTTTGCCGTATCCATATAACTTAGACTAACCAATTCACAGTCAACGAAGAGCGTTAGCATTAAATACTAAAGAGAGGAAAGGTTCATCGAGACAGGAACCAAGCTAATCGGAAATAAACGTGAATGGTAGCTAGAAATCAGACAAACGTATATGAGGAAAGGCAAGAAAAATAGAAAAGCTTTACTGTTAAGGGAAGTTGGAACCCCAAAATCTTCAAAAAATTGTGATTTCGGATTTTTGCATTTTCAAATTCTCTACACATTTATCTTTCTAAAAATACCATTCTTTAATCGCTATGAAAATTAGAACTGTAAAAAAATCTAGTTTTAATTTGTCATCGACTGCTCTGATCAATGAGGATTTTTACATAAAAACGCGTTTTTCTCCAAACGTGATTTTTTTTATACTCGATGTACCTTTTCTCAGGAACTACTGCTCACAGGTATCTAAACTTTTTATGGCTCATTTATTAGGTTTCCTAATATTTACTGAAATGAGCTTTTTGTAATAAACTTAGAAAAAAATATTTTTTTAATTTTTTTGTGTGAGAAAAGTGCTAAATTTTACTATGCCTAACAAAATATCCTGTAATTTACTCTAAAATTCAAAATGCTTCAAAAGCTCATTTCGGTATAATCAGATAGGTATACTTTAATTACAGAAAAAAATTCAAGCTTGTATCTACAGCAGAATTTGAGAAAAGGTACATCGAAAATGGCCAATTTAACATTGTCGGTATAGGGGTTTCTGATACCCCTTAAAAATTTTATATAATTGTCACAGTAACCTTCGGTTTCAAGGCAGATATCCATTAAATGATTTATAAATGTTTTCTGTAGTATTCTACTTTACTTCCTGAGCCCACCAGCGGCCGAGCGGTAAAGTCGCTGAACACTGGTAGTTCGGACCGAGGTGCGAATCCCGTGAACGGGCTGGCTGCATGGGCGTTTTCGTGGTTTTTCCCATGTGTATACGAGCCAGTTTCCCTTATAAAGTCCTCCACGAAGGCATCCCTCCACATAGGCAGATAGCCCTAGTGTGCTTTGCCATAATTAAATACACCAACACACACAACACACACCATCTGCCTTACTTCCTTTCCTTGAAATGTGACTAAACCGAAGCTGAGGGTAAAATCACTGCTTGCCTGCAAGCAAAATGCAGTTCATAAATCTATTCTTTAAATCCCATCTACGGAAAGCACGTTTTCTTGAAAGGTTGTCGGGCCACCAACGGTAAATTCGCTGAACACTGGTAGTTCGCTCTGAGGTTCGAATGTCGCGAACGGGCTGGCTGCATGGGTGTCTCCGTGGTTTTCTCCATGTGTAACGTGTATATGAGCCAGTTCTCCTCAAAATGTCCTCCATGAAGGCAGGCAGAACCCTCGAGGCTTTGAGATAATCACTAAGCCATAAAAACCATTTTGAAAGGTTGCAGCTAGCGAGGCGTTGACCAAATCAGTGTTCAGTGGCATAAGTTTCTGACCAATCACAGTCATTTGCACATTCTTTCTAGTTCTTAATATTAGATAGCCATCCGCTGTGGCGTAGAGTCAATGAACTATACAGGCTCTGGATTACAGTTTTAAAAGTAGTTTAATGTCTTAGTTGAGTAGTAAAAACATTGTGACCATTGTCGTTTCTGGTATATGTAAACATACTCCTAAAGCGTTAACTGTTTTAATGAAGTAACAATTTTTTTTTTTAAACTTTTATTCAGGGAACTTTAAAGTTTTCATAAAATGCAAGTTGGACAACTTTTTCCCCACGTATGCAATGTTTCCATTTTCCGATATTTTTTACCATGTTAATATTTGTGCATTTATACGCTCTGATATTCGCATAAAGGCGGAAATTATAACCTAATTTTGCTGAAAACAGAACTCGTATAAAATTTTAAACACTTATTACCCCTATTAAGGATTTGTAGACCTGCGTTTTGGACAAGATGCTGACGATATACACCGTGTATTTGGAATGAAAGGCAGAAAAGCTCTCTTTTTATGTTTTGTTAGTTAGTTCACCCTAGTTTATGAGTTTGTAAAAATAAGTTGGTAAATTAGAAACTATGGGGGGGGGGAGTTCTTGAGAACAAAGCTTTCAATATCTCCTTCAACTGTCATTTGTTCGTCATATTTTATAGCTGCTAGTGGCTTTATCGAAGGTTAAAGGGGAGAAAATAAAGATAAAATGGCATATGGGGGGATGAAAAGATAACCATCGTTAGAGGCCTCTCTTCACTAGCTTTCGTCGCTTGGCGACTGTATGCTTTAGATATTACCATGGTTACCTCAAATATTAGTAAAATTGATGCAGTTCCCCTCTAGAGCATTAGAGTAAAAATCGGTATGAAATGACTAGAAATGGACATTTAAGTCAAACATGAAAGATGACATTTATTAAAGTAATGCGCATATAAATTCTTGGGTGCAATAATAACAGTTTTCTTTCTTCTTCGTATCTTCCCTTTCTGGAATCTAATTCAAATTCTAGCATTAAAATAAAGCACATTTCTGTTTAAATTATTAAACCCCGATTACAACCCGATATTTCAAAAGCAAGGACTGTTTCAAACTAATTTGCAAATGTCATTTTATAAGGTATTTCCCCCCACTTTCCAAGCGTCCTTCGTGGTGTAGTGGTTCTGCACACTAGGCCGATATTCCAGAGGTCCGTATTTCGATTCCTGGCGAAGGTGGTTGCATATTTTTCATATTTTCTGCCTCTAAAAAATTCTAATGTTTCTACAGAGGCGCCCGAACATAGAGTCCCCTGAAAACACCAGTCGCCCTTTAAATAGGGGAGTATATAAGGTATTTCCCCCACTTTCCAAGAGTCCTTCGTGCTGCAGTAAATCTGCACACTGGGCCGGTATTCCAGAGATCCGTGGTTCGATTCCCGGCGAAGGCGGTTGCATAGTTTTCATCCTTTCTGCCTCTAAAAAAGTTAACCTAATGATTCTAAAAGTGGCGCCCGAACTAAAAGGGTTGTGGATGGTGATTCTCCGCACCCAGGATTTGGCGACTAGATCCTCTAAAACCCTAGTCGCCCTTTAAAAAGGGGAGTATATAAGGTATTTCTCCTACTTCCCTAGCATGCCTTCGTGGTGTAACGGTAGCACGCTGGGCCGGTATTCCAGAGGTCCGTGGTTCGATTCTCGGCGAAGGCGGTTGCATATTTTTCATCTTTTCTGCTTCCAATTAACCTAATAACTCTACTAGTAGCGCCCGAATTAAAAGGGTTGTGGATGATGATTCTCCACACCCAGGATTTGGCAACTAGGTCCCCTAAAAGCCTAGTCGCCCTTTAAAAAAAAAGGGGAGTATATAAGGTATTTCTCCCACTTCCCTAGCGTGCCTTCGTGGGATAACGGTAGCACGCTGGGCCGGTATTTCAGAGGTTCGTGGTTCGATTCTCGGCGAAGGTGGTTGTTAATTTTTCATCTCTCTGGTTCCCAAAAAATACTAATGTCTCTACGATTTGTCTTCAGCAGAACTGTTAAATTTGTTCATTTTTTTTCAGCATACACTGGTGAACAATTGCTAAGGACGCATCGCAAACGGCTGTACATCGGGCTAAAACGTAAGAGTTTTCGATACCAAGTGAAATAAAATATATAATACCATAATACTAAAATATAACAATAAACATAATTTATTATGCTTTGTAATCTAGAGTAATAGAAGTTTTGAAAAGTGTTCTAGGGACAAAATGATTATATTGTGCAGAATACTTAAAAGTGAAATAAATGCATCTACCATTCGCAGGCATTCTGGCGTAAGATACCAATTCGGGATATAGTCATCATGGAGGACGATGTAAGATTCCACACGTCGTGACGTACTTTGCACATTATCCAATAGCTTAAATTTTGTTTCGCACAGCAAACAGCATTCATACCTCTCTGAGAAAAGATTTAGTGGCCTGCAGTCGGATTTGCCGCTACCTCACTTGAGACCAACTTGCTTAAAACGGCTACCGCCGGCCAGGAGAGGTAACAGCTGTTTGGGTAATTTATCCCATTCCTCTGTCAGTCAGTGCTCGGATGAGTGTGCCCTTGTTTACTGGAGGGCATTGTCGACCAACAAGGCTCCTCTCCAAAACATCTCAAGCATTTGCAATGGGATTCAGATGTGGAGAACTGCTGGCCATACTAGGCGTTGAATATCCTCGCTATATAGATGTTACCGTGAAAGACCAAATCACAGATATGCTCTGGTGAAAGTCGAAAAGAGAGGTCATAAAGTGCCATAATAATTTAAGTTGTTGCAATAAATAAGATTTGAATCACATAATTTAGTAAGTGTTTTAATACTGTTATTTTTTTTCTCATTTAGAACGTACTGTATAATTAAGTAAGTTTTTAACTTCTATTATTTTCCTTTCTCATTTTGAATGTATTGTGTGTTTTAGGTTCTCATGTTAAGTTCTTATTTCAAGTCTCAAGTGCGTTTATTCGCGACTGAATTACGGAGAAGAAAATATAATATTGTTATATGTTCAACATTCACCATTAGTACATGGTGAATGTCGACATTGACCGGTGTAAGTCAGAAATAAGAGTATTTGGAAAATATTTCGGACATACACCAAGAGACTATGTGAATGTTGACATTCACCGGTGAAAGTCAACATTCTCCAAATTTCGGACTTTCACCGTGACATAGACACTCCTAGACAGCAACTGTTCCATGATATGCTGCTTTGATGTCCATTAAAACAAATTTAACACCGACAGCACACGAAGCATGCGAACATGACGCAGCAGAACATCATGAATGTATCGGTGGCCAGTCATAATCCCAGTTGCAACCACATGTAGGGGCGAACGACCATTGATCATAGCCCAGGTCTTCTGAGTACAGTTACGATGATTCGCGATACCATTGCAAATGGTTGGTACGTTGTTGTCTGAACAATGGAATACACACAATAGAAAAGCGCGCGTGGAGTTCTTGTTGATGGAAATTTCTGGCTACAATTTTTCGGGAGATTCGTTTGCCAAGTAACAGCAACTAAGTAATTTGCTTCCTCAATTGCTGTGCTGCACCGCTTTTTTTTCTGTCGATAGCACTATGTACCCATCTTCTGCAGGCGAGGTACTGCGAACACAACCTCTCCCTGATGTTTAATACACTTTCCATTTGTTCGAAATGATTTCCAAAGCCTTTTTAAACACCACTGTGGCTGACGTCGCACTCCCTAGCAACATCTGACATTTTTGCCTTTCTTCAATCTTGCTGATGATACGGCTACACATAAGATCATCCGAGTAATGTCAGGAAGACATATCGAAAACTGCAAATTCTTCAATCGATTCTTTCCCGTTTACGTTTTGCTTTTGAACAATAAGGGTCAATACGCGTCAAATCCTTTATCTCTTTTAGCAATGCATCACGACGGAAAACTTCAGCAATCCAAACTTTGGTTGTGCACAACACATCTTACTCTATCCCACACTTATGCTAATTTCCACATTTTCCTGCCTTCAATTTTGTGGTTGCTGCTGTTGCTACTGTCCTCCGTCCTTATTATGTAGCGTATTGTAATAATTGTTATCATTATGCGCACTATAAAGTACTGCATGTTATGTAAGTTTGTTTTATGTATATGTGCCTACCTTGTGTAACTTTATGAAATTTGATATCTAATAAATGCCGCTGCGGATGGTAGATTGTATCCATCAATAGAACACTAAAACTTAAAGTCCAAATGATGGTGTAGCTGCGCTGTTGATGGTCTCCTGTCATCCGTTCTTAGTAATTGTCCACCAGTATATTAATTAGGCGATTCATAAATACAAATACAAATTTTGAAAATTTTATTACGATCTAAAAACATTAAAATCAAAGCAATTGTCCACCAGTATATTAATTAGGCGATTCATAAATACAAATACAAATTTTGAAAATTTTATTACGATCTAAAAACATTAAAATCAAAGCAATTGTCCACCAGTATATTAATTAGGCGATTCATAAATACAAATACAAATTTTGAAAATTTTATTACGATCTAAAAACATTAAAATCAAAGCTGTATTGCGAAAACGTTAAAATCAGAGCAGTTGTCCACCAGTATATTAATTAAGCGATTCCTAAATACAAATACAAATTTTGAAAATTTTGTTACGATCTAAAAACATTTAAGCCAAAGCAGTATTGCGAAATATGAAAGTAAATAACACATGCAAATTAATGTAATGATTATTTAATAAATTAAAGTAAAAAAATTAAATTTCTGAAAGCTTTCAGATTTTTATATTACGCCCCAAGGGAGAGTATTTTTAACGTCTTGTGTGTTACCTTTATTTATTAAATATCATGCATGGTCTTCGCATTTAAAACACATAAAATTCAATTAAACACCAATATCACGAAATATTTAAAAACAGCGTGTCTTTAGAATTTCCGATAGACCATCTCACGCGCTGGAGATAAAAATGTTATATTCCGTACAGTGTTTCCACTCCTCGCTTTCAAATCGCTGAATTTGTTAATCAAAAATTCATTAAAGTTAAGCAAAATATGAAATAAATAATAAAAACTTATAACGTCATTTAGTCAAAATATTGCCTATTTTTAATTAAATACATCTGTGCAAATTGCCTATTTGGGCTATTTATATTGTACCTAATGGGTAATTTTTTGAATATTTGTAGCATTTTTACTTTTATGTTTCTAACGTCATATTGCATACTTCGGTACAAAATAATTGCTTCATGATTCTTTTAATGCTCATGAAAAGCAGAAATATGCGTTAAAATTTCAACCTTCATGTTCTGCATAACTGTCCCTGTTTCGATGCATGTTTACTTCCATAAAATAATGTTTTCACTATTTCTAGAAGGTAAAAGCACAGGGAATAAAAATGTCGTGTCTCAATAAAAAAAAATTATAAATGACGTTCTGAGATTACGCTTTTTAAGGGTTATTTTTCTGTGAAAGAATTCTGAGTAAACTAAAATTAAAAAAAGTTATAATAAAATAGCCTTAATAACTGTCACTTATAAACTACGTAGAAAAATAGCTTAAAAAAATCTGCTTTTCCTTTGCCTAAGCTTTTGTTCAACTTTTATTTTATTTTTCAGCAGACAGGTCATGTCTGAAATACCCGAAGCTTTGTTTGACTTCTAACTTCCCATGTAAACACATTAATTTAGCTTTCGATTTTCCTTTTTAAAATTCCTTCTCTGTATGAACTGTATGTTGAAATATCACTGAGATGTCTTTAAAAATGTCGCATGTCGTCGAGAATAAAAAAAAAAAAAAAAAAAAAAAAAAAAAAAAAAAAAAGTAAACACCGGGAAAATGACGTGCGGTTTTTTTTTTTTTTTTTCTGTTTCGAGCTCTTTTGTTTACTGAGAGGCAAAAACAAGGATGCAAGTTAACTTTCATTCCTTAATTGAGTTTATGTGTTTAAATCAATATAATCGTATAAAATGTTTTTTAATACGAAATAGTTTGACTATTATAGTCGAGAAAAATTTCGGTAATCATATTTCAACAAAAATATCCATTTTGACCGCTATCGAATGCAATTTAACGATTTTTTTGTGTGACATCTGTACGTAAGGACAGAATAGAAGACTCTTTTCCCCCCAAAAAAATTATATAACTGATTTAAAATGAATTCTGAAGAGAATGTTTTGTGACAGTATTTCAAGTGTCAACGGAAATGTCGATTTTGACCATTTCCGGATACATTTTGACCATTTTTTTGCGTGACGTCTGTACCAACGCACAGAATAAAGAAAGCATTATTCCAAAATGGATTGCAAAATGGATTCGGAATGAATTTTTTTTTCGTGACGTCTCTACGTAGGTATTTATAAAAGTATGTATCTCGCATAACTGCAAAGGATTAGCCTTAGAACGTTACAATTTTATACATGGAATTCCTATAACATCTAATTCTTCATCCCCCTTTCCTATTGCAATCGGCAATACCAAATATATATATATATGTGTGTGTGTATGTGTAAGATAAAATATAAGCAAATATAAATTATAATTTAAATTAGTAATATCTCTTTAATGCTTCATTTTAATAGCCCACCAGCGGCCGATTGTAAAGACGCTGAACACTGATAGTTCGGTCCAAGGTTCGAATCCCGCGAACGGGCTGGCTGCATGGGCGTTTTCGTGGTTTTACCCATGTGTAACGTGTATACGAGCCAGTTTCCCTTAGAAAGTCCTCCACGAAGGCATTCCTCCCCGTAGGCAGATAGCCCTCGAGGCGTTGCCATAATCACACACACGCTTCATTATATTTGTATTCTCCATCCCCTCATTCTAAAAATAGTAATACCTTTTTCTGCTCTGCGTCATTTCTACATCAGTCCGTACATATGACTTACTTAATGCTGATGACGTAGCTAATTCGGTTGATTTGGTTTAGTTTATTACGGCAAAGCATAATAGGACCACCTGCCCAAGGAGAGGGGATGCCTTCGTGGAGGACTGTATAAAAGAAACTGGCTCGTATATATTTTACACATGGGAAAAAATTACACAAACGCCCGTGAAGCCAGCCCGTTTGTTTAGATTCGAACCAAGCGTAACTAATTCGAAACTTAACTCAAAACTTCGAGAATTGAAACATTTTCCTAATAAGCTGACATACTGTATAACTGCGCACTTGGTTTCTGCACCTCGTCCCAGGCAGACTGTTGCTTGCCGCTTCTCTTCTTACTGCAAAGCTATCAAAAGGGCAAAATGTTTAAAACAGATCCTTTTCAATCCGTTTATATCCTACAATAAAATAAACTGTAACCATCTCTTCCCAGTTTTTTTTAGGCGGCCGAGCGCCACCAGCGGCCGAGCGGCAAAGTCGCTGAACACTGGTAGTTCGGTCCGAGGTTCGAATCCCGCGAACGGGTTGGCTGCATGGGTGTTTTCGTGGTTTTCCCCATGTGTAACGTGTATACGAGCCAGTTTTCCTTAGAAAGTCCTCCACGAAGGCATTCCCTCCCTTAGGCAGATAGCCCTAGTGTGCTTTGCCGTAACTAAATACACCACCAGTATATCTGACCCGGGTCACTCAAACGGGATAGTGGTTAGCAACGCTGACTGCTGTACCGAAGGACTCAGGTTCGAATCCCGGAGAAGACATGGATGTTTGTAAATGTATAGTGTCCGTGCGATATGAAGGCACTTTAAGTATGCGGCAAGCCGAAAGTCCTCTCGAAAAGTTGATGGTAGGGGGAAAAGGTTGGGAGACCGTCGGACCTGTCTCTCCGAGGTGCTTTTCATCAAACTTGGGGGTGGAACTGAGCAAAGTCGTAGTGTCACCTATATAGTGCTCAAGGCTGTTGCCAACGACAGGCACAATCTTTCCCTGCTTGCCACGGCGGATTTCGTGGGCTTGTTCTGATGCTACTGTCAGACAAGTGAGATTAAGTCACAACAAGCACACAACAACAATATCTGATCTGTAATATAGGAGCTGTATAATACGAATTTTTGGAATTTATGATTCATTACTGAAAACTTTGTAGACTCTTAGTGATATACGAACAAAAAATATGCGTATAAAGGTTTGCATGATTTTCCGCTTAACCGTTTCTAGCAAAACACATAAGGCCTATCTGGGCAAAAGGAAGGAAGGGATGCTTATCTAAAGGGAGATATGGTTTCGTAGAGGACCTTTTAAGGAAAAGTGGCTTTGCACTCACGTCACTTATTGAGAAAGCCATGAAAATGCTTAAAAGATTATAAGGTATTTCTCCCACTTTCCTAGCGTCCTTCGTGGTGTAGTGGTTCTGCACGCTGGGCCGGTATTCCAGAGGTCCGTGGTTCGATTCCCGGCGAAGGCGTTTGCTACTTTTCATCATTTCTGCCTCTAAAAAAATCCTAATGACTCTACAATTGGCGCCCGAACTAAAAGGGTTGTGGATGATGATTCTCCACACCCAGGATTTGGCGACTAGGTCCCCTAAAACCCTAGCCGCCCTTTGAAAAAGGACTCACACACCTTAAAACCCATAAGATCATCGAATATGTGACTGTTGCAAGAATTGGGATAACTCCTTTATTTTAAAAGCAATTACTTCCATCTTTTTACATCTGACTACATAATATAGCTGCTTTCTGAAATAGTAACCAGAAAGTTTGCGTTGCCGCAAATATTTTTATAATTTAATTCGCTTTGTGATAAAATGTTTCGTCATGTTTCCACCTTGCGGGCACAGTTTAAAACATTTTGTTTCATAATTTAATTTCATATTTAATATATAGCTTTTAAAACATTTGGAAACTACTGTGAACCAAAAATTCTAAGAATTCCATGTTAAATTTTTATTTTATTTCGAATTGAGTTTATAAAATGTATTTTATTAAAAAAAAAATCTGTAATATTTTCGTGCATAAAATTTTTTAATTTTAAAATATACATCAGATTTTTGGTTCGGTTAAAAAATAGTGTCCATATAAAGAATTCCATCAAATTTCAAGAATGTACCATTAGCCATTTTTAAAATATCATGCGCGCAAGATGGAAACATTACGAAAACTTTTGTCACAAAGCGGATTAAATTACAAAAATATTTCTGGCAACACAAACTTTCTGGTTACTAGTTCCCAAAGCAGCTATATTATGTAGTCAGCTGTAAAAAGATGGAAGTAATTGCTTTTAAAATAAATAAAATATCCCAGTTCTTGCAACAATCACATATTCGAAGATCATAAGGGGTTTAAGGTGTATGAGCCCCCTTAAAAAGGGGAGTATATAAGGTATTTCTCCCACTTCCCTAGCGTGCCTTCGTAGCGTAACGATAGCACGCTGGGCCGGTATTCCAGAGGTCCGTGGTTCGAATCCTGGCGAAGGCGGTTGCATATTTTTCATCTTTTCTGCTTCCAATTAACCTAATTACTCTACAAGATGACCAGTTCGTCGATATTTCAATCCGAATCCGAGTCAAACGACTAATCTTCGGAGATCTTATTTTAATCTTAATGTAATTAGAGAGACAAAAGCTAGGCATATATCAATCATCAACTAAAAATTCAAAGAAGACATTGTGCATTCTAAGGCTACGGATGTATAAAACTAAGTTCTTTTGAACAAAGTAAGTTCTCCATGGAAACAATATTAGAGGAGGTTAGTGATGCAGCAAAAAGCAAGAGCTCTTGAGTGAGCTGTGACGTCACATTAAATAGACAATTGCCTAGAAGAAGGTCAGAGTCGTTTGGCAGATGTTCTCTCGAGAACAGCTTAGACCGATTTCTCAAAGCAACAGTTCAGAATGAAAGCTATTTAGTCATTGAGCGGATCACCGACGATTCAAATTGATTTCCGCTGTGGTTAAGTATACATCTTCACGAACTGTTTCTTGTTTCCCTGCAGCGAGAATAAAATGCGCAATTCTCTTTTTAATTATTTCATTTAGCTCAGATTAAATTTAGAAACATATCCACTAATAAATTTAATATTTTTTTCGGTGAGTAAATAATTTATTTGTTAATATACTGTAGATTCATTACGATTTTTGAAGCAGAAAACATGAAAAATGAGCAATGCCCTCGACGGGACTCGAACCTGGACCTCTCGAATACGCGCCGAGTGTACTTACCGTTACACCACGAATGCCTGCAGAAAGGAGGGAGAAATATATATATATATATATATAATTAATTTCCTAAACAATAATTTAAGAAAGGAGAACAAACTAAAAAAGACCTTTGTGGTCAAGAATTTTGCGCATTGAGCTGCAAAAAATAGAAAACAAGGTAAAAAGAAAATTCTTCAAGCATTTGCTTAAAAGTCGTTGTGATACTGTGGTTCCGGTGAAAAATTTATCACAAGTTAAAATAAAGTGCAATGAAAAGTGTAAATACAAAATAAACGAAATTATCACTAGAATACTTACAAATAAAAAGCGTATTTAAAACTCAAATCAAATTGGAAGTAATATGCTGATTAAAGCTAAGACAAGCTTTAAACATTTGAATAGAAATACAATGGTTATGTAAGACATAAGCAAAAAATACAAAACATTCAAAAAAGCGGTAAATGGTAAATTAGCCCAATTCGAATCTCATTACTAACTCTTCAGGGGAAATGCATAATGGTATTTGAATCCAGCTAATTCTATGTCGCGTTTCGTCATATATATATATATATTTGTATTAATAAAATTCCATAGTCAAGAATACACTTAAAATTCGAACTGTATGTTCTTTTCATTTTTAATGACGACGGTCTCTTATTTGAAAGTACGTGGAATTAAATTCACAGCCCCGTAGTCAAGTTTTTTTTCCCGCCTTTTCTACACGTACAGTTATAGAATGTTCTGGAAATATTTAAAGCGAACTGGATTGGCTGAAGAGGCTGACGTCATTTCTTGGAAGCTCCGCGTTTCCAGAGGCTATAAAAGGACTCGCAAAAGGAATATCGGGGCTTTTTCTTAAATGTCACGATGCAGTAAACTTCATACAAAAAGTTATTAGTAATTCTTTTTATTTACTCCGGATATCTGATTTTTGTAACTGCTATTTTCTACTGAACAATAATAAATGGATCCTGTTTTTTAAACTTATCGTCTGATAATTTAAGCTACGACTACATCTATGATTCTTCACCAATCTATTTATTCCGGACAAAAGCTGGTACATCACATATAAATATATATTATGCAGATATTTGCTTTGGTATATACTCCCACAGAATACTGTAGTACAAACTTTAATAAAATAAAATAGTTAACTTCTATGTATACATATAATCATTTTGACTGCTCCTTCGAACATTTTGCAAGGACTATTCGGGTATCGTCCAGAGTCCACAACTGTACAACGCAAGTACAGTGTACACCCTATCATCGGGGCTAATGCCAGGAAAGCAGGTTACGGATAACTGAAAAACACAGGTAATCCAAGTTATTAATTTTTCATGCATATTGTACACTTATTTCTTACAAAAATTAGTAATTATTTTGTTTCTGAGAACCTTTTAAGTATCTGTTGGATTTCACTGCTTATTTTTCGAAATACTATTATGTTATTCGATTCCTCTTGGCGGACGACGTCCAGTAATGCTTCAATAGAAGTCTCGGAACTTATAAGGTGTTTTCCCCGCCTTCTTAGCATGCCTTCGTGGTATAGTGGTCAGCACACCCGGGCGTGTTCGAGAGGTCCGTCACCTCTTCTGCATACCGAAAATCTTAATGACTGCACGAAGTGAATAAATCGCTTTTTGTTAAAAGAGACAGACTTAAATAGTCTGACCACTATTTAATATAACATTGTGAATGCAAATGAATAGTTATATCTTGTCCAAGAGTATCCGTATGTTAAGAAATTCTGAAAACATTCTGACATCTTAATTATGTGTTGTTGTTTATTAAAGACTATTAAGAAAGTTTAATTTTGAAAAAAAAAAATGGGATTGAAAAACTCTTCAGTTTGCTCTTCATGGAGAAAATATGCTTCTGTCTTTTTCGCCTCCTCTTACGCCTTTTTAATTTTGTAGGGTAAGCTAATTTCCTAAATGTCTGGAGCTATTAAAGAAGATTATTTTTTATTCTTGTAGCTAAGCTGTATTACGCGTTTTTTGTAAAGTTTTCAGAAGATCTAAAAATCTTTTTAATACTAGTATTGTTATATCTGAAAATTTTCGTTTTTTAATACTTTTAACTTTAACTTTGAACTTTGATTCATGGTGCCGGATAAAAGTAACCAAAAAAAATCAAATATCAAATAATTCATAAGAACATCGAAATTCTTATAAACATTAAAACAAATCTAATTCATAATAATCAAAAGATGAATCAAATAAACAATCGTATAGTAAATCTATCAATCAATCGTATATCATATCTATCAATCAATCGTATAGTGGTAGTACAATCTAACTTTTAGGTTTTGCGTTGTGAGTAACCTATGCAAAGGAAAAAAATCAATAACCCCAAATTCACTTAAACCCCATGTTTCTTAAAAGCCTTCCGGCTCAAACAAATGGAGGGACATGACAGACCACCAGAAACTACACTAAATTAAACAAATGAAACATAAAATACATATCAAACACATTTATTAATTTCTAGAATATTCAAACATATGATAACTAGGTAAACTGATCAGTCCCCTATAAATTAACCTTAAGAGGTAAATTAACATATATATTATCAGGTTCTGCGTTCCCCCTTACTTGCTTAGGGAACATTGACTGTCCTGACTCGGAACAGGGAGCTTACTAAAGCTAAGTTCAATAAATTTGGGAAGTAGACAACACACACAGGAAGGGTATACGAAACCCTTTATTTTTTCTCACTTTACAATGATTTCCGGACTTCGGAATACAGAGACCAACCACTTGTGGTCTGAACGTAAGAATATAAAAATATTAACTAAACTCTAACTAAACTTAACTTTGGATTAATCAAACAAGTGCCTACTCTAAGATTGGCCGTATATTAGCAAAAAGCCGTATGTAGTACAGAGAACTGTTAACACTACGATACGTTTAAAATTATCAAGAGGATTAAACCTCTGGCCTTGAAGGCAACCAGCAACCGAGTAAAACTACTATGGCAAGCGGCCTGCTTCTAATAGCTCCTTCCTCTCTCTTGCTTGGCAAAAAGCCACAACTTAAGTACTTGGCGTTCGCAAGACAGATTTGCATAAATAAGTTAAAGCTTTTAATTCTGGCTGGAAGTAGAAAATAAGAAGTGATAGTAAAGATTTAAAATAAAATAAACGTTAGTAAAACTTAAGATCCTTACAATATCATTTTAAATCTTATACTCATGTTAGGTGTACTAATTTTTTTTAACATTACATAACTCACAATTTAGGCGGTTGTACCACACGTTTATTAATATAGTATCATTACTCGGTTACAATTTAAATACAAAAGGCAGAAAAAAGAATTCACTCACAGGGTGAAGTTCATACATTAAACTCCTATGATTAATATGGAGTGCTGATAGTTCAACAGATCGTCCTACTCATTTCGTTGACCATTCAAAGAGATCGAGAATGCCATCATCGACGAATTAATACGGAGTTTTAGATAGTTCAACAGATCGTCCTACTCATTTCGTTGACCATTCGAAGAGATCGAGAATGCCATCATCGACGGATTAATACGGAGTTTTAGATAGTTCAACAGCTAGTCAAACTGCTTTTAAATCACGAACGCTAACGCCTTCAACAAATCAAGACCCAAGGAAGACACAAGAATCAGGATGCTTCTTTTAAATTAGGGAGCAGTCTTTATCAGGAACGTTAACGCTTCAACAAAATCAAGACTCGAGGAAGACACAGGTATCAGGAAGCTTCTCTTAAATTAGGGAGCAGTCTTTATCAGGAACGTTAACGCTTCAACAAAATCAAGACTCGAGGAAGACACAGTTATCAGGAAGCTTCTCTTAAATTAGGGAACAGTCTTTATCAGGAACGCTAACGCTACAACAAAATCTGTATTAAGGTAACCTCGAGAATGTCAAATTAAAGTTCTTGGGAAAATACAACGAAGCAGCAGCAAAGCTATATTTTGCATAAGCACTTAGTCTCAACTCGAGCAAAATTCTCATCAGCTGAAAGCCGACAGAAATTCAAGACTGCCGCCCTCTGGTTCACGGCATTCGCGAGAGCAAGACCCGCAAGGGGGTCAAGCCCCCGCCACTCGTTTTCTTCTTACTCTTAGCTTGAAAGAATCAGGAAACAGAAGGATCTCTAGCCTGGTGCAAGCACACAGGAAATCTCGGTTTCTCCGCCTCTGTGAGTTCATAGGCTTTCAAAAAAAAAATCATAACATTAAATCTTACCAATCCCGGAATTTTATGTTATCTAAATTGAGAAAATGACACACCCATGATCAATCAAACGCCAGAGAATCTGACAATGCAATCCGAAAAACATCTGTACACATAACGTGAGAAAAAGTAGACCCCCCAACTAACAAGCGGAAAATAAGCTCCACGAGAATCCAATTACCCAATGTTAGTTTAACCACCCACTGTCTTGAAGTAAGCAAAACTGCAAGCTTTACAAAGCGACAGGAAGAACGATTTCCGTTTCACACGCATTAGCTAAAAGGCGACACTACACACCCTCTACTGCCTCCATTGTTGGTAAAAGGCCATAAAGCAGATGGCTCCCGCAACCGTTTCCCGCCTTAGTTACAATTCCTACTCAAGAATAATGAGTTAAATAAACCTTAAGAGCTTAAGAATACTTTTTTTTTCGCGATTAAAATACACATGAATACAAATAAAAATATTAGAATAATGACTTAAAACACATATTAATAATTGAAATTCGCGACATAACAGTATCATGACAGCATTAAATCATGAATATGAAAATGGTTATCTATGAGCAAAACGTGTTATAAAGTCTGTTCGTAGAGGGGGGAAGTATCCAGTACAGTTTACCAAACGCTTTTACCATACAGAGATTTTTCAGATTACCTGTAATATAATTAATGTAAAATATATTATTGTTAACCTGGAGATAAGGAATTCTTTAATTACAGTGGATGTAGACGAGAACAATGCACACGACGTTTTAACACTTACTGAATTCCACAATGATAATGAATTCCACAATGATAATGATAATGAATTCCACAAGACAATGATATTACAAACAAATATCATGCTACGTACAGTTTGGCTATGTCATATATGTATGCATATGTTAAATAAAAATTATTTATTGCACAAAATGCTTTCCTTGCAGAAGTAAAAAAATGTGGCAAACATTGTTTACATCTTGTTAGGAGCTATTGAAGCCGATTACTTTAAATTTTTTGTAGCTAAGCTATATTAGCCAAATTTCTACACAATACCACTTTTATTAATTCCCTATCCACTACCTAAATTCTAGAATAAATTATTCTTTTAATATTGTTAGGCTACGCAAGCATTTTTGCCCCCTCGCCCACGCCGTTGGTGCGTGTTCTTTTCATCGTTCAGACCCGCGTTGTCTTTTTCAGTTGTTGTCAACCTCTATGTCCCTTGCCTGTACAGCCCCTTGCCAACCCCCATGACCCCTTGTCAGCTTTACATCACTCTGACCCGCGTTGTCTTTATCAATTGTTGTTAAATTCTATGTCCCTTGCCAACCCCATCACCCCTTGTCAGCTTTTCCTCGCTCAGATCCGCGTTGTCTTTCTCAGTTGTTGTCAACCTTTAAGTCCCTTGCTTGTACAGCTCCTTGCCAAACTTGTACTTGCTCCTTGCCTTGGGGTTTGGCAAGGAGCTGTACAAGCAAGACCCCTTGTCAGCTTTACATCACTCTGACCCGCGTTGTCTTTATCAATTGTTGTCAACTTCTATGTCCCTTGCAACCCCATGATCCCTTGTCAGCTTTTCCTCGCTCAGATACACGTTGTCTTTCCCAGTTGTCAACCTCTAAGTCCTTTGCTTGTACAGCTCCTTGCAAACCCCCATGACCCCTTGTCAGCTTTCCATCGCTCAGACCCGTATTTTTTTCTCAATTGTTGTCAAACTCCACGTCCCTTGCCTGTACAGCCCCTTGCAATTCTTCATGACCCTTTGTCAGCTTTTCACCGCATAGATCCACGTTGTATTTCTCAGTTGTTGTCTACCTCTATGTCCCTTGCCTTTATAGCCCCTTGCCAACACCTAAGACCCCTTTTCAGGTTTTTATCGTTCAGACCCGCGTTGTCTTTCTCAAGTGTTGTCAGTTTCTATGCCCCTTGCTTGTACAGCCCTTCGCCAACCACCATAACCCCTTGTCATCTGTCCGCATACCTCCTCCAGGCACAAAACTGTGGCACGTATTTAGTATTTAATAGCCTAATAAACCAATTTCAGAAGTAAAACTCTCATGAGAACATCTTTTAGCTTCCTTATCTTAAAATCCAACCTTGTGTCTCGCAATATGAGGTAATGCAACTAATTGGGACTTGTCTCTTAACGTCTTAAATTGTTACCAGACATAGTTACACGGTTTTATTGTCTACCAGTTCAAATATGCGTGTTATGAGTTACTCCACCATATTGTCTCTGAAATGGAACTCAAGGAAGTAAGGCTTTGTTTATTTATTTATTTTTAGGAAACTACGTAGAATAATGTTTTACTCCAGACAGAACCCGGTGTGTTCAAGTTTGTTAAGTACTTTAATCCAAGCTATTAATTCCACACTTAAAACTTAATATGACAATGCAAAATGTAGAAAAACAACATTGTTCCGGGATAGTTTTTATTAAAGGTACAAGAAATCCAGATTTTTTTCCTGTCATATTTGGTGCTCCATCGTTCGTAATATTACATGTATTTGTTATAGGCACTTTCAAAGTATAGGCCCTTCCTGAAATTCACGAAAAATATCACATCCCGTTGTAGTTCCCTTTAAAGCAAGGTTTCTTGAACGTTTTTCAGTCGCGACCCCTTTTTATCACTGAGATTTTTTCGCGACCACCAGGACCCCATAATATTTACAAAAATTTTGTGGGACCCCATACGTATTGCGCAAATCCGACATACGTGTGAGTAAAACTGTCAATTTTTTTCACTTGTACTGTAATATATTTCAATTCATTAACTTTAATTTCTAATTTTAAGACATAGAACAGTGTGAAAATTTTAAATAAGTTACAGACGAAATGACAGCGTCACGTGCAAAGCAAAGAAAAGGTGTGGTGGTGTATTTAATTACAGCAAAGCATACTAGGGCTATCTGCCTAAGGGGAAGGATGCCTTCGTGGAGGACTTTCTAAGGGAAACTGGCTCGTATACGCGTTACACAGCAAAGAAAAGGAACGTTTATATTGTTACGTTTTTTTCCTTTCTTCTTCTGACATCAGTTGTTGAATTATTTTCTTCCTTCACGTTCGTGCGGGGTTTGTAGATTTGGAGTGAATAACGACGACACTTGATGAAGTATCGAAACACACTTCATTTAGCCAACATTAATCAAGGACAGCTCCAATAACACTTTTTACAGTCATCGAAGACCCACTATAAACACGCTGGAACAATCAGCGACACAGCCTTCACACTGACAGGCAACAACGGTGGAGATAGCTTCACCTCAAAACACCAGAGTACAGCTTCCGACTCTGTTTGGTCATTGTCGGAACTCCACGTACTCTCCAGACTCTCCACGTGATGCACTCGACGATACACAAGAGTATAGTTCTCGACTCAGCACAGTCTAAGACAAAACTCGTCGATGCACTAATTCGCGATGCACTTAAAAGAGTCTTTCGGTGCACTCGACGACCCACTCGGCGGTCGACTTCGAGACACTCGCTGAATGACTATCAGCTCTCTAGACAAAGCACACACACTCTGAGAGACGCACACTGACGGCAGACTAGCAGGGTTTATGTAGCTGTCGGCTTTTGTTCGGGAACATTCTGGGCTAAACCGGTAAGAATTCGTTCCAGAAGGTTCTCCCACAGTCCATGGCATATCGCCACTTTTGTCGCCAAATGGGCGATTTCTCGCCAAATGTGGCAACCTTGCCGTCTTTGCAATTTTATGGCAACCCTAAAACTGCTTTGCGGGAAAGCTATCTTACCGCGCCTGTACATTTAGTAACAATTTTATAAAAAGAATGCGTCGAAACGTTTTCGTTGTTTTCTTTTGTCTGTATTGTCTTATCTGTATCTATTTTCAAATACATTGTGTAAAAATATTTAGTAATTGTAAAATTATTATAATAAGCTAAAAAAAATATCAAAGCTGCTAAAAATTTTCGCGACCTTCTGCTGCAGGTCCCGCGACCCCCTTGGGTGTCGCGACCCACAGTTTAAGAAACCCTGCTTTAAAGAACGTACGCACGCCAGTTCCTCGGTAACTTCAAAGTTCTCATCAACACCTCTCATAAATAATACTAATTGAGCAGTGTCATTTACATCAGTGCTTTCATCCATAGCTATGGAGCAAAATTTAAACTGGCCAATCTTTGGTTCTAATTGTGATGTCAAATTTTTATCGATATCTTCGATTCTAGAAGTTACCGTTTTTCGAGATAAGCTTACAGTCTCAAAATTACTTTTCTTGTCTGGACATAAAAGAACACAAATTTGGAGTAGGCATTGTTTAACAAACTCCCCATCACGAAGAGCTTTATTATTTTAGCAATATTATGTGCTACAATGTAACTTGCATGTGTAGCTGCTTCTTGGATACTGTTTACTGTCTTGAAAAAATTTTGTCGGCTTGATAATTTTTACAAAGACTTTATGCACCTTGTTTTCTTCCATATTCGGACATTGCTTCGTAACTGGAATTTTTATGCTTAGATGTGAAATCATGGGAACTGTTATATTCTTTAAAGACTGCTACAGCTTCAATGCAGAGGAGACTCGTTGGTTTTTCTTTTACAACTGTAAAATATATTTCCAGGTCCATTCATCATTAAAAGCAAGGCACTCTGAATCGATTTTAAGTTTTTAGTAGCCAATTTGGGGTTGAAATATTTTACGAATAACCCAAACAGGCATTAGCTACTCTACAGTTTTAATTAATTTCACAATGATGCTATATGTTCCGCAAGTTTACCATACACAGTCAATAATATTAGAACTCGCGCCAAAAGGGAAAGTCGCTGACTGCAGCTTACAACGCGCCACATGTGATAGCTAATTCACCTATATTGGATTCCCATGTGTCTGCTCCCGGAGAAAGAGATAACGCTTGTTGGCGACAGTCTACAGCTTAACTAACAAGCACTGATGCCACACAGAGTGTCACTGTGAGTCACTAATGAGTACAGCTCCCGACTCGGTTCGGTCGTTCTCGGAACTCAAAGTACTCTAGAGACTGTCCCCGCTGTAACTCGCGATGCACTCGACGATACATTCGATAGCCTCAACGATGCATAGCCTCTCGATGCATTAACTCGCGGTACACTGCCAAGACACCTCAACACTAGACCTGACGATCAACTCGTCAAACTCACGATCGACTAGACTACGAGACAATCTCACGAGTCACTAACTCACAATACACTCGACGACCAACTCGACACTAGACTCACGATCAACTCGAGACCATGAGACACTCCCTACTTCCGAATTTAACACTTTACCGATTAAAAGCTGTCTGGGCTTGTTATTTCCGTCGATTTAGGTTTTGTAGACCAAAATAGAGATAGTAAAAAGATCATCAGTCTTTTGGAAAAAAGGAAGAAAAAATATAATATTTAAACACAGTAGACAAGAAGATGGATACATAATATATAAATATATATGTCTTTTAATTTGCCTCAGACCGGCAAATTAAAATTTTATCCGCGAGCCGGATAGAACCTTCCGACAGGCCGTAGCTTGCGCCTCCCTGGTCTAGATACTAGGAGGCATGAGACCTCCCTTTGCAATGACTTCGGCCTTTTTGTTCTTAGTTCTATTGTTTGTAAGATTTTAATTCTTTGTAACTTTGTAGAGTCATTAGGTTATTTTTAAAGCGGGAGTAATGCAAAATGACCAACGCCCTCGCCGAGAATCGAACCACTGACCTCTGTAATACGCGCCCAGCGTGCAGACCACTACACTAAGAAGGCATGGTAAGAAGGCGGGAGAAACACCTTATATACTCCCCCTTTTAAAGGGCGATTGGAGATTTTTAGGGGACCCAATCGCCAAATCCTGGGTGTGGAGAAACATCATCCACCACCCTTTTTGTTCGAGACGTTAGGTTGATTGAAAGTCGGAGAGATGAAAAATGAGCAACGCCTACGCCGGGAATCGAACCACGGATCTGTGGAATACGCGCCCAGCGTGCAGATCATTATACTGCGAAGGCCTGCTAAGAAGGCGGAAGAAATGCTTTATAACTTTTTGCTTAACCATTTGAAATAAAAAAAATAATAATGGAAATAATAAAATATGAATGCATTTTAGAAATAAAGTTTTCAGTTATAATGTTATCACACATACCATCAATGTAATGTTCGTTTATAATATATGTACTTTATAATATTTGGAAACTGCAATTTGTTCTGACCTGTCTTCTACTTTTTGCAGCTGTTGGCGGAAGAAGAAATGAGACTTCATACCATGTTGTTTTTGCCCCTACTCCCACTGGTCACCGGTGTTCCTAACAATTGGCCAATTAGAAGAATGAGCAACGTTACTGGAGATATCATCTTGGGTGCTCTTTTCCCGATCCACGAGAGAAATGCCAAATATGAATGCGGAAGATTGCAGGTAAATATCTGCTTTTTTAAAAAGTCAAATGTAATGAAAAAAAAAAAAAAAAAAAAATCCGAAAGGTTTCAGATTTGAACGGTGGCCCGAAAGGGTTTGTTAAGGTTTTTGACGCTCTCGCTCGGCTCGTAGTCTACCAGTCTGCTGTTGCATTCACTCCTAATAACCTATTTTGTCTTTTTAGCTCAAGCATAATGTTTTAGTCCTTTCGCCATATACCATTCAACAGTAAAATTTTAAAAAATTGAAAAGCAAGATAGCAATTAAAATTTGAGTTTTAGCTGAAAACTTCATAGTGTCATGTGAATATCGTTACCGACATGCCGCGTGGAAAAAAATTGCTGGATCGCAAACGAGAAAAGTATAAATCTATGCGAATTTAAATCTTAAAGTCTGAGTTAGGTTTTATAGATCTCTTGATCTTCCTCTTGAATCTTCCCTTTTGATGCTATAGAACGGGGTGTTTTCGGTGAAATTAAAGCCATCCTATGGTTGATTTTATCATAATTTAATATTAATATTGATAATTATCTTTTCTATACGCATGGATAAGTAGTCATGATGGCAAAGAATATTTCGTTGCTAGGAGGTGTTGTAAGTGATCGTAATATCGTGAACAAATACCTCATGTGGACACCCCATAACTTCCTTGTACGGCCTATTAAATTTTACACATTTTTGTTGAATTTCATTTAAACTTATTTCCTCAAATTTCATTAGAGATATATTTCTCGTTCAATTAATTCAGTTCAGTTCTTCGCGGCAAGGCATAATTATATAAAACTCAAAGTATCTTCATTAAAAATTATAACATACAGAAAAACATAAAACAACAAATACAGTTTAAACATTTCTGCAATTAAAATTAGAGTTTCTGCATAAAAACAAGTATTTCAGCCAGCCAGCGGGCGGAAAGACATATTTTTTGGTGCACAAATTTGAAAGTTTACTTTTAGTCGCACTCGGCAAAAAGACACTGAAGTTGGTGCATAAACTCACTTAATTCACTGTTCTATAAAAAGTTTCAAATGGAAAAAAAAATGGTGGCCTCGTTAAGTTTAGCACCACCTAAACTCTTAAACTGTTGATAATTCTACAATTATTGCATTCAAGATTAACTAAAGATATACGAACCTTAAACGGAACATAGTATGATTTACTCATTTTTAAAGCAAAAACTGCACTAATTTACCAACACATAAGATTAAAAAGAATGAGCTAATCAAACCGGGTAGGATAATGTGTATGTTTGGTTCGGCCGATTGCAACCAAAACGGAAGGTGGGCAACTATAGCAGCCCCATATACAAAATTTCAACGTTCTAAGGCTATTTGGTTTTGTGTTATGCGAGATACATATATATGTACGTACAGATGTCATGACAAAATCTCTTCTGAATCCATTCTAAATCCAATTTGCATGCGATCCGTTTTAAAAAAAGAATCATTTATTCTATCCGTACGTGCAGATATCACTCGAAAACATCGTTCAAATGGATTCGAGAATTATCAGAATGGATATTTTCTTTGAAATATGATACCTGAATCTTTTCGCGATTAGGTTATTATAGGTTTGTCCCGCTTTCTTGGCATACCTTTGTGGTGTGGTGGTCTGCACGCTGGGCGCGTACTCCAGAGGTCCGCGGTTTGATTCCCGGCGATGGTGTTGCATATTTTTCATCTCTCTTGCTTCCACACACACACACACACACAAAATATCTAATGTCTTTACAAGTGGCGCTCGAACTAAAAGGGTGGTGGATGATGACTCTCCGCACCCAGGCTTTGGGGATTGGGTCCCCCTAGAAAATCCAGCCGTCCTTTAAAAGGGGGGGTCTGCATGCTGGGTGCGTAATCCAGAGGTTCGATTCTCGGCGAAGGCGTTGCATATATTTCATCTTTCCTGCTTCCAAAAATACCTAATGTCATGGTTGCATCCTTTACTTCGTACAAGGAAGTCAAATTATTGAAGTATTTCTTGATTTTTCTATCAGCAAACGAATAACAAAAATGTAAATAAATTTCACTGAGTTATGGCATAAGTCAAACATTAATAAAATATGCAGATTGTGCTTATGACAATGTTCTAAAATAATATTTTTATATAAAATATCTTTTAAGTTTACAATGCCATGTTTTTCCCACAGGATGAAGGTATTCATCAATTGGAAGCCTTGTTATTTACTATTAAGAAGATTAATGATGACAGTACCATTCTTCCGGGCGTGAAGCTGGGAGTGCTAGCTTTGGATAGTTGTGACTCAACTGCTTACGCCTTGGAGCAAACACTGGATTTTATCAAAGGGTTCATCGCCAGGAACAATGCCCACGTTGAGAGACAGTTTCTGTGTCATGATGGATCCGTGCCCGTGTTCAGAGACGGTAGTTTTGACAGAGTTGTCGGCATCATAGGTGGACAGTCTTCTTCTGTCTCCATCCAGTTGGCTAACCTCCTTAGATTATTCCGTGTACCTCAGGTATTGTAAACACCTCTTATTCAAGCTAAATGTTTCTCCGCATCAAAGGAAAAAATCTAAACTACTTTCACGATTCTTTAAATAAAATGGCAGGGTATGGATGTTGTTTTCGCAAAACTGATTTCATCTTAAACAAAACTGAAGCAAAAGCTGTGTAGCAGTGAAATGCGTGTATAAGAGAGAAACTATATGAGCGTATACCGGTGTGCTTTAGTATATCTGCTTGTAAAATCGACTTTGTCATTTTTTAAAGGATTAGGAATGATCTTGGCTTATATAAAATGCAGACTAGGGTGCACAATGAAGCGAGCTTTTCGCTGCGTTGAGAAAATGTAGGATCCAGTCTGGATTCAATCGTGACAAGCAACTGCTGCTTTCCTTCTCAAATGCACAAATTAACATTAACATGATTTCTTATCTTTTTTATGAGGTATTTTCTCTCTTCTTCCAGCAAGCCTTCGTGGTGCAACGAGCCTTTAGGATTCTATGGCTCAAATTATGCCTAAATATTAAATTTTGTAAAATTTGGTGCGAAATTTACTGAGAAATTCAATCATTTATCTTGGCTGATTTTTTTTCCAATTTGTGCGTGGAATAATTTACTTGGCGAACTTTTTAATTTATAGCAACCTTTTTTCTATTCATTTTTTTCATTGCAGACGAGCGGAAAAAAATGTCATGGTTCATTCATACTTTCAATTAATACTAACAAAGTGCGTAAACCGCATTTGGCGTTATTATCGCTCAGAAAAAGATGCCAAACGCTCCAATATATAAATTCATGTATATCTTAAAAAATTTTTGAATAAAAAAACTCTAATTTTTTTGTAAGTGTGCCTAGAAATACATATACTTTTAGATTATGCTAAAACTTTTATAGGTTATAAATACAAAAGGTTTCGAAAAATTTATGAAAAATATTTAAAAATAAATCATAAAACATGTGCGAATTATATTTGGGTTAAGTCTAAATTTCGAATTCTGGAAGAAGGAAGGAAGTTTAATAAAAAAAGAGATATTAATAAAGATATATAAAATTCAATTAACATTAAGGAGCTAAACTTTTGAGAGCTACTTTTTTAAAAACTACTCGTGCGATTTTTACAAAATTTGGTAGATTTCCACACTTTGAGTCGTAGAATGGAAATATGGAAAACAATGGGCAGGTCTTTCAGAAAAAGCTCGATTTTATGTCTAAATACCTATATTAGAAGAATGCTGTACATAAATCTAATACATATCCCAAGTCGCGCTTTTGAGACATGAAAAACGTAAGTTGAATTTCATGAATCGGTCCAATAGAACGGAAGATGTAAAACTGACCCCCTCCCCTTTTTTGCGCAGTGTACGTTGTGTCTTGGACGCAGAATTTGTGCTTATGGATGACAACGCCCATCCTAACTGTGCAAACATTGTAAAGTAATGCCTTCGATCTGAGGATATCACCCGTATGTAAAGGCCAGCATACTCAGCTGACTCGAATCCAATAGAGCATGCGTGGAAAATGCTTGGTCCACTAATCGCAGCCCGTCAAGCATCTCCTACATGGACCGGAACTTCGGAGAATAGTGCTTGCTGAGTGAAGTAATCTT
Source organism: Stegodyphus dumicola (assembly GCF_044657685.1). Taxonomy (NCBI): domain Eukaryota; kingdom Metazoa; phylum Arthropoda; class Arachnida; order Araneae; family Eresidae; genus Stegodyphus; species Stegodyphus dumicola. The sequence goes on along the minus strand of NC_140779.1, from coordinate 17,818,824 downwards.
CCCCAAGATCAAGTCAATATTTTGTTACTCAGCATGCCTAGGTGTTGTACCGACTGTATTGCATCGTCTGGCAAACATACAATGTATTAACTATCATAACAGCCATGTAATGTTAAGTTTTTGTAAGGGAAGTGTTTTTTTGTAATTGCTCCCGGGAGCAAAAATCATAGTTTTTATGAATGGTATCATGCACACACCATCTTCTTTGTTCTTTATCTTTTGTTTAATAAGTGGGCTTTATGAATAAATCAGGTTTGTTTCACGCCAGAGCTGGTATTATCCTTAATTTATGGACATGAGTGTAATTTAATGCAGTACATTGTCCCCTTTGCCCCGAAAAAGGGAGATTAATGTGTTTTTGTCAACTCTATTCCGCAAAACAAAAGATCCAATGCATCTGACTAAACGAATCATAAGTAGTAAGACTTAAGGCAGTCTGTCTTCGTTTTATTTTTATATTAAGTCTAATAGTAATTCAACAATAAAATGGCTTCGTACGTAAATAAGGACTTTATTTCAAACCCACTTCTTACCTGTATACTATTTACAATGAATTTGTTTTCTATATATTTCAACTTTCCCTAATTTTAAAACTTCTGACTATTTGGAGGAGTCGCGCACAAAAGCATTTCTTTTCAAAACAGCGCCATTTCTCCTTTGCACCGAACCCCCAGGGCTTTGAAAGGATTTGTTTTATTAAAGCGACAGGGAGTATTTCTCTTCTACGTTACCGAAGACTGCAAAGGAAAAGAATCTTTTATGCCAATACTTTTGTGCATTTATTATTCCCGGCGCCTGTCAAAATAAAATTACTCACATTTCCTTTCGTGTGAAATACAAACAGGCAGTTGGATTAACGTTTCCTGAAGTCATATTGCTACATAACACCTTGAGAGTTGGTATTTTATTCTCTGAAGCATGTAAGTGATTATATGAAGGTATTAGGAATAATATATTGTGCACTTCAGCAAGAAAGTTCTTGAAAGATGTACAGTAAGTCCCTGCATAACGCGGGGGATACGTTCCATCGAAGTAGAGCGTAATGCGAAACAACGCTAAGCGAGACTATCTTAACATGTAAATAATGGGGTTAGGGAAGACGGATAAAAAATGGTTAGGCATTAAATTTAATAATTTTTTTAATAAAAATAAAATCAAACATTTATTTATTACAAAAATAAAAGAAATATAAACGAATATACTTTTAAAAACAAATAAAATTCTCAGTCAGATCATTCAGTCTATTCTGGGTTTCCAATTTTCTGCCTTTTTGTCAAGAAGGCATTATGATAGATTGGCTTAAGGGCATATTGCGTTCAATTTCGTCGTCAATCCATATAGACAGTCGTTTTTCCATTTCCTCTATAATGTTATTTCTAGAACGGGTAATTCTAGTTGCAGTTGCCGATGACAGTATTTTTTCTTTATTCTTAAGAATTGTCCTTATTGTTGAAGTTGCCAAAATCAATGCAGCGCTAATTTGAGATTGACGTTCACCAGAATCTAATCTTCTAATCACTTGCATTTGAGTTTCCAGTGAAATGCTTTTTCTGGTTGCTTTCTTTTCTTGTTTTTTATTATCACCCATGATAAAAACTAAAGATCATACATACTATTTGTCACTGTATTATTAATCGTTATAGTATTATATATCAAATTTAAACTTACAATAATGTCAACAAATGTTGTTTCAAATGATAAAAAGCAAGAAACACAACTACACTGTTTCGGATATGTTATTTGGAAACCTAGCGCTGCGCACAATTTCGGAGAATCCCCGGGTTGAAATAAAAGAGCGCTAAACCGAAACAGCGCTAAACGAAACAGCGTTAAGCGGAGTCTTACTGTATAACCAAACAAAAGAGTTATATTCATTATACTTGAATTCTCTGGTTATATATTATTGAAAGACTCAGAGAATTTTCTAAGGTATGTGATGAAATGAGTTCTTAAACAATTTCAAATATATGTAAAATAAAGCTAAAATTAATTGATAAAGAAATCTGGTTATAAAACAACTTTACCATTTATTAGTGTTAGAATCTTCGAATAAAATAGGTGGCACAATGAGAATTAAACAGAATATAATTATACTCCGGAATGATTAGTAAATTTTGACAGAGCTATACCTCCTTTTATATTTGCATTTTAGGAATATAATTTAAAATGGCAACTTAAGCTTATGACATTAGATCAATATTTAATAATACGCATTGAAGCTTATGTCCGTTGAATTCGATTTGATTCCATTGCTGTTCTGAGAAATAATCATGTCACAGAATAAGTCCCTTTCATTAATGCTTTAAAGTGCATATATAATACTCGCAAAAATAGCTAAAGTAAAATATATACAGTAATATTTGTGGAAAATGCAACGCCATGAGGAATAGTCGGAAAAGAATGAAATTTAATCCACATATTACTGATAATGGTATAAATAAACGATCGAATTTAGGAGATAAAAAAAAAACTAAGCGAATGTTGGAATGTTGGTCAAAAGACTTTGTGTGTCCGCCACGCTGATGAATGATAGCCTGTACACGTCGTGGCATTGAATCATACAGGTTCTGAATGTAATCCTCGGGAATGGCAATCCATATGGCTTTGGCGTGACACCAAAGTTCAGTCTTAGTGTGTGCCCCACCAGCTGTAAGAGCGAGTCGCCAACCGATGAAATCCCAGACGTTCTCAATGGACGACATTTCAGGGAAATAAGCAGGCCATGGAATACGCGAAAGGTGATGTGTCTTGAAGATGGCTTGTGCAATCCGTGAAACATGTGAACGGGCATTATCCTGCTGAAATACAGCGCCCGGAATGTGCCGAAGAATGGGAAGGACCTCTAGCTCCGCAACTTTCCTTTTTCCTTTTGTAGCGATCACTGTTGAGGTTACCGGCAATCTGCACTAGATGGGACCGACAATTATACCCAATAGCTTGCCACTCCATGATGCCAGGCGTTTGTGACGTATGACGCTGGAAAACACGCTGTGGGACAGACGTTATCCTTTGTAACGTCTGATGCGTACTTTTCTATCTTTGTACTCCAGATAGTTACAAGTTTCATTGAAGAACACAACTTGTTGCCACAGGGCACTATGTTACCGTTCCCAATGAAGCTATGTTACCGTTCCCAATGAGCTGTCTGTGGTTCAGCAACAGGAGAGTCCTACGTAGAAGAAACCTTGCACGCAGTTAATGCTGCAGCAAACGGCGACGAACCGGGGAGGTAGACAACACGTCACCTGTAGCCGTGGTCCAACGTTGTGCTAATACACGAGAGAACGTTGTACGATCCGCCACAGCTATACGGATAAGGTGTCTGTTGTCCCGTGCCGTTCTGCTATTGCGTGCCCCACTGCCAGGATTTCGCCTTGTTTGCTTCAGCTCTGTCCATTTCTTCTACACATGCATCAGTGTAGAGGCATTACGCTGCGTGCGGGCTGCGATTGCTCAATACGAAAGTCCACCCTCTCGCATACCGACGAAGCGGTCTCGTTCGAAATACGTTAGTTTTTGGTATGGACTGTTCGCCGTTGACGAGGCATACTGACCACTAATTAAACGTTCACAGCAGACAAAAGACAATAAACAGATTTCAAAAAAAAAAAAAAAAAATTACAGTCCTTTTTATACATGGAGCAAGCGGCCGGTTCTCATTCCACGCATGCGTAATCGCTTTATAATTCCAATCTTTGGCATGTCTTACTTCACTTTATATTTCCTGTAAGTTTGATAGAATTTGAGTTATTCCTTTTCATGATATTGTAATTTTTATAAACGTTAGTGTAAAAGAATAATAAACGGATTGATTAAACTTTGATTTTAAATTACACTAAAATCATTTCAGAAGCAAACTATGAAATGCGGTTTTGCGAGACATGAAAAACATCTACAAAAGCTGAAAGTATTTAAATTTAAAATTTGTTACTCTCAGATGTCTTGACGGTGAATAAACAAAACGAGCAACTTACAGTTATGTGTCTGAAGGCTATTCGAGAAATATTTTTCAAGTGATCCAAATTTTTAAATTTATATATATAAACCAAGTACATTCCCTTCTTTTCTTTTTTTTTTTTTTTAAATTGTGGTCAAAATGTATTTATTTCAGTCATTATTCGATCATATTTTTCCAACAGGTATAAAAAACATATTATGTCTTTTTTCTCTACCCAAACTAAATTATTAAGTCTAAAGCCGGACAGGAATTTAAACCTGCAATCACATTTCTTTTTTTCTTGCTCAAAAGACACTGTTACGAATTGAGCATTTTAAAGTTCTTATGTACAACGTACGCTCGTAAAGTAGCCAGACAAATTAAAAGACCAAATGATAAAATAAAAAACCGAAAGAATAAATGTAAGTTTAGAAAGAGTGACATCTCACTCTTCTCAAAGCGAGTTTAACTAGTTATTTTGCTATCTGAATTTCAAAACGCCGGATTTCATTTACTGAGACATTGTACAAAAAATTTCCTTTGAGATGGAACAATGTTACAGTTGAAATTTTGTTACAAATTAGGTTAGAGATGATTCGAACAGTTTATGGTAATAAATCACTATCAAAAGCACAAGTGTATTATGTGGTACTATCGCTTTAAATATGAGCACGGAATCAACATTAAACCGACATGAAACTCCAAAGAATGAGGTAAAAGCGGAGAAAATGCGATCTTTGGTAAAAACTGATAGACATGTAAAAACTTAGAAAATTTTAAAACATACTTCAGATACGTAAAGAAAACTGTATGTTAATTTTAACTGAAAATATGAAAATAAGGAAACGTTATGCTCGATTTCTGCGTCGGATTTTAATAGAACAGAAAAAAAAAAAAGAGAGAGAGAGAAGAAAGCTTGCGGTGACGTTTTCCTGAATTCTGACGAACAGGACAACAATTTCTTAAAGTGTGTTTTGGAAGGATATGGCACTTGGAGTCTACAATATGACCCAGAAACAAAACGATAAAGTGCACAGTGGAAAGAACCGTCTTCTCCCATACAAAAATTTTTGTACACACCACATGACTTCCTTGTACGGAATATTAAATTATACGCATTTTTTTTTCATTTCATTTAAACTTATTGGATTGAATTAAATCTACTTCGCCGACAGCGCATAAACCACAATAGAATAAATGCATTCTTTAAAATTCACGCTAGTATTTGTTTACCATAGCGACACTCTGGCGCTAGATTCACTTAACAGTATTAATAATTATATAACAGTTAATTTATATAATAATTATATAACGGAAACTAAGTTAACTGTTATATAATCCAATAATTATATAACAGTTAACTTGTATATTTCGTTTATATTATAACTCATAATGCACAATATTTATATCATTTAAAGAATAGAATTATCTAATCGTTGCCACATGTTCTATTCAAATACTACAATAAAGCTAGAATGATGTATAAAAGATATTAAGCAAACAAAACAAAATAGAAATAGTTTTTCACAGACGATTGAGTATTTCTCATTTAATTAATTCAGTTCTCACTTTGCGAGAAGGCAAAAATACATAAAAACTCAAAATATCTATATTAAAAATTACGAAGTAAATCTTAAACACTTATTTCCTCGAAAAAATTCCAGAAAGAATTAAGCATGATTTAATTGGAAATAATAAATTAATGCGTTATCTTTGTTATTGCGAAACTAAGTTTGTCTAGATTGGCATCAAGTCCACTAGTCTCCTGTTTCAAATGTAAACATCAATGGCCGGCATATAAAAAAGGCTTAGCGGCACTTAGACAACTGTAAAATTGTTGATAATTGTAACAATATTGCGTACGGATTTACTAAAGGCATAAAACCCTTAACCGGAAGATAAAAAAAAACATAATTCAATCATTTTTAAAGCAAAAAATGTACAATTTACAAACATATAAGAGTAAAGAAACTGAGATCACTGAGCCGGGTAACAGAGTGGATATATTTATAAATATATTTATATAGGTTTGGCGCGGCCGATCGCAACCAAATACGAGGTGCACATCTACATGTTATAGTAGTCTTATATACAAAATTTCAACGTTCTGAGGTTACTCGTTTTTGAGTTATGCGAGATACGTACGAACGTACATACGTTCGTACAGACGCCACGAAAAATTCTCTTCAGAATTCATTTTAAATCAGTTTTTTAGTTTTTTTGGAGGAAACGAGTGTTTTATTCTGTCCTTACGTACAGATATCATGCAAAAACATCGTTAAATTGCATTCGAAAGCGGTCAAAGTGGATATTTTCGTTGAAATATGCTGCCTGAAGCTTTTCGCGATTACAATACTTCCTTTTTACTTCGTACAAGGAAGTAAAAAGGAGGAGAAATCAAAGACTAAGGTGCTGTGGATTGCATTTTTTTTACTACAGAGGACTTATTCACGATGAACATGCCCCTGAAAATCAATCATTTAAAGAGTACTTTTACAAGAAAACGCTTTTTCGATTAAAAAAGCAAGATAAGGGAAGTTAAGAAAGAACTTTTAAAACTCTGAGCATTGGTTTCTTTTGCATTTATAATGTTATGCCTCAAGCAGCATTGTATCAAACACCAAACTTCTGCAGAACAGTACCTCACTAAGCATTCATTTGCAGTCAGTCATCCACCATATTATTTTCCTGACGTAATGGCAGCTGATTTGATTTCCTTTTTTCTGAAGCTTAAGATGGCCGAGACACAACAGATATGCGAGCTTCTCAGATACTAAATCAAATGTTACGCGTATTTTGCAAGCGGTTAGTTCCCAACGCCTTTTGTTTCTATGACCAGAAGAAACTTTGGAGAATTGTATAGACTCTTTCAGAGATTATTTTGAAGGAAATAAATTTATTTGAAGGTTATTAATATTTTTCTTGCTTATAAGATATTAACTGATTACTTTATGTGGGCTAATTTATTTATTTGACATTTGTAGTTTATTTGACACATTAAAAAGTACATAAAAAATCTTATAACTCACCACAGAAAATAAATCATAATCTTTAAAACGTAATGAAAAGGCATTAATTTGTTAACTACTGCAACCACTCACTTCGAATTAGCTAAACCAGTTGACCGCTAAAATTGCAGTACCTTGAGGAAAGCAGCTATTCTGCTTGAAATTTGCATATCACACATTACAGACAAAAATATTATAGTAATGCTTCACATGTGCGACTGATCATGGTAGCAATGCGGATCAATCATGGGACCCATGGGTCCAGGAAGGACAAACAAAGAGGTTCTTAAGGACCTCAACATTAAGGTTCATACTTTTTGATCCCTAAAGTTCCTTCAGTTTCTGAACATTAAAAAATCTTAACGGATATCAATTCATGTGATCCGGATCTGCATATCCATGCGACCTTGGCATCTAGCGGAGTTTTAGCAGACTATGCATATCTAGGTGACTAAAGTAGTTGACATACATTAGTGACTATTCACAAATGAAAAAAAATCTGATGTGTACACCACATGCCTTCCTTATACGGAATATGAAATTCTACGCATTTCTTCTTGCATTTCACTTAAAATTATTAGATTGAATTAAATCTACCTCGCCGAGAGCGCATAAACCACAATAGAATAAATGCGCTCTTTAAAATTCACTCTATTTGTTTACCATAGCGACTCTCTGGCCCTAGGTTCACTTAATAGCATTACGTTTCATTCATTTTTTAACTCAGAATGCACAAAATTTATATCATCTTAAGAATTGTCTAATCGTTACCACATGTTCTATTCAAATACTATAATACATCTAATACGATGTATAAAAGAAATTAAGGAAACAAAACACAAAAGAAACAGTTTTTCACAGACGATTCAGTATTTCTCATTCAATTAATTCAGTTCTCACTTCCCGACAAGGCAAAAATACATTAAAACTCAAGATGCCTGCATTGAAAATTATGAAGTAAAATCTTAAACACTTATTTCCTGGAATAAATTCCAGAAAAGTTTAAGCATGATTTAATTTGCAATAATAAAAGAAGGCGTTATCTTTGTTATTGCGAAGCTTACTTTCTCTATATTGGCAACAAATCTCGAATGCAAACAAGCAATGGCCGCCATGGAAAAAACTAATAGGCTTAGCGGCACTTAAACAACTTTTAAATTGTTGATAATTCTAAAAATATTGCATACAGATTTACTAAAGGCATAAAAACCTTAACCGGAAGATAAGAACAACATAATTCAATCATTTTTAAAGCAAAAAATGCACAATTTACAAACATATAAGAGTAAAGAAACTGAGATCACTGAGCCGGGTAACAGAGTGGATATATATATAAATATATTTATATATGTTTGGTGCGGCCGATTGCAACCAAAATACGAGGTGCACATCTACATGTTATAGCAGTCCTATATACAAAATTTCAACGTTCTGAGGCTACTCGTTTTTGAGTTAAACGAGATACATACGTACGTACGCACAGACGCTATCAAAAATTCTCTGCAGAATTCCTTTTAAATTAGTTTTAGAATTTTTTTTGAGGGAAAAGAGTCCTTTATTCTGTCCTTAAGTACAGATGTCACGCAAAAACATTGTTAAATTGCATTCGACAGCGGTGTAATTGGATATTTTCGTTGAAATATAACGCCTGAAACTTTTCGCGATTACAATACTTCCTTTTTACTTCGTACAAGGAAGTAAAAAGAGTGATGATTGAGGTGTTACATCTTTGTTGTCCAATCGTTACGCCTTAGTCGGAAGCACGATTCCTCTCCTTCTCTTCCATCATTCATCTCACTGCGGTACAGTTAGTCGTGTTGAGTAGTCGCAGTCCTGCTACTTACATATACACACAACTCAGTTTAAAAAAAATCTCTCCCGAAAAGTCACAAAATCTGAACTAGTTTTCGCCGTATATTTTGTAGAGTTCCTAACGGTGTAATGCTGAGTTACTGCTCAACGTGAAGAATCTTAAGAACTGATAAGCGAATAATCACTTGAGTTCGTATGACAGTAAAACAAGAAGATGGAAGAGTAAAAATAACCCTTTTATTATTCAAAATAAGATTTAACTCCGTCTTGGCGCGTACAATAAAGCCGACACTTGGGCTTTGAACTTAAGAGACTAAGAATAATACTACACTAATTCTAACTAAAAAGGAGATATAGCCGAAGCTATCAAAATTCTAACAGAGTTGGCCCCTCAACATTAATTGACTGTGAAGTTATCAAGGGCCTAAAGTGCGGCCGAACGTAATAATAGGTTACAAGAGAGTAGCCTAAAATGGCGGACGCGTGCAGCCAGAATACCTGGTATCTCTCTCCCTAAGACCGAAGAACTTCGCGGTTAAATACCGCTGTTCCTCATTATGTATTCAGACGTGATACTAAAGCTAAGTTTCGACCGGAAGTAGTATGTTAAAGTTAAGAATCGACAGGAACTTTAAATCAGGAAAGGAACTTTAAATCCAAATTTAACTGTTAATAAAATTAACATAATCCATTCAAGTTTCTAACTTACGTACAGCATCATAGACTTTAACCAAACATTTGGTTTCCAGATTTTCCACATAATTTTGTAACACTGTCAAAATTATATTTTGAAACTGTTGATAGACTTCAGAATATACAGAGGCTGTTCGCACATTTTTTAGACGATGTATATTGTATTCACAAAACTAAATTATGTAAAATTCTTGTCTATTTGACATCCCTTATTCTGAACTATCTTTCGACACCGCAATTTCCAGGATAATAATGCCTTTTGAAGGGGCAGAAGAGCTATTCTATCCCATTCCTCCCGAACAGCTTTCCAGAGTCCTGTTAGGGTTTTAGGACAACGTTTGGATAATGCAGTTTTTAAAAGTCCGAAAGCACAAAACTCCATTGGTGACACATCGGGAGATTTAGAGGGATATCAGTGAAGGGTATGGCCTTGATACCAGCTTTTTGTTCCATTTCTTATAGGAAATTTACAGTGGATTTTTATGTATGACTGCTAGCTTTGTCCTGATGGAGTTTCACAGATGGATGGCACTGTGGGTAAAGTGATGGTATTTCATTCAGAAAACTTGGCGATAAAATATGTTCCTGATAGTATTTGGAGTTAATCTTGACATTTTTTTGCACCATCTTTATTTTTAACTTGCCATTATAAAAAAAAACCAGCAACAATCATGAATCCCTTAGAAAACCTTTCTCTCGATTCTTTGAACCATGTACTTAAATATTTTTCTCCCCTTTTATGATAAAATACGGCTCTTTTTTGTTACAATCATTTAAATACACCCATGCTTCATCTATTGTGACAATTGTTTTCCATTTTTCTTTGGATAAGTGTTTCTCATATAGAATTCTGCAGCGTGTCCTGCGTTGAGCGATATGTTTTGAAAGAAGACGATGCACATTGCGTTTTTTTCCCTTTCTTAAGATTTAAAGCAACGTTTATCATTTTGTTTACAGTGGACACCTAGCATTTTAATGATTTTGCAACTGTCCTTTGACTAGGGGGATTTTCTTTTAGCATTAAACAACGTACCTTTGCAACAGTCGAAAGATGTCCGTTTTTTCCTTAGATACTTGTTTGGAATTTTTGTCCCCCTTGAGGCTCCAATTTGACGTTTTTTTTTCCTTTCTTGTTGATGATATTACCTATCGACGCTTTATATATCACAAAACCATGACTCTCACATCGTTTTTGGATACCGAAGTATGCATATTTCTCTTCGGAAAGAGCGTAAATGTAGCCTTCGAACCACGGCTTTGTTAAATTCGCCATTTTGAATAAAAACAAAACTTTCAAGCCACAGACGATAATTTTGACTTTTAAAAACATAGTACGATTGCAATTACGTCTTTTGCAGCAAACGATTTTTTATTACCTCTTACCAAAATCGTCTAAAAAATGTGCGAACAGCCTCTGTATAATAATCAAAAACTGAAGTCGATAACTTAGGAGAATTTGTTCTCAGAGCACAAGTATGATTTCTTTGACTAAAAAACCTTTACTAAGACTCCAGTTGAGGAGCCAAAAAATAAATGCCTTGAAGTTAATAAGGAGAAAAAAAAAACTTGAAATTAACTATTGTCTCCAAACCAAACTATTGTCAACCTTGAAAGCAACTATGAGTGAAATTCCATTTCAAATTTTTTGACTATTGAAATTCGGGAGTCAGTTTCCTTGATGTAAGTCTCTTTGAGTCATATCCACTTCGCTTTTCTAAATAATTACTATAACAAAATTGCAGGATTAGCTGTGGCTTATTCTCTGCGCCTGCCACTACCGACATTTACACGCGTTATATTCGGTTCAAATTATTTGAAAAACTATCTTTTTGGTTTTGGATTCTCTACATTGATAACGCTTTTCCTCAATTTGACGAAAAAAAAAGAAATTTTAACCAAAATTTTGCGCTATGAATTCGATTGATCTACACACAACCTTACACACAAGCAACAGACAAGCAACACTGCGTCAAATAACCGCAGAAATCAATGTGGGACGTACGAGGGACGTGTCCGATACGACAGTGCGGCGAAATTTGTCTTCCTTGGGTTATGCCAGCAGAAGAAAGACTCGAGTGCCTTTACTGACAGCACGACATCACCTGCAGCGACTCTCGTGGGCTCGTGAGCATATCGGTTGGTCCCTAAACGAATGAAAAACCGTGGCTTGGTCAGATGAGTCACGATTTCAGTTGGTAAGAGCTGATGGTAGGGTTCGAGTGCGGCGTAGAACCCACGAAGCCATGGACCCAAGTTGTCAACAAGGCACTGTTCAAGCTAGTGGTGTTTCCATAATGGTCTGGGCTGTTTTTACATGGCATGGACTCGGTCCTCTGGTGCAACTGAACCGATCATTGACTGGAAATGGATATCTTCATCTACTTGGAGATCACTTACAGCCATTCATGGACTTCACGTACTCAAACAACGATGGGATTTTTATGGATGACAATGCGCCATGTCACCGGGCCACAATTGTTCGTGATTGGTTAGAAGAACATTCTGGACAATTCCAGCGAATGATCTGGCCACCTAGATCGCCCGACATGAATCCCATCGAACATTTATGGGACATCATCGAGAGGTCGGTTCGTGCCCAAAACCCTGCACCGTCAACACTTTCACAATTATGGACGTCTATAGAGGCAGCATGGCTCAATATTCCTGCAGGAGACTTCCAACGACTTGTTGAGTCCATGCCACGTCAAGTTGCTGCACTTAGCCGGGCAAAAGGAGGACCGATAAAATATTAGGAGGTATCCTATGACTTTTGTTACTTCAGTGTATATTTGGAAATCATCCGCTTTAAGAATGGTTTTTCATGAATGACTTCGTTCTGTTAGAATGAAGAACTAAAGTCAGCTTATTTCAAGAAGTCTTCTGCAGAGGCAATCCTTCGAATAGTTTGCAGGAATTACTATCTAGGCACAAATTTTCAATTAGAATGGATTTTATATGAAAACGTGAAGTACCCGTGTAAAAGGAAATCCACTTAAAAAAATATTTATTAAAAGAAAGAAATTGCTTATTTAATTTTAAAAACTGTTTTTGTTTGTACTTTATTTTCGATTTTAAAATCACTATATCTATTTTACCTCTTTATTTTAGACCGTTACCTCCAATTCATTGAGCCTATTTTTGGAAATGAAAAGGTTGTTTTATTATTATTAAACTTCTACTATTAGCTCACACACTCTCTATATCTTGTTTAAATTTTCAATCGTTAATAAAATACTTTTTATTCATCCACTCAAGTTCAAATAGATTTTTTTAAACTTGTAGTGGATGACACTTGATGCTAATACAGTTTTGTCACATATTAAAGTCCTACTTATTTATTCCTGTTTATTGGAACTAAAGATATGCAGTTTTAATTAAATATATTATAAGACTTACAAATAATGACCGTTTATTAGGAATTCTCATGTGCCGTAAAAATGAATTTTATAACAACTTATAAATAATAGTACATGACTCTGATAGATGGGATTGTAATTTTTAACAAAAATAAGTGGCAACAGTGAGACACAGTTCTAAAGGATTTTATTATAAAACTTACAAATAATGACCGTTTATTAGGAATTCTCACGTGCCGTAAAAATTAATTTTATAACAACTTATAAATAATAGTACATGACTGTGATAGATGGGATTGTAATGTTTAACAAAAATAAGTGGCAACATTGAGACAGAGTTCTAAAGATTTTTCTTATACGACTTACAAATAATGACCGTTTATTAGGAATTCTCACGTGCCGTAAAAATGAATTTTATAACAACTTATAAATAATAGTACATGACTGTGATAGATGGGATTGTAATATTTAACAAAAATAAGTGGCAACAGTGAGACAGAGTTCTAAAGATTTTTATTATAAGACTTACAAATAATGACCGTTTATTAGGAATTCTCACGTGCCGTAAAAATGAATTTTATAACAACTTATAAATAATAGTACATGACTCTGATAGATGGGATTGTAATTTTTAACAAAAATAAGTGCAACAGTGAGACACAGTTCTAAAGGATTTTATTATAAAACTTACAAATAATGACCGTTTATTAGGAATTCTCACGTGCCGTAAAAATGAATTTTATAACAACTTATAAATAATAGTACATGACTGTGATAGATGGGATTGTAATGTTTAACAAAAATAAGTGGCAACAGTGAGACACAGTTCTAAAGATTTTTCTTATAAGACTTACAAATAATGACCGTTTATTAGGAATTCTCACGTGCCGTAAAAATTAATTTTATAACAACTTCTGTAGCAATCTGTAGCAATCTTGCTTTTGAGCAAGAAGAAAGGAGGTGAGGACTTTGGCAGTACATGACTGTGATAGATGGGATTGTAATGTTTAACAAAAATAAGTGGCAACAGTGAGACAGAGTTCTAAAGATTTTTCTTATACGACTTACAAATAATGACCGTTTATTAGGAATTCTCACGTGCCGTAAAAATGAATTTTATAACAACTTATAAATAATAGTACATGACTGTGATAGATGGGATTGTAATATTTAACAAAAATAAGTGGCAACAGTGAGACAGAGTTCTAAAGATTTTTATTATAAGACTTACAAATAATGACCGTTTATTAGGAATTCTCACGTGCCGTAAAAATGAATTTTATAACAACTTATAAATAATAGTACATGACTGTGATAGATGGGATTGTAATATTTAACAAAAATAAGTGGCAACAGTGAGACAGAGTTCTAAAGATTTTTATTATAAGACTTACAAATAATGACCGTTTATTAGGAATTCTCACGTGCCGTAAAAATGAATTTTATAACAACTTATAAATAATAGTACATAAGTGTGATAGATGGGATTGTAATATTTAAGAAAAATAAGTGGCAACAGTGAGACAGAGTTCTAAAGATTTTTAAAGTGTATGGAATTAAAGAATTGTAGTTTTATAGAGTTGGATGAAGTGGATGTAATGTCCCATCATGTAGCAAAAATTCTCCCCATATTTCAATGTTAGCATGATAATAATGTATATTTAAAATGTAACCCTTTGAAATGTCCCTTACTTCACAAACGGAGAATGTGAAAAAAAAGCGAAAGGAAACTACAACACAACGCAAGCGACGATTTGAGAAAGAAAAACATAAGCGCCAAGAAAACTTCCTGCGAAAACTCTTTGCAGCAGGTCAAGCATATGTCGCCTTGAGTCGTGTGCAGTCATTAGATGGAATATTAATCGAAGAACTAGACTGCTCGAAATTCACTGGAAAGGTTCCTTGCAATAATGAAGCATTGCAAGAGATGGATAGAATGAGAAATTATAGACCATTATCAACTTCACAAATTAGACGGAAACATGTTAATAATGTTAATAAAAAGTAACTACAATAAAATTTTTCTTTGTTGACCTAAGTAGGAATTGACTTTTTTTTATATTACTTGTTTTGGAATTAAAGCTTGTAGCTCTGTATGTATTTGCATTGCATGTTAAAACCACTACTTGGAATAGTATTTCCGTAAATATTTTCACAGAATGTTTCGTGGAAAACAATACATCAGTTTTTATTGAGTGTACTTACAATACGTAAAAATTTAAACTTTTCTTATATAGAACTGGTGGTACTACATACATTTATATAAAAAAATTATTGAAATTCATGTTTATGTGTGTTGTGACTATCTCACTTGTTTGACAGTAATATCAGAACAAGCCCACGAAATTTCTCGTGGCAAGGAACGCAAGATTGTGCCTGCCATTGGCAACAGCCTTGAGCACCATACAGTTGACAGTACGACTTCGCTCAGTTCCGCCCCCCATTTTGAGGAAGAGCACCCCGGGGGGGCGAGGATCAACCACTCCTCTTTCCATACCGCTAACCTCTTCAGAGGACTTTCGGCTCGCCATATATTTAAAGTGCCCCCACGCCGTAACGATACTATACATTTACAAACACCTGCGCCTTCTCTGGGATTCAAACCCGGGCCGTTCGGTACCGCATTGGCTCCCGTAACCACTTGAGTCGTGTCTAACACACATTAGGTTCTAACAATACCATTTCTAAGCACAGTTCTCTTAGAAATAGACATCGCTCCTTCAGCATAAGTCGTATCTTGTCTCGTGTCTAACTCACTTGAGTCGTGTCTAACACACATTAGGTTCTAACAATGCCATTTTTAAGCACAGTTCTCTTAGAAATAGACATTGCTCTTTCAGTATGGCATTAACTCTTCTTGAACTGGCACATTTATTAACCTGAAGACAGATTACTTGCTCTGCAAAGCATAGCTGTATGCACGTTAGAACTATATAAGCTAGTTCAATATGTCAGCAACAGAGTATGTGATATGTATGTTCAGTATGTAATTTAGTATTTATACTATGCCAGGTTTTCATACACAAAGTTAGCGCTATATCTGAATGCTGTACTATTATCTGTACATATTTATATCTTTTATTAATGCTACCTAATTTATACTAAGGATCACACTTACCTCAATGGCATGCTTCATGTAAATTTTAACTATCATGATAACTTATATTGTATAGATGTATATATTAATATGAGTGAGAGTATGTATACTTTTATTTGTTTCAGATTATATATGTATGTAAGTGTATATATCTGTATCTGAGTTGGTATTTATATGTATATACGTATATTTTGATTGTATTCTTCTTGAAGTGTGCACATGTATATTTCTTTTTTGCATTTTATAAATGTCGTCTGCTCAGCCGGGGCTGCCAAGGGCTGCGGCCTGGTAGCTAGTGGTTAACTCCCGCTGAGTTCCAACTATTGTTTGAAAGTGATTTACTTTTGAAAGTTTAGCTTAAAGAAAGGAAGAAAAATCTTTTGGTTTCAGCTAAAATTCTATTTTATTAGGAGAAGTTCTTTGTCATAACTGCTTCTTATGCAAAACATTTCACTGAATACGAAAAGATCAGAATTCGGTCCTAAATGTTTTTGTCCGGGAAGGAAATTGAAAGGAAATTTGAATGTTTCACGTTCGATTTAAACACGAATTCTTTTCGCTGTTTTGCAGTTCGTTCTGTCAGACGATCCCTTGATTTTAACATAGCCAATATATCCTAAGTGAAGACGAATTTCTTGTAGCTTATACTGAACCGCTATTGTAAACAACCTAAACAATAGCGGATGCGATTTTACGTTTCCGTTTGTAAATCAGAATATTTGGTGAACAGAACAGATGGGTGCTTGTTGGGAACAGGAACGATCCCACTACATTTTCCTGTGGGAAGATACTGAAATTTAATCGGAAGCACAATGACAGGTTTCGATCAGTAAGTGGACGGAGTGGCAGGCTAATTTCCGTTTTGCTGTTGGAAGCACAGAGGAAGAATTATCATGAAAAAGACCTCCGTCAGAAATAGCAGCAGCTTAAACGATAAGCAAAAATGTGGCGCCGAAGATTCGCCTTGCAACGCAGAAATTCTCAGGTGTTATGCTACGACATGCAGTCAAAGTTAAGAATTTTCCTTCTAAACAAATGCCTAATTTCGTCATAAATTCAGAAACGTAATTATATAGGATATGGAGGAAATGCATTGTTTAATTGTTTTAGACAGATTCACAGGACATTATCGAAAAACATTTGTAGGGGTTTATTTTAATTTTCTAATAGTTATTTTTATTTTTGAACAAGCTTTTCCTTTTAATTTCTTTTCCTATCTACGTTTCCCTGCCAAAATGAGTTTTTAGAATTACGTTTGAAAGTCTATGTCTCTTTGAGAATATACCATATAGTAACCTTTTCCGTAACTAGGTCTAAATTTTCCGTAACTAATTCTAGAATATCATCAAGAGTAATTTCAGAGAATCCATCGCCTCCTATTGCGCGTACAAGGCTTACTGTTTTATTATATTGACGCGAAGTTAGCTTGCATAGTCTATATCTCTTTGGGAACATAGACTTTATAAGGAATTAGAAGAAGGGTGTATGAGACGCTTTTATTCAAACATAAAATTAACAAATGACCCAACTTGGATTACAAGAAGCCAAGCACTTCTGGCTTAACAAAAATACGTAATAAATAATAATTTCAAGGTGTGGTAGATTAGCCTAACGACTCACAGAATATTTAAATGCGCAGGAAGAGCTCTGGTTTGTAGTAAACCGGCGAGACAAGCTAAATGGCTAGAACACTCAACGCCGCTAACGCAAGTCTCTAATAATGAGTGGCGGCTCGTAGCTAAAATTAGTGGGGTGCTGTTCCAAAAAAAATTAAGCTTTGATTTAAAATTGTGTAAAAGGAAACGAACATGTATAAAAAGAAAATTTATTTTGAAACTTCATGAAATCTTACCAGAAAAAAATTAAAAATTTCTCAATTACTTTAACCAAAATTGTTACAGTTCAATCTTTGTCTATTCATTTAAAAATGAAATCCATTCTTCTTGTTTTAATTTGCGCGAAAAGATCAGTAATTTTCTCCTTGATCTCTGGACGACAACTGAGGAAATTTTTCTTTATTGAAAGCAATGCAAGCTCATTTAGTTTTTCCGAATTCCTAGTGCTTCTTAGAAAAATTTTCATTCTTTTCAATGTTGAAAAGCAGCGTTCTGCCTCTGATGTAGTCATGGGAACTCTCAAGAGAATTTTTATCAGTTTAGTAATTTCACTAAGAACATCATCTAGATTATTTTCGAAGATAAATTTCAGTAGCTCAATTAATTTGCAATATTCACGGATATCAGACCTACAATAGAATACTTTTAGTTCAGTTTCAAGCTTTTCTTTGTCAATTATTGGATATGCTTCAGTGGTCAGTACTATTTCTTGTGTAGAATGTTCATTCTTAAAACTAGCGAAGCATTTCTTGTTAAACAATTTGCTTTCAGTGTTTAGTGGAAGAATACCTGTGCATTATATCAATATATAATATAAAATCATATATTTCCTTAGCTTCCGCCATCAGTGTCTTTGAAAAATTCTCACAGTACTTTGAGTTTCTTAATTCTGAAATAGCAGTTTTGAAATTTGTTATACATTCATTAACTTTAAGCGTACTAATTTCTCTGGGTTGCATGTAGTTGCATATTATTTCAACGCGAGGCATAATCTGATACAAATTCAGTAACCAAAACTTGAAATTATCATCATTTAGATATTTTTAAATGCAATAGTTTGATCTGCATTTGATGTTGATTAAATTTCAGTAAGGCAAATTTTTAAAGGTTGCAAATTTTCATGAACTTTGTTTATGGTTCGTATGATGAAGTTCCACCTTGTAGAGGAATACGACACGCGCGGAATAAAAAGAAATCACGTTCCCAATAACACGCCAGAATTTCGGAACCGCAAAAGCGACAATGCTTTGTCTCTCCCTGGCTCGGCGTGCTGCTTTCTGTGTGCGCATGCGCAGAACAGCCAAATGCCATGTCGCTGGAACTGTGAAACGCGAATGAACGAATGAAGAAAGAATTAAAGACTAAAGGGCACACTATATTAAATATTAAAAATTAAAATAAATGGAAATAGGAGGCGCTGCAGTTCCACAGTGCTTATTACGAGCCGCCACTGCTAATAATTACAACATAACGTAACCTGGAATAGGCAAACACGCTCTAAAAACTAACTTCCGAAACTCTTGTTTAAATAGCACTTCTTTCTACGTTAATCTGAATAAACTCCCGTTATCTCGTGTGCATTCTGCAATGAAACGCATGCGTGAAAAGAAGGTAATAGGAAAGTCTTTCAACTTAAAATGAACTATTAGTTAAAATAAATAGTTAAAACCTCACACGTTTTATGTAAATGAAGTCGAAACAGGTATTTAAGCTTAAATCTGAATCATTTCACTAGAAAATCCTAGAGGAGCGTGTTCTGCCTTCTGACCACGTTGTTGCTGAAAGTCTAATCTTACTGCTATCGAGCCGTATTGTTACGGAGTATCCGCCGGTGGTCTTAAGTAGGGGTCAACTCTGTTAATTAATTACGTGCAGCTTGCAGCTTCATCGGTTTTATTTTAGTATTAGATTAGGTTTTATTTTCTAACCCCGAGTGGAGACTTAATGCAAATCCATGTGTAAGTCCCGAGTGTAAATCGCGAGTGGAGGCTTACTGTAAGCCCCAGGAGGGGCCATCTGTTCATTGAGTAGAAATATAGAGTAAATTTAGCCCTTCCCTAGGCTTGTCATTTGCGTACGAGAACTCAGCGATAAGTAATTCCCTATACAGTTCTATATTCTAGCCCTCAAGGACTTCCAGTTTATCTAGGATAGTATACGTTTATTATAAAAAGGATCTTGCATTAAAAATGTTTCTGAATAAAAAAAATTCAATAATCAATTATATTAAACTACGAGACCGTCATATTTTAAATACAGCTGTTTAATTAAAACATTAATAACTAATATTCATTTTATAAGGTTGTAGAGTTATTAGGTTATTTTGAAGTAGGAGCCGTGAAAATGAGCAATGGCCTCGCCGGGACTCGAACCTGGATCTCTCGAATACGGGCCGCATGTGTTCCCGTTACACCACGAAGGCATGCAGAAAGGAGGGAGAAAATATTTCGTAAGGTTTTCCAGAGAATGAACTTCGTCAAGACTGGACCTTATCAAGATATTATTGCTATTTCAAATTCTAAAATTCTTTTGCCATTCCTGAATGCAGTCTATTGTTAAAATCAATTTTACCGCTTTCAAATCGTTTAAAATACTTTACGAACATCTGAGAATACACATTCTGTGATGCTCACGAGAATAGATTTCGCACAAGATTTATTTTGTTTCTATACCAGTTTAGTAAAAATAATAAAGCGTGTTACAGCGTAAATGCATCTTACTGGATTTCATTTTTGCCTCCGGAAAAAAATGAGGTTATATTATTTCTTAAAATCCCATACGTAAATTTTCAGCTGATGAATAAGTATTCTCTTAAATTTATATAGTATTTATATAGGAAGGATTTATATAGAAATATATGTAGGAAGAATATGCCAGTTTTTAAATTACAGCAGTTTATCATCTGTCATCACAGATCCAACGCTGTGGTTTTCTACTATTTTTCGTTTCATCTTGGAACCACTAGCGGCACAGCGGTAAAATCGCTGAACACTGGTAGTTTCGACCTGAGTTTGAATCCAGACCAACGGGCTGACTCCATAACGTTTTCGTGATTTTCCCCATGCGTAAAGTGCATACGAGCCAGTTTCTCTTAGAAAATCCTCCTCCATGAAGGCATCCTTCCCCTTAGGGAGATAGCCCCAGTATGCTTTGCTATAATAAACTAAACCAAACTATTTCATTTCCTGGCAGCCCATTTTCATGTCTTCTCCTCTTAATATTAGCAATAAGATTTTAATTAATGGTAATGGAAACACACATTCCAGTGACAAAATTAATAAAACACTGGAGCAAAACGATGAGTAAATTCTGTATATTGCTGATTCACTCGGCATAAAAAAAAATCTGATGTGTACCCTTGTACGGAATATTAAATTATACGCATTTTGTCTTGCATTTTGTTTAAACTTATTGGATTTAATTATATCTACTTCGCCGACAGCGCATAAACCACAAGAGAATAAGTGCATTCTTTAAAATTCACTCTATTTGTTTACCATAGCGACACTCTGGCGCTAGGTTCACTTAACAGTATTATATTTCACTCATATTATAACACCGAATGCACAAAATTTGTATCATTTAAAGAATTATCTAATCGTTGCCACATGTTCTATTCAAGTACTATAATAAAGCTAGAACGATGTATAAAAGAAATTAAGCAAATAAAACAAAAAAGAAACAGTTTTTCACAGACGATTGAGTATTTCTCATTCAATTAATTCAGTTCTCACTTCGCGACAAGGCAAAAATACATAAAAACTCAAAATATCTCTTCTAAAAATTACTAATTATTAAAAATTAAGTAAATCTTTAGCACTTATTTCCTCGAAAAAATTCCAGAAAAGATTAAGCATGATTTAAATCGCAATAATAAATGAAGGCGTTTATCTTTGTTGTTGCGAAGCTACGTTTCTCTAGATTGGCAACAAATTCACTACTCAGCTGTTTCAAATGTAAACAAGCAATGGCCGCCATCAAAATAGGCTTAGCGGCACTTAAACAACTTTTAAATTGTTGATAATTCTAAATATATTGCATACAGATTTACTAAAGGCATAAAACCCTTAACCGGAAGATAAAAACAACATAGTTCAATCATTTTTAAAGCAAAAAATGTACAATTTACAAACATATAAGAGTAAAGAAACTGAGATCACTGAGCCGGGTAACAGAGGGGATATATTTATAAATATATTTATATACGTTTGGCGCCGCCGATTGAAAACAAAATACGAGGTGCACATCTACATGTTATAGTAGTCCTATATACGAAATTTCAACGTTCTGAGGCTTCTCGTTTTTGAGTTATGCGAGATACGTACGTACGTACATTCGTACGCACGTACGTACATACATTCGTAGAGACGCCACGAAAAATTCTCTTCAGAATTCATTTTAAAGCAGTTTTTTAGTTTTTTTTTTTTTTCGGGGGGGGGGAAGAGTCTTTTATTATGTCCTTACGTACAGATATCACGCAAAAACATCGTTAAATTCATTCGAAAGCGGTCAAAGTGGATATTTTCGTTGAAATATGCTGCCTGAAGCTTTCGCGATTACAATACTTCCTTTTTACTTCGTACAAGGAAGTAAAAAGAATAAATAAAACTCTGAAAGCTTTCAGATTTTATATTTCGCTCAAAGGGGAGATTTTTAACGTTTTTTGATGTACCTTTACTTATTAAACATAGCTCTTCGCATTTAAACCATAAAATTCAATACAACGGCATTGTCACAAAATATTTAAAAGAGCGTATCTTTAGAATTTCCGATACACAGTCTCTCGGATATTAAGATAGATAGAAATATTTTTTTTTTCCGTCCTGCGTTGCAATTGCTTGCTTTAAAATCGTTGAGTCTGTTAATAAAAAATTCTTTGATGTTTGACAAAATAGGAAATAGATAGTAAAACAAATTACAGATTCCAAATTTGGGCTTCCAAGTGCCCGTAATTGAATGGAGGACTACGTTATTCAAAATTGGGTGTCTCTGAGTACCTTTGTTTATTCACAGGGCGAGAAACATACATACTTCCATGCAGATTCTTCATTTTTTAATTTCTTTAAATATAATGCAGGGATTTAATATTTAGTGGGAACAATTTGTAAAATGAACCGTCAGAAAATGCCAAAACAAAATTAAAAAATGCCTATCTTTTTAGCCTCCTTGGGCTAAAAAAAAAGATTGACGAAATTTAACTCGCGTTTTTCACGTCTCGAAATTATGACGGATATATATTAGATTTATGTATGACAACGTTATAACATAGGTATTCTGACACAAAATCTGAGATTTTCTAAAATGACAAATACCTATTTTTTCCCATACTTCGATTACATTGACTCAAGCTATACCAAAGTGCCAAATTTTGTAACAATTGCCCGAGAAGATTTTAAAAACTTATCTCTCAAAATCTCAGTTCCTCTATGGAAATTAAATTTGGTATATGTTTAGTAATATCTCTTTTTTTTTTTTTTTTTTTTTTTTTTTTTTTATTTAACTTAACTCGATTCCTTCTTTCGCAATTCAAAATTTAGTTTCATTCCGAATAAAATTCCCACATATTTTCTGATTTATTTTTTAAATCTGTATTTTATTTAAAAGTATTTTTTATAATTTTTCGAAAAGAATTCAAATAATAACTTATAAATTTCTTACCATCACCTTAATGTAGACGTATTTCTAGGTATACTAGTGACAGCTCAATTCCACCTCCAATTTTGAAGAAGAGCACACCAGCGGAATTAATCCCAGGATCTCCCATCTCTCTTCTCCTACCACTAAATTCTCGAGATCGCTTTCGGTTCACCTCGTATTTTGAGTGTTCCCCCATACCGCACAGACACTATACATTTACAAACTTCCATGCCTTCTCCAAGATTCAAAGCCGGGCCCTCGGTTACGGGATTTAGAGTCACTATCATTATCCCGTTTGGGCGGCATATACACTGAAGTGACAAAAGTCATGGGATACCTCCTAATATTTTGTCTGTCCTCCTTTTGCCCGGCGATAGTGCAGC
Organism: Stegodyphus dumicola; assembly: GCF_044657685.1. Taxonomy (NCBI): domain Eukaryota; kingdom Metazoa; phylum Arthropoda; class Arachnida; order Araneae; family Eresidae; genus Stegodyphus; species Stegodyphus dumicola. The sequence goes on along the minus strand of NC_140779.1, from coordinate 17,795,285 downwards.
AACTCGACGTGGCATGGACTCAACAAGTCGTTGGAAGTCCCCTGCAGGAATATTGAGCCATGCTGCATCTATAGACGTCCATAATTGTGAAAGTGTTGACGGTGCAGGGTTTTGGGCACGAATTGACCTCTCGATGATGTCCCATAAATGTACGATGGGATTCATGTCGGGCGATCTAGGTGGCCAGATCATTCCCTGGAATTGTCCAGAATGTTCTTCTAACCAATCGCGAACAATTGTGGCCCGGTGACATGGCGCATTGTCATCCATGAAAATCCCATCGTTGTTTGAGTACGTGAAGTCCATGAATGGCTGTAAGTGATCTCCAAGTAGCTGACGGTATCCATTTTCAGTCAATGATCGGTTCAGTTGCACCAGAGGACCGAGTCCATGCCATGTAAAAACAGCCCAGACCATTATGTAACCACCACCAGCTTGAACAGTGCCTTGTTGACAACTTGGGTCCATGGCTTCGTGGGGTCTGCGCCACACTCGAACCCTACCATCAGCTCTTACCAACTGAAATCGTGACTCATCTGACCAAGCCACGGTTTTTCATTCGTTTAGGGACCAACCGATATGCTCACGAGCCCACGAGAGTCGCTGCAGGTGATGTCGTGCTGTCAGTAAAGGCACTCGAGTCTTTCTTCTGCTGGCATAACCCAAGGAAGACAAATTTCGCCGCACTGTCGTATCGGACACGTCCCTCGTACGTCCCACATTGATTTCTGCGGTTATTTGACGCAGTGTTGCTTGTCTGTGAACATTGATAATTCTACTCAGACGTCGCTGGTTTCGGTCGTTAAGTGCAGGTGGTCGGCCACTGCGCTGTCCATGGTGGGATGTTATGTCTGAAATTAGATACTCTCGGCACACTCTTGACACTGTGGATCTCGGAATGTTGAATTCCCTAACGATATCCGAAATGGAATGACCCATGCGTCTAGCTCCAACTACCATTCCGCGTTCAAAGTCTGTTAATTCTCGTCGAGCCGCCATAATCAAGTCAAAACCTCTTCACATGAATAACTTGAACACAAATGAAAGCCCAGCCAAAGCACTTTGCATTTATACATTTTCTACGCGATACTACTGTCATTTTTATATTTGCATATTGCTATCCCATGACTTTTGTCACTTCAGTGTATATCAGAGAAAAATGAGACTCTCCAAATGATGTATTAGATTTTCGAAGTATTCTTTTAATAAGATATGAGTTCATTTTTATAAAGCTCATTTTTAATTATTTCAATTAGAAATTATTAAACATCTTTTATTAACATTGTTACGAAATTTGTACATATACGGATAATTTTAATGAAATTATATGTGAAATTAATGTAGTTGATTGAAAATGTAGTTGAAATTGATGTATAATGCAAAATGAATATCTAAAGGAAGGATGTGTAGTCGGAAAAATAAGAATACAGGGGTGTTGTGTAAAGGGCTATCTGGCTATTCTGGTGAGATATCGCCAAGCTGGTAACGGTTTTGGCAACTACTTTTTGTCGCCAAATGTGGCGAGAAATCGCTAGTCCTCAATCTTGGCCATCATTTGGCGACATTTTCGTCCGGTCTTTGTGTCACCGTAATAAAATTACGTAAAATTCTTCAATAAACTCCCGAGGTGGCCTCATGAGGCTCCTGGGAGTTGCTGCCACTAGATAGGGGAGGGAGCGGGACATATGCCTGTTTACCTCTGTTAAACATCAGGCGTCCCCGTCCTCCGTCACCTGTCACCTGTCACCGTAATAAGTATTTTGATTGATTTCATGTGTAACTGTAAGTGTATTCGTTTCTCATATGAGCGATAAAATGTCGAGAAGCAGTAATTTCGAGAAGCAGAAAGTACTATATATATCTCTGCAGCCGAGTGAAATATATATAAGGCCTGACAGGCCCTTAGCTGTTGTGAGTTCTTAGTTCAGAGTGACTTCCGAGTATTGGAAGCTTCTCCTTTTAGGTGTGCTTTGCTTGCATTGTGTTTAACGTTCTTAGTAGTTTGAAGTGTAAGCACTGATTCTATTGTGTGACACTGTGAACACCTGTACGAGTATTTCTGTGGAAAGTTCCAGAACTCTGAAGTGTTTCTTTTGATAAAATAAATTTTATTAACCTATCATCGGACTTGTGTGCATTTCATCTATTATAAACTCGTACTACGATTTAAATTTATTAAAAATGTGTAGTACGTATATTTCTTGCCATGGTTAACACCTTAATTCTAGTTATCTTAAAAGATATTTTTGAAATGCACGTATTCCAAAGCATTTTCGTATTTTGCAAGTTATAAACGTCCAATTGTCTTCAAAATGCAGAACAAATTGGTTACTTTATTTTCCCTTTACGTATGTTTCGAGATGCGCATCGTATAGATAGAAAAATTTTGCTTTGAAGTTTTTACTCTTTATTTCGTAAACATTTATTTATTTTTTTTTTCAAAGCAAAATACCATTGTCGAAAAATATTTTGAGATCTTTTTATCATTGTCCTCGTCATTAGCCGAAATAATGCATTTTATTCTAAATGTTGTTTCCTTTGCGGAGGAAAAAAACATGATGCAACTCTTTTGATTTACTTCCTTGTACGAAGTAAAAAGAAAGCACTGTAATCGCGAAAAGTTTCAAGCAGCATATTTCAACGAAAATATCCATTTTGACAGCTATCGAATGCAATTTAACGATGTTTTTGTGTGATATCTGTACGTAAAGCCAGAATAAAATACTCTTTTCCTTCAAAAAAAATTATAAAACGGCTTTAAAATAAATTCTGAAGAGAATTTTTCGTGGCGTCTTTACGAATGTATGTACGTACGTATCTCGCATGACTCAAAAACGAGTAGCCTCAGTGCTTTGATATTTTGTATATAAGACTACTATAACATGTAGATGTGCACCTCGTATTTTGGTTTCAATCGGCCGCGCCAAACGTATATTTATATATATATCCACTCTGTTACCCGGCTCAGTGATCTCAGTTTCTTTACTCTTATATGTTTGTAAGTTGTACATGTTTTGCTTTAAAAATGATTGAATTATGTTGTTTTTACTTCCCGTTAAGGATTTTATGCCTTTAGTAAATCTGTGTGGAATATTTTTAGAATTATCAGCAATTTTAAAGTTGTTTAATTGCCGCTAAGCCTGTTTTTAATGGCGGCCATTGATGTTTACATTTGAAACAGGAGACTAGTGGATTTGTTGCCAATCTAGAGAAACTTAGCTTCGCAACAACAAAGATAACGCATTCATTTATTATTGCCAATTAAATCATGCTTAATCCTTTCTGGAATTTTTTCGAGGAAATAAGTGTTTAAGATTTACTTCGTAATTTTTAATAGAGATATTTTGAGTTTTTTATGTATTTTGGTCTTCTCGCGATGTGAGAACTGAATTAATTAAATGAGAAATACTCAATCGTCTGTGAAAACTGTTTCTTTTTTGTTTTGTTTGCTTAATTTCTTTTATACACCATTCTAGCTTTATTATAGTATTTGAATAGAACATGTGGCAACGACTAGATAATTCTTTAAATGTACAAATTTTGTGCATTCTGAGTTATAATATGAACGAAATATAATACTGTTAAGTGAACCTATCGCCAGAGTGTCGCTATGGTAAAGAAATAGAGTGAATTTTAAAGAATGCATTTATTCTATTAGGGTTTATGCGCTGTCAGAGAAGTAGATTTAATTCAATCCTATACGTTTAAATGAAATGCAAGAAAAAATGCGTATAATTTAATATTCTATACAAGGAAGTCATGTGGTGTACACATCAGATTTTTTTATATAAGAATTTAAATGCCTGGTACGAAATCTTTCGGTACTAAGACATATTTCTAAAAGCAGATAATCCTTACTATGTTGTTATTTTAACTTCCTTTGCTTTGTTTCAGGTGAGTTACCAATCCACAAGTCCTACACTAAGCAACAAAGAAAAATATGATTACTTTTTCCGGACGGTTCCATCTGACGTAAATCAAGCTCATGCTATACTGGAAATACTTAAGTAAGCATAGTATATTTTTATCACCAACTAATAATATATATTCGAATTTTCTGCAATGCAAAAGAACTAATACAGCAGTATTTTCATCTACTTTCTAAATAACTGTTTTCTGTTTGTATGCATGTGTGCGTGTATATACACTGGTGTGCAAAAATTAAGGACGAGACGGTTTTTTTCAATATAACTTTGTACAAAAGCTTTCCAAATCAACACATTTAATACCGTAAGATCCCCAATACGTAAGGACATGAGTAATGTAAGCAACACCTACTAAAAAAGAAATCAGAGGGATAAAAAGAAGCTTTATTGAAAAAGTAGCATGGAGCGCAATGCGACTGTAGGCCGAAACATCCCTGTGACGGGTGTCCAGCAAGAAACATCCGGTCTTTAATAGGGGATATGATCTCCCCTGACCGCTAGGCAGGTTTCACAGCGTCTGCCCATGCTGATAATGAGGGTGTCAATGAGTTGTTGAGGCATTGCTGCCCATTCGTCTTGCAGCGCCAATCGAAGCTCCGGAATCGTTACTGGTGGTAAGGTACGAGCTGCCAAGCGCCTGCCTAGAAAATCCCATACATGCTCGATGGAATTGAGATCCGGAGATCGTGCCGGCCAATCCATACGTTTAATATCCTCACTCTCTAAGAGCTGTTCGGCAGCTACTGTGCGATGACAGGGTGCATTGTCGTCCATGAAAAGGAACTGCGGACCCATACCGCCTCTAAAAAGACGCACATATGGAAGAAGAATCTCGTTACCATAACGGGTCCCGTTGACTGAACCTGCGTCGAAGATGTGAAGGTCTGTACGACTACCAAGCATGATGCCTCCCCAAACGAGAACACCGCCACCTCCATAAATGTCCCTTTCAATGACGTTCGAGGGATGATTGCGGCTTCTGCGCTCTCTCCAGATGAGTATGCGATGAGAAACGCTACTCAGACTGAATCTGCTCTCATCTGTAAAGAGTACTCGTCCCCATTCATTGTCTCTCCAAGTCTGGTGTTCCCGGCACCACAGAGAACGCCTTCTCCGACGGCCAGGCGTTAGAGGTACACACCGTACAGGGCGTCGTGCAAACAGACCACCACCGTGCGGTCTTCTGGCCACGGTAAAACGCGATATCGGTCGTCCAGTCGCCTGTGTCGTGTGTCTAGCGATTTCTCCCGCTGTCTGCCGCCTGTTTCTTCTGGCCTGTAAGGCAATATACCGGTCATCTGCGGGTGTGGTTCCTCGTGGACGACCACTACTAAACCCCCGGATAGCTGTTCCTGTAGTTTGAAATTGTCTCCAAAGTCGTGAAACGATGGTGTGAGCAATTCCGAACTCTGCAGCCGCACTTGTCACACTGCGGCCTTCCTCCAACTTCCCAATGATTCGACCTCGGGTAAAAGCATCCAGATGTCGTCTAACAGATTGATTATTCGCCATTTCTCGCTGAGGCAGCAACTCGGTGTGATTTTAACTGCTATACGGCGTGCAATCTCTTTGCCAGAAATACTGATCTTACACAGACAACATGCTTTATACTACTCAGACACTCCCCCATTACACCTACCTACATATCTGCGCATTTGCTACCGTATATCACCTTACTTAATCTCCTGATTGGTCTTTCTGTCCGCTCTGCCTCTTCGTTCAGCTGATATGCTAATTTTTCGACTTCGTCCTTAATTTTTTCACACCAATGTATGTAAGAATTTGGAATTGAAATCTTATTCTCTGATTGGCTAAATCTTTTGAAATCATGTAGTTTAGCTTCATATATATAATAGCTTCATATAATAAGTAGTTGCTACGTTTATAACAGAAAGGGGAAATAGTTAAATTGAAGAATATAAAGGGCTATTACCGATTAAAATCAGAAATTTGCTTTGCCTATTTTTTTATCCTACAAATATATATTCAGAGATAGAGAGAGGCATATATGCATTGAGTATTGTAGATGGCGTGGAACAGAGTGGGCGATACTGATGAAAATTATGTTGGTTCATATATTATAAGCAGTTACTATTTTTAGGACAGAAAAGTTGAAATGTCCAAATTAAAATGACAAAGATAGAGGCCTCTTGCTATTTTAAATCAGAAATTTCCTTTATTTACTATTTTATCTTACATGCTTACTTTACTTTCCTTATTTTTCGAAGCTATATGATAGCGATTTAAAAATTAAGTTCAATCAGAATTGTCATAGTTAATAGGGTTACATAAAATACTTTTGTTTTCGTTTTTGTATGTCCTGCTTTTTTCTTAAAAAAAGCTGTTTTTCAAGTGTGTCCTTCTTTTGACGCGGGAGAATGCGTAAGATAAAATTTAAACTGTAATACCATCTAAAATTTTCTTTTTGTATTTGGCTATTTTCCGTTTCTATCCAAAAAATATTCAAATGCTCAAAATAAACCCCTTTAAAATTATCATACTTGACATATGATTCTTCTAGAACATAGGCTACGTATGTGCATTGCGAAAAAAAAAAAAAAAAAAAAAAAAAAAGGAGACAGATCTACACTGGTATGCAAAACTTACAATGTAAATTTTAATCAGATAGCCATGAAATTGACGAAAAGGGGTTCTTACGATCAGTACAATGAACACGCAATTCAGTAGAAAGGTCATGCGTATGCAAATGTCAGGAACAAAACGCCACAGACGACTTAAGCGTACGCAAAACCCGTGCGCTCGGCGCGCCCAACTCAAGACTGCAATAAAAGGAAAGACAGAGACATAATTAAAGACATTCGCTGCAAGTACAAGTGACTTCTTTCGTGAAATATGGCTAGAAGAAATCACCTGTATAACTGAGCACGTGGAAGAATTATCGGAAATCTGAAGGAGGGGCGAACTGCACGAGTTCGGAATGAACAAAAGTGCCGTTTCGATTGCTTGGAAGGCCTTCCAAACCATAGACTTCCGAACTGTTAGAAAGGTTGGTGGTGTCCGCCCCAGGAAATAATTGCAGAATATGACCAATATATTGTCCTGCAGGCCTCGGTGGCTATACATATGTGCACCTCGGTGGTCTATGGTATGGAAGGCATTCCAAACCATAGACTTCCAAACTGTTAGAAAGGTTGGTGGTGTCCGTCCCAGGAAATAATTGCAGCATATGACGAATATATTGTTCTGCAGGCCTCAGTGGCTATACATATGTGCACCTCGGTGGTCTATGGTATTGAAGACATTCTAAACCACAGACTTCCAAACTGTTAGAAAAGATGGTGGTGTCCGTCCCAGGAAATAATTGCAGCATATGACCAATATATTGTCCTGCAGGCCTCGGTGGCTATACATATGTGCACCTCGGTGGTCTATGGTATGGAAGACATTCCAAACCACAGACTTCCAAACTGTTAGAAAGGTTGGTGGTGTCCGTCCCAGGAAATAATTGCAGCATATGACCAATATATTGTCCTGCAGGCCTCGGTGGCTATACATATGTGCACCTCGGTGGTCTATGGTATGGAAGACATTCCAAACCATAGACTTCCAAACTGTTAGAAAGGTTGGCGGTGTCCGTCCCAGGAAATAATTGCAGTATATGACCAATATATTGTCCTGCAGGCCTCGGTGGCTATACATATGTGCACTTGTGAAATATGCGTCCCGGCCTCTCTCAAAATTAACTGGCGTTGAGAATCGCTTGTGGCACTAAAACGACTCTCATCCGTAAAGAGGAAATGACTGCATTGATGATATGTCCAGTTTTCGTACTCCTTGCACGAAAACCAAAACCAGTCAGCAAACACCATAGCTCAGCAACTGTGCACAGAAAGGGGCCGATAAGTGTCGTGGTTACTGTATCCAAACGTCTTCACGGAGGTGGCCTATTCTCCCGCCGACCTGAAAGCTGCATCGCTTTGAAAGTTGGTCATCGGCACCATCGTTTAGAGTGGTGCAAGGAGCTCAAAAACTGGACATATCGTCAATGCAGTCGTTTCCTCTTTACGGATGAGAGTCGTTTTAGTGCCACAAGCGATTCTCAACGCCATTTAATTTGGAGAGAGGACATTTCAAAAGTGCACATCTGTGTAGCCACCGAGGGAGTGGCTTCTAGGATGGACCAATGAGCATCCAGTAAAATTTCTGTCATGTCACATGACCTTTCGCATGCTTTAAGCAAGATGGTTTAAAATATTCTGACACGCAATTTTCTGTACAAAATAATTAAAGCATCGTCGATTGCTTCTGAAACTTTTCAGTGCGCAGTTAAATTAATTATAGAAAATTGTGAAGATTTCACTACCTGGTTGAAATAAATACAAACACATGTTGGATACTTCGCAAAAATATCGATGTGAACTATTACTTAATAAGTGGTAAATAAGATGAAGAAAGAAATATGCAATAAACATCTGAGCCCAAATGCAATCTTTACATAAAACTAAGCGTATGAGAAAAATATTTACTCCAATTATATATGTATATAGAAGTCAGCACTTTTTTATTGCAGTCTATAAGAAAAAGATGTTCTATAATAATAATCAATGCACAATTTTATTAAAAGTGGACTTTACTAACTGCATTCGTATACATTTAGTGTGTTAAATTTCGCATTTAATTACTGCTCACTCTTAAATGTACTGTCTACACAAGAAATACTCATCAAACAGAGTGAATTTATCGTATTCATAACGAGTATATTCAATTTATTCACATATAATTTTTAATGTTAACAATGGATATAATCAGATCATATGTATTCTGAATCTTACACTTTAAAATCAAAAGAATGCAAGCACTGATATAAGAAAACACTAGATTCGTTGTAACACTTTCAGTTATTCTCAGCTGAATTTAAAAAAATATATACATTTCAATCCTCTTAATCCACATAATATTCCGTGAACATCAATCTTAATATTAATGCGTGATAAAAATCGCGAAAGTGAAATGTCAGCGATTAATCAAACTCAGAAAACGAAAGCACTACGAGATTTTCTACTATTACGCCATATATTTATAACTGCGAAACAAGTGCAAATTAAAACGTAAACAACATACGCTGACATGCACGAAGATTTAGCGTCACAAGAGCAATAGCAGCTCATTGGTTCATTTTCGAAACCCCTCCTCAGTGGCTATGCTGATGTGCACTTGTGAAATATGCGGCCGGGACACGGTTTCATCCCAGTAACATCACGTAAAAAGACCATTATGGCTGTCCTGGAGTTCTCGTCTGGGGAGGCATTATGCTGAACGGGCGGGCAGAGCTCCACGTTTTTGACACATGTTCTGTAACTGGAGATCGCTATTGTCAGGAGGTGATTCTTTCCCATGTGCGCCTGTTCCGAGGTGCCACACTTCGTTTTGATGGATGACAATGCACGGCCACACCGGACTCCTGCTGTTCAGAAGTTATTGGAAAATGAAGGTATCACTCGAATGAATTGGCCAGCGAACTCCCCTGGTTTAAATCCCATAGAACATGTGTGGGATGCTTTGGAAAGACGTCTTACGGCATGATTACATCCTCCGGGAAACACCCAGGAACTGAAACAGATGCTGATTGAAGAATGCGCATTCTTACTTGAAGATCTGTTGGACAATTTGGTGCTGAGTGTGGAGAGACGGTTCAAAGCAACCACTGCAGTAAGAGGAGGGCATATCCCATTCTAAGGAATATTTGCTTGTTGTTCTTCCTCTTATACAGACAATCATGTGTAACGATACTCTGAGTTCAATAAGGCCTTCTTTCTTTGATTCCATACTGCAGGCATTGTAGTCATTTTTGAGCAACTATGCTTTCGCCATTGTTTAAATACAAAATGCTGTCTCATTTCTAAATTTTATTTCTCTCAGATGATTTTTATGCCAAAAAGAATACCTGTTGCTTACGTTTTGCCCCCCCCCAATGTATATCTTCCTTTCTACTGGGTCGATTGACGAAATTCAGCTTGCGTTTTTCATGTCTCGAAAGCGCTACTTAATATATACACTGACTACCAATAAGTATTTGGACACCTATGCAAATGACGATATCTGCGGTCCTAAGGTACGTCACGGACTCCGCCAGTATATATCGTGTAGGAAACAGCATCGGCTTTAGTCGCATGCAAGATGCCTCGCAGTTCGGAGCTCTCTGATTTCGAGAAAGGTATAATTATCGAGTATCACAAATGTGGCTGATCCTTAAGGGACATATCTAGCGATCTGAAGTACCCAAAATCGACAGTGGCCTGTGTGATTAAGAAGTGGAAGGTAAGCGGTGTTTGTCGGAATGTGCCCCGAGTCGGCAGACCAACGAAACTAGGAGATAGAGACCGACGAGTGCTGTTTAGAAAAATTCGGAAGAACCGTACCCAACCAATGGCCCTCATCCGCGAGGAGTTTCAACAGGCATCCGGGAGTATTGTTTCAATGAATACCATCCGTAAGGAAGCACATCTGACTGGTTTTCATGGTCGTACTGCTGCCCATAAGCTTTTGATCGCAAAGTCCAACCGCGCTGCTCGGTTAATGTGGTGCAAAGCACATCGAAATTGGACCGTAGATCAGTGGAAACGGGTTCTTTGGAGTGACGAATCAAGGTTCCCCCTTTACCTTTCAGATGGGAGGGTCTGGATCTGGCGTCTACCTGGAGAACGTCTCCTGCCAGAATGCATTGTGCCAACAGTCAAGTTCCGCAGAGGTGGCATTATGGTCTGGGGGTGTTTCTCCTGGTATGGGATGGGACCCTTGGTCCTCATTCATGGTAAGCTCAACTCCGATGCCTACCGCACTATTTTGGATGACAATGTGCTTCCTACGTTACGGGTTGGACCCCTGTTACTTTCAGGACGACAATGCCAGTTGTCATGTTTCGACGTTAACCAAGGCTTGGTATGATGCCAATGGAGTTCATCGAATGGACCGGCCTGCCCAGAATCCAGACCTGAACACTATCGAGAACCTCTGGGACGAGTTGCATCACCGAATTCAGGGGTGCACTGCCCGTGCAAAATCGGTGAAGGAACTTCTATGTCTTCTCCAAGCCGAGTGGATGAAAATACCACTAGCTGTCGTACAAAGACTTGTGGAAAGTATGCCCCGGAGAGTCCACGCTGTAAATACCTCTCGTGGAGACTCTAGCAACTATTGATTTTGTATAAAGTTACTTTTTCTTTTCTATCACAGGTGTCCAAATACTTATTGGTAGTCAGTGTATATATATATATATAGAGAGAGAGAGTATTGTTCTATCATAGGTATTTTGACACAAAATCGGACTTTTTCTGAAATAATGTACCAATGTTTTTTCCATATTTTGTTTCTGACTCAAATTATGCCAGATTGCCAAGTTTTGTAAAAATCACACGAGGAGTTTTTAAAAAATTAGCTGTCAAAATTTTAGCCCCTCCATGTTAATTGATTTTGGTATATATTTATTAAAATGTCTTTTTTTTTATTAAACTTATTTGATTATTCCTTTTAAATTCCGAAATTTAGTTCATTCCAACTAAAATTTTCTAACATTTTATGATATATTTTTGAAAGTTGTATTTTTAAATATTTTTTGTAAATTTTTCGAAAACATTTTTGTATTATAAACCTATAAAATTTTTAACATAATATTAAAGAAGATGTATTTCTAGGCACAACTGCAAAAAATAATTTTTTTACTCAAAACTTTCTGAGATATACAGGAATTTACTTACTGGCGCCTTTTGAAATTTGGCATCTTTTTTTGAGCGATAATAACGCCAAATGTATTTTATGGATTTTGTTAAAATTATTTGAATGTATGAACCATGACTTTTTCCCGATCGTGTACAATTAAAATAAAGAAAGGAAAATAGGTTACTATAAATTAAGAAGTTCGCCATACTTGCTTGGCGCAAACTGAAAAAATGCGCCAAGACATATCTTTGAATTTCTCCGTAAATATTGCGCCAAATTTTACAAAGTTTAATATTTAGGTGTACTTTTAGTCGTAGAATCGAAATATAGAAAAACATTGGCATGTCTTTTAAAAAAATTTCGATTTTGAGTCAAAATACCTATATTAGAACAATGCTATATATAAATCTAATATATATCTTAAGTCGCGCTTTCGAGACATGAAAAACGCAATTTGAATTTTGTCAGTCAGCTCAGTAGAACGGGAGATATAGAGCGTCCCCTCCTCAGTGTACTATATACAGTGTACTAGTAAAAATTCAACTGAAGTCGTTTTTTACTTCCTTGTACGAAGTAAAAAGGAAGTATTGTAATCGCGAAAAGCTTCAGGCAGCATATTTCAACGAAAATATCCACTTTGACCGCTTTCGAATGCAATTTAACGATGTTTTTGCGTGATATCTGTACCTAAGGACAGAATAAAAGACTCCTTTTCTCCAAAAAAACTAAAAAACTGCTTTAAAATGAATTCTGAAGAGAATTTTTCGTGGCGTCTGTACGAACGTATGTACGTACGTGCGTACGTACGTATCTCGCATAACTCAAGAACGAGTAACTTCAGAACGTTGAAATTTTGTATATAGGACTGCTATATCATGTAGATGTGCACCTCGTATTTTGGTTGCAATCGGCCGCACCAAACGTATATAAATATATATATATATATATATCCACTCTGTTACCGGACACAGTGATCTCAGTTTCTTTACTCTTATATGTATGTAAATTGTACATTTTTTGCTTTAAAAATGATTGAATTATGTTGTTTTTATCTTCCGGTTAAGGGTTTTATACATTTAATAAATCTGTATGCAATATTTTTGGAATTATCAACAATTTTAAAATTGTTTAAGTGCCGCTAAGCCTAATTTGATGGCGGCCATTGATGCTTACATTTGAAACAGGAGACTAGTGGATTTGTTGCCAATCTAGAGAAACTTAGCTTCGCAACAACAAAGATAACGCATTCATTTATTATTGCCAATTAAATCATGCTTAATCCTTTCTTAATTTTTTTTCAAGGAAATAAGCGTTTAAGATTTACTTCGTAATTTTTAATACATATATTTTGAGTTTTTATGTATTTTTGTCTTGTCGCGATGTGAGAACTGAATTAATTGAATGAGAAATACTCAATCGTCTGTGAAAAAGTGTTTCTTTTTTGTTTTGTTTGCTTAATTTCTTTTATACATAGTTCTAGCTTTATTATAGTATTTGAATGGAACATGTGGCAACGATTATATAATTCTTTAAATGATATACATTTTGTGCATTCTGAGTTATAATATGAACGAAATATAATACTGTTAAGTAAACCTAGCGCCAGAGTGTCGCTATGGTAAACAAAGTGAATATTTAAGAATGCATTTATTCTATTGTGGTTTATGCACTGTAGGCGAAGTAGGTTTAATTCAATCTAATAAGTTTAAATAAAATGCAAGAAAAATGCGTATAATTTAATATTACGTACAAGGAAGTCATGTGGTGTACACATCAGATTTTTTCATCAGTAATCAAATCGAAAACCTTGTCAATCATTAGTACTAACGTAATATTACATCCGTTTATTGAAAAACATTTAAATACTGAATAGGAGTTGTGAATCCATTTCAGAGTCTATAATGTTTTATTACAATATTAATTATGTTTAAGTAAACACAATCTGCAAACATCCACGGCGGCTTAGGGACAAAAATTTTTCCAGCATCAGATCCCACGAGCATAATCATGTTCTGCTTCCTACAATCTAAATTTCTATGATAAGCATATTTCTTAATTACTTTTTAAATTATTTCAACTCTTTAATTATCTTTTTAATCATATTTGTGAACATTTTGGATACAACATATGAAATGCGAACGGCAAGAATGTTTTAATAAAACTCAATTAAAAGCATTTCAAAGCATTCGTAAGATAGAAAATCTTGTTGTTGATTAAATGCTATTTAAAAAAAATACCTGTTCAGGAATAGATTGAAAATATCTGAATAAAACATGATTATCAGAAGTAAATTAAATTGCGAATCCTATCTTCTAATTCATAATTTTTTTGTCAAAATATACGAAATATTTAATTATTGTATATTTAATTTATATGTTACGGTGAAACACCGAAATCTGGAGAATGTCGACATTCACCGGTGAATGTCAACATTCACATAGTCTCTTGGTGTATGTCCGAAATATTTTCCAAATACTCTTATTTCTGACTTACACTGGTCAATGTCGACATTCACCATGTACTGATGATGAATGTTGAACATATAAGAATATTATATTTTCTTCTCCGTAATTCAGTCGCGAATAAACGCACTTGAGACTTGAAATAAGAACTTAAGGGGACTCATACACCTTAAACCTCTCATCATCTTCGAATATGTGACTGTTGCAAGAATTGGGATATTTTATTTATTTTAAAAGCAATTACTTCCAACATTTTACAGCTGACTACATAATATAGCTGCTTTGGAAACTAGTAGCCAGAAAGTTTGTGCTGCCAGAAATATTTTTGTAATTTAATCCGCTTTGTGACAAAATATTTCGCCGTGTTTCCACCTTGTGCGCATGATATTTTAAAAATGGCTAATGGTACATACTTAAAATTTGATGGAATTCTTTATATGGGCACTATTTTCTAACTGAACCAACAATCTGATGAATATTTTAATACTGAAAAATTTTATGGACGAAAACATTACAAATTTTTTTAATAAAATATATTTTATAAACTCAACTCCAAATAAAATAAAAATTTAACCTGAAATTTTTAGAATTTTAGGTTCACAGTAGTTTCCAGATGTTATAAAAGCTATATATTAAATATGGAATTAAATTATGAAACAGAATGTTTTAAACTGTGCGCGCAAGTTGAAAACATGACGAAAAATGTTGTCACAAAGCGGATTAAATTATAAAAATATTTGTGGCAACACAAACTTTCCGATTACTATTTCAGAAAGCTGCTATATTATGTAATCAGCTGTAAAAAGTTGGTAGTAATTGCTTTTAAAATAAATAAGTTATCCCAATTCTTGCCACAGTCACCTATTCAAACATCTTATGGGTTTTAAGGTGTATGAGTCCCCTTAAGAACATGATAACCTAAAACACACAATACATTCAAAATGAGAAAGGAAAATAATAGAAGTTAAAAACGTACTTAATTATGCAGTACGTTCTGAATGAGAAAATAAAATAACAGTATTAGAAAACTTTCTAAATTATGTGATTCAAATCTTATTTATTGCAACAACTTAAAGTATTATGGCACTGATTGTCGACATACACCGGTGAGGGTCCGAATATACAAGAATGTAGTGAAATATTCGGTCTTTCACTGACATATTTGGTGAATGTTGACATTCTCCGGTGAAAGTCGACGTTCTCCAATTTCGGTCTTTCAGGGTAACATATGTTTTAGTTTAGATACTTTACGTGAAGCAGGGGAGGGCTTAGATACTTTCATTAGCCACTTTACGCGAAGCGGGAGGAGGGATAAAATCCAGCGATTAACTCATTTCTTTGTCATGAATCTAACTGTGGTGCTTTAACTGCACTTATGGACTTTGCCTGTACTCATGGACTTTGCCACAGAGAACAGTTGTAAAAATTAAGTTGGGAGACAAAAGGTTTTTTGGAAGCAGAAGAGATGAAAAATGAGCAATGTCCTCGTCGGGACTCGAACTACGGACCTCTCGAATACGCGCCGAGTGTGCTGACCATTACACCACGAAGGCAAGAAGAAGAGAAAAACACCTCATAAAATTATAGTAAATTAATGTGTCATAATCATCCTGATAATTAAGCCGAGTGAGTATCTGAGGGTTACAGATTTGGCTACAATACTGTAGAATATTCTTTGCAGCCGAACTGTTAGAGTAGTTAACGACGCTGACTGAGACAAGAGACTAGAGAACACAAAACATTTTTCTCCAGAGTAAAGAAGTAAGTAGCCGATTTTCTAAGTAGTGTCTTGACAGCGGGCAGAAACATTTCTCAGTCCACTTTCAGATGCCTGCCGCCCAACCAGCATAGGAGTTAATGACTCTGACTGCCTAACCGAAGGGCCCGGATTCGAATTCTGGAGAAGGCATGCGTGTATGTGCGGCATGGGGGCACTCTATATACACGGCGGACCGAGAGTCCTAGCGAAAGGTTAGTAGGGGAAGATGTGGTGAAAGATCCTTAGACCGGTACCCCCCCCAGGATGCTCTCCATCGAAACTGGGGGGGGAGGAGGTTGAGCAAAGTCGTCTGTCCCCTGTATGGTGTTCAAGACTCTTGCCAGCGATAGCCACAATCTTACATTCCTTGCAAGTTACAACAGCAGAATGATCTCTTTATTTGCTTTAATCATAAAGCTGAAAAAAAAGTCTAAAAGGAATTTTTTTCTTCAAAATCTGAACACCGGTATAATCTGAAGAAACTGTGAATAAGGGTTGAAAAGAATATTCGCTTAGATATTTGAAGTAAAAAAGCAGATATTTGGTATTATTGTGTCTGGGAGCAATATCAAAAACTTGCTGTGTTTACTTTGTACACATTAGTTTTTTTTTTTTTTTTTTTTTTTTTTTTTTGTTTGTTTGAAGCAGTAGAAGTGAAAAGTAAGCAATTCCCTTAGCTTGGACTCGAACCACGGACCTCTCGAATACGCGCCGAGTGTGCTGACCACTACACCAGGAAGGCATGCTAAGAAGGCTAGAGAAATGCCTTATATACTCCCTCTTTGAAAGAGCGACTGGAGTTTAGGGCACCCAGTCGCCAAATCCTGGTGGTGAAAAATCATCATTCACCACCTTTTACTTCGGGCCTTACTGTAGATTTTTTAGGTTTTGTTTTTGAAGCAGAAAATTGAAAAAATAAGCAATACCCTTGCCGGAACTCGAATCTCGGACCTCTCGAATACGAGCCGAGTTGTTGTGTAGAGAATTTGTCTGATAGCGTTATAAAAACTAGGTGAATGATTTTCTGATTTATGGAAATTTTAATTTTATTTGATTCTGAATTATTTACTTTAATGCTTTAATT